>NC_041223.1:16779781-16820492 GCF_002837175.3 Physeter macrocephalus | reverse complement strand
GGAGCACAGGCTCCGGACGCGCAGGCCCAGCGGCCATGGCCCACGGGCCCAGCCGCCCCGCGGCATGTGGGATCCTCCCGGACCGGGGCGCGAACCCGGTTCCCCTGCATCGGCAGGCGGACGCGCAACCACCGCGCCACCAGGGAAGCCCTCGTGATGATTTTCAAAACGCTTTCAGAATGTCCCCTTGTTCCACCTTAATGACAATTATTTGAGCTAAGTAAGGATTATTAAAAATTTTCCAAAAAAGAATCCTGGCTCGCCCCAATTCGCCCAGATAGTCAACGCCAGCCGGGCCCGGAGCCCAGCTCCTGGGATCCCCATGCTGGGCTCTTGACATTTATATCAGTGTTGCTGGCTCAGAGATCTACCTTACAAATAAGATTAGGCTGTTTTCCTTCTGTAATTGAAGAAAAAAAAAAAAAAAAAAAAAAAAGGTTTGTTTTTAAATTCCTCAGAAGAATAAGATGATTAGTGATCGTGACCTGACACCTATTCTGATAAATCAAAATCAGTAAGTTTCATATTTCAAAACGTCTAACTTTATGGGTTCGGTTTGGTCCTCCTATTAAAAGGCCATCCTAATCGGCGTTCATTGAGACCTAGCTGCCTGGGCCCATTTTCTCTTAACAAACATTTAGGTGGGGCTCGCTGGGCCCTGGAGAAAGTGGGATTTGGACTTATGTAACTGGGGATGGGTGGGAGCAGGGAGAAGCTTCCAACCTGTTGTCGCTGCATTTCGAAAACCAATCTTTGATTTCAAAATCATTTTTATATCCATAAAGGGAGCCTGGCGAGTGGGCCCTTGAAAGAGCAAAACTGAACGTGAATGAAAACTTCCTGCTTGTGGGGATTCTTGAAGAGTTGGAAGATGTGCTGCTTTTACTGGAAAGATTTTTACCTCATTACTTCAAGGGTGTGCTCAGTATCTACAAAGACCCAGGTAACTCCATCTGTAAGCAAGTGCTTCTCTGTTTTGAGGCTTACTCACCTTGAAAAGGACTCGGGAAATAAAGGCGTGAAATCATGTCTCCTGTTAGTGAAGGGGAGCTCCCCTGGCTTCAAAGCAAGGTTAGAACCACGAGATTTAGATACCGAAACCTTGAGCTTCAGGGCCAAACATAAACTCGCCATGTTTTAAAGGCCGGATGCTTCCATTTCTCCCTTGGAAAGTGAGATTGGCAGCATTCCTGTTGGCCGTGTCCTGGTGCTGGGGTGAACCAATGAACAGGCAGGCGTGTGTTGCAGTCCTGGGGGAGTGTGGTGAGGTAACTCTGGCCCTACTTCCATTTGACAAAAGCAAATCCTGGCACATAGAATCCATAAAGCAGCACATTGAGAATACAGTTATGATTTTATTCTAATAAATGGAGTGGTGTCCAAACAGAAGCAAGAAAGAGAATGCAGCAAAGCAATTATAAGGGTTGCCCGTAGTGTCACTGTAAATATCATTACTTTCAGAAGTCCATCATTTGTTTTTCTCATTGTAATTTTATCTTGAAAGGCAAACAACCTTGTTTGTTTCTTTCCTGTTCTTAATCTACTGCTGCCACAACGATACCTCTTCACTAATCCGTTTATGGTTTTGTTTTGTTGTCCGGAAATGGAAGGTATTATTCTGCTTTGTAGAAATGAGGCACAGAGGAAGGGCTTCCCAAACGCAGCCTCTGCCTCACATGCCACGCAGCCAGCCAGGCAGGGACCTCGTACCGCACCTGCATCACTGACAGGTGCTGATGCCCAGGTGAACTGGTTTTGCCTGCAGGAGCCCTGACTTCTGTTCCATCGGGTGGCCCTACCACTACCAGGGACTCGCTGGGGGAAGGTGATTTTGCCTTGGTCTCCCAACACTCTTATTCAGAGATAAACTCCCACGTACTTACATGGCCGTGGACCTCGAGGTATGCCCTGCACGTGTGTCTCCGCAGCAAGAAGTGTGGTTGGAATAGCTAGAAGCATAACAAACTCTGAATTGTCATTTTTTGAAATAGGGCCTTCCTTTGCCCTTTCAACACTGGGCAATTTAAAGAGTTCAGAGAATTTAAAGAGTTCTCCTGTGACCAGTTTTTAGCTCTGTAGGACAAAGTAAACTCTGGTCTTTGTGCAGGGAGGAGTCTCACCCTAAATCAGGCTCCTTTGAAGAAAAGATTTACGTTATTCATTGTTATTTCCCTTCTTTGGCTTTATCTTGTTGTATAGCGTGTGTGGGAGTGGGTGTGTGAGATGTACAGTATGAGATAAAAGGCTGACTGGGTCTTGGAGACACATAGCTGTCAGATAAGAAGAACACACTCTTGTCCCTGCACTTGAGAAGAGTGTGGGTGAGGCCACATCACGCACATGGTGCATCCTGGGATCTGGGATTGACACGATCCACAGGATGTCACAGCCCAGCACACCAAAGGTCAACGTCCGAGGTGTAGGTCTCATAACTTAGAAGAGGACATTTTAATCTTTGTTCTTCTTAAATACAAATAAACCACAAACAAAAATCTTAGCCCCAAGGGCTCACTTACCTACCGTTGTCAGGATGTATCATCGTCACTTCCCAACTGTTTTCCTCATTTAAATACCTGACTTCTCAGGAATTGTGGGCCTTCGTCCCGTTATCTAGAAGCCCATTAATTAAAGTAGAACATATTTTTGAAAATGGAGTGACGGTTAGCTCTTTTGTCTTAAGCTGTGATCTTTCCACCTATAAAGATTTTTCTCCCCTTTGAGTTTGGCATAGCAGTATATGAAATACTTCCGAGGCTGCTGCCCCAGAGAGAACGCAGGCTGGCCAACACGTTACCAGTTCACAAAGTCCAGCTATACTAGTGGTTAAAACAGCGAGACACGTCTACACTGCCCTGGGCTCCCACCCTCCGGGTGCACGTCCACACACACACACACGCACACACACACCCCTCACCGCCCCCCCAAGGGGGTCTTCAGGACTCTGGCCCAGGACTCAACAACTGTTCTAATTTAGTTCATGAGTGGAACTGCTGTTAAATATTTTGCATATCACTCCAGTGTAGTGGCCTCCGCTGCCACACGGCACATAGACAACAAAATGAACATTTGAGTGATTCTTCAGTAACTTCCCCTGTGTTTTGTGGTCTCTCAGGCACCTTCTGTGAGATTTTTCTCTGGTAACCTTGAAGGCCAAGCAGCTCTACAGTTGCTCTGTCCCGAAGAGTTTCCTCATCCCCTGAAGCAGGGGACAGGAGATGAGCATCTACGCCTGGCCAGCTTTCCGGTATATTTTAGCCTCTGCAAAGACTAAGCCCCTGTATTCTTTTCTCATGGCCACAAATCAGTGAGCTGGTATCAAATAGTTTAAAGGAAGAGAAGCAGCAGGTCACTTTATCATTCACACCAGAGCCTCATCACCTGTGCATTTTTAATCTAAACTCACAGATAATGGCCCACTAAAATCATTGCTCTTGCCCTTTATACAAGAATTTTATAACTGAGTAGACTAGAGGACGGAGGGAAGAAACACTAAAATCTGAGACCTTTAAATATTTGTAGATTAAACTGACCATGGAGCTGGATTAAAATGCAAACGCTCCACTGGCCATTTTTCTTTGGTGCTCATCCTGTTATTTTAAAAATGCAGGTGTGTGCGGATTTCAGTAATCCCCTTCCAGCAAGACGAAAAATATTTAGACCAGTCTCACTGCTGAAGAAAAAACACGAATAACAATAACCGGGGAGCTGGTAAAAATAACGTCCGCCAGTCAAATGGGTTGTCACTTACTCTAGATTGGAAGGATAGTCATTAATTCTTTCCAATCAGTACTGTGGGTTCCAATAACCCACCATTTAGAGAAGTTAATAACTTCGCTAAATAATAGGTCAACTGTGCTCCCTCACCCCATTCATTGCCTGTAAGAAGGTATATGCTGGTGAGTAAATTTGTCTCCTACCAAAAATATTTGAGAAACTTAGCCTTCATAAATTTTTTTGAAATTTAGTCATTTCATATTAATGTTTGCATTCTGTGGAGACCCAGTTAGTGTATCTCAGAAGAAGCTGATGATAGTAAGTACTCGGGATGAAATAAGAATGAAAGTTGTAGCCTGGTGGATAACCAGGAGAACACACTCTGGTATTTCTCGCCAGCCCAAGGGCAGTTGCTAATGTTGAGGCCAGTACCTTGGGGTGAGGGCTCAGTAAACTCCGCCCAACCTGGGTATGAGTTTGAATTGGGGGAACCAAGGCCGAAACAGATTTACTGGGTAAGAGTGACCTCACTTCTTTAACTTATGCGGTCTCATTTTTTATTGATTAATCTCAGTTACATTTGCTCATGACTTACCTTTCAAAAACGAGAAGCTTGCAGCCGGCCCAAAGAATTGGAGAGACTGCTCCATGGTCATCCACCGAAATGTGAACCAAAGGGCCACAACTTAGAGTTTCTGAGCCACAAGCGTTAATGTGTTCATGCATGCTTTTCCCCCTTAGCTCTTAAAAAGGGACACGCTGTGAGCTATCAATATTTTTCTTAGTCATAGTTTCTTTAGGAGCTAAAATCACAGTGGTGTTAAAGGCCACAATAAATAAGTAAATTAATTAAAGACAGAGAATAAGTGAATATCTGTGATAGGAAAAGTCCTTATATCAGCGTCTCCCATATCCGCCCCTGACTTGGTGAATAACCCAGCTGTTCCAGTTCAGTAGTGCCACTTAGCATCCAGCTATGGAACTCTAGGACCTGATATTTTAACCCTCCTACGTGAGGACTTGAAAGCTAATCCTCTTCCCTTGTATTTTAAATACTTTCCAATCCTTTTCCGTTGTATTCTAAATACTCTCCGTTACTAGCATTACATTAATATTCATTTTCACCTTGTTTCCGTTACAAATGTAAACACTGGAACCTCAGTAGAGAATTTACAAGACTTTTGTGGGCTGTTTTGAGAATCTGGCCACCAACTATACTACAAAGGAAAAATGTCTAATTCCAAACAAAATGACTTCCGTGTTAACTTTGAGGATTTAAGTTCATTCATAAATTGGGTGCTTTGTTTTTTTTAAAAAAAAACTGCTTATACTTAAATATTTTTATTAACAACGATGATAAAGTACAAATTTAAATATTTTTTTGCTAGGCATGAATTAGACTCCTATTAAGGGTATAGCAGTGTACTCTTGGAGTTCATTTGCATTGCAGTATTCAAATCTCAGGATATTTACATAGAAAATTAAAATTGTCCTATTATTCATAAAGAAAAGTTATTTTTTAAGGAAAGAACACTGAGTTAGGAGTTTGAAGACACTCCTAGTCCTCTTTCTGTGGTGGTTCTGCCCATAGGGCCTGAGCAAATGTAGCTTTGGGTGGTCGATCGCTAAGGTCTATATTATTATATAGAAGGTTTTAAAGCTCCTCTTTCTACCTTCTGTTGGTTAGCACAATTATACGGTGCTTCCCCCCAACCCCCGCCCCCGCCCCGCAAAAACCACAGGCCGTCCCCATTGCCTTCGTAATTCCCAGGTTTAGTTATGGAGACTATCGCCACCTAGAGGACATGACGAATCCTCGCTGCAGGGTCATTCCTTCAGAATCCGTTCTTCCCTAAGCCAGGGATCCCAGCACACTGTCTGGTCACACTGTCCACCCTTCTCTCTCCACACCATATGCATTTCTGTCCAGAAGACAGAATATCATAATTATCAGAGCACAGGCTCTGGAGTAGGCAGCCTGGGCATTAAAGCCCGTTCTCCACTTAACTGGATAACCAGAGGTAAAGTGTAACCCCTGTACCCTATAGCTTCCCCATCTGTATAAGGCACATAAACAATACCGTCTACTTCACAGGGTTGTTGTGAGAGATGAACCTGATCGAATCCATGTAGAGCCCTTAGCCCAGAGCTTAACATATGATTAAGTGTTCAATTATTAGCTATTAGCCTGCCAACCACATTACAGGAGAGAGGGCCATTATCTGGGAGGAACTAGGGCTTCAGCTCTCTCTGTAACTTATACATGAAAGAAAGAGAGAGAGAGAGAGAAGGGAGAGGAGAGGGAGGGGGGGAAAGAAGAAAAAAAATGATCACCCTTCACTTATTTCATCAGTGACAGCTGACCTATGACTGTGAAATCGAATGCCTTTAGGAAATAGTATTTCTGACTTAGAAGGAGAGGAACAAGTATATTCTGGCCAATACCTTATTCCTGAAACAATCACAGAGAATAAGTTTAATGGAAATATTTCAGGACTGAAAAACACACACCATGCAAGTCACTGAGGGTTTTTAAAAAATCATGTATTTTTATGCCTGAACTCTTAGCAGAAATATCAGGGCGTTATAATTTCAACCTTAAATGAAACCCACTGTTGGGATGTGACCAGGGCCAATTACCATTAACTCGAGTTGAATGTTGAATCTTTCAGACTGTTATGCATCATGTTACTTAGTAGATATAGGATGGGTGTTCAATGATTTAATGGCGTTTTTATTTTAACTAAGACCCTAAGATTCAGTTCTTGAAAAACCTTTATTTTCCACATACAGAATTACATACTTCAGAGCGCTGTTAATGAATTAAACTTTGTCCAGCAGGTGGCAGTGTCTCTCCATTTTCTCAAGGAAGTGCTTGTGGTTTCCTAACAGTTTGCATCTGCTGACAGGCGTTCACAGAATGCTTGAACACAGATGTACAATTATGCCCAATATGGGGCCTAAAAATGGGATCGTATCAAAAGGATTCCAAGTACAATTGACTGCAGTAGTCCAAAGCACATTATCTGAGAGCCAGTGGGGTCGGGAATTGGGGGATAGTTTACAAATAAGTTTGCGTGGGTTAAAAATATATGTACCGTCTACTCTGGTTTTATAAAAATCATCCATCATTCTACAATGATTGGATTAAACATGCTGTTTCTCATTTTTTATTTCCATCTTCTTATTACTTTTGTGCTACAACAAAACCCAAAAACATTCTGGAACTTCACAGGTATACGACTGATGGTTGGGAGAAATTCAGACTATCTACAGGCACCAATGAAGTTGTTTAAAAACCTCAATTATCATTTATAAAAAATAGGATACCAATCTGTTATTGGTTCATGTACCATCAATATTCTCCATAACGATTTGTTTATCACCAGTCATGTCCTAGGCTCAGATTCTAGTCAGGTTGGTACTGCATTACGTGTGTGTGTGTGTGTGTGTGTGTGTTTGTGTGTGTGTGTGTGTGTGTGTGTGTGTACACCCGTTCATGTTCAAACAACTAAACTCCGTATTGCACAGCAATGGTATCTTAGTGAACAGTCTTGCATGCGGACGTCAGCAACAGTTCCTAAATAATAATAATTTGCATAGCAATTTACCATTTATAAAGCACTTCCATAAGATGACCTCATTTGATTCTTACACGAATCCTCTGAAGCTGAGGAAGACAATTAGTCTTTGTCTCATTTTCTAAATAAGAAAGCTGAGAGTCAAAGAGTAGAATAGCTTGCCCACAGTTATCAAGTCCTAAGTGACCACAGACATTCAAGCTTCTGTCCCCAGAACCACCACAAACTCCATGAATCTATGGCCCTCCAAACATCCTTCATATTTAATCACTAATACAGAGCATTAAGTGGGTTATTAAGCACTCTTATGTATTGCAGTTGAAGGTAAATGCTTGAAAATAAAATCGATAGATTATTTCTATTCAACACATGGTCTGATTTTATAGTAATAACGTTCCAAAAATATTTCTCTTCTTTGAAGACTAATATTTACATAGCAAGTATAATCTGAAAATACTAGAAAAATTCAACCAGCACTTTCAACAAGTGTTTCCATGTCGGCAATACACTCCAGTCCTGGGCAACAGCCGTATAAAGATAAAGAAAACCCTATCTGGCATGAATGCCGTTGCAGACTGGATGGGCACTTCCTGCTGGAGATATTTGGGCCAGGCCTTGAAGGGTGCGTTGCTCTTCACCAGGTGGACGTGGAAGGAGGCAAGTTAGGCAGAAAAAAATAACATGAGTGCAGACCTGGAGGTGTGAAGGCACAGAAGTCCCAAGTCCCGTACTTGGGAGGCATGAGGGGCGTCCAGCCCACCTCGATCCTTGCCTACTGACCTTGCCTCTTTGAGCTGAGCCCCCAATTCTTCGCAGCTCAGTCACCCTACTGCTAAGCCAGTCCTGCCCAAGGCAGGAAAAGTATCCGCGGCCTTAGATCTATCTCTATGTGGTACAGCCTGGAACTGAGTCACTCATACCAATCCCAGAACCAGTGGCCAAGCCACAGTTGCCAGAGGGCCATGTGTCACTCCCCCAACCCCGCTTTCCCTGCCCTCTGCAAGCCTGACCACCACCCAAGGATTCCTCACTTTCTAACAGTGTGTCAGGATACTGCCAGGTTCCCAGGTCCCTAGCTGGGATTCTTCCTCGCTTTCTTTCTGTTTTTCTGAACCCAAGACCCAGCCACCCTCTAGGCCTGGCATAACCATTGGCTCCAGTCGGTCCTGCACTGTTGCATTGGGGAGCCCACCACACCTCTCCAGACACCACCTCCTGCCCTGCCTGACCCCCAGATTCCCCTCTCTGCCCAGCAGCGTGGACTCCCCTTCTGTTACCAGGCACTCCCTGACTCCCGTGAGCCCGCTGTGTCCCTTGATGCTGCCTCCCGTCTTCCTGGCCTCCCTCAATAGGAGCCCTTGGAATCATCCCTCCAGAAGTTTCCCCTAGTCCCCACCTCCCACCCATGCACCCTGGGAAATTGATCTCCTCTAGGTCCCAACCTCATCCTCTGGAGAACCCCAGATGCTCCCCACAGTGTGGCCAGGCATGGGGCATGCAGTTTTCTTTCTTATGATTCATTTCCCCAGACACAAAGGTGGCTAATAATATCTCAGTGTGTGGTGGAGGTACCAGCATTCTTCTATGTTTATAGGTGAATTTCTTCTACTTGGGAATTTATTCACTTCTACTTTGAGCAGTTTTTAGTTGAACTTGACAGTAATGTGCTTTGCATTGAGTAAGAATGTTACTAAGGGTGGAATTAGTCACCACAAATTTCAATTTTTGGACTTTCCTGGTAACTCAGCAAAGCTGAAATGCTCCTAGAGCCTGGGCAAAGAAGATTAGAGACCCGACCCCAGAGGGTGATAGTTGATCTTTTTATAAAAGACCCTGTGAGCTTCCTGCTCTTTCATGCCCAAACTTCCAAGGTCTGTACCCGCCCCAGGGCCTAATGTGGTGATGTGGAAAGGGCCTCAGACAGAGAATTTCAGAACTATCTTTGTGCCCTTGACTCACGGTCTTGCCTTGCTGACATTCTTTGCTTATAAAATGTACCCCCAGCTGGGGCGAAGTACAATCCTTACCCATTTCTCATGACTCAACATTTTACAATGGAAGCTTCTATTTTTGTTCAACTAAATCTTGTTCAAATAAAAATATCATTTCCTGGTCTGTATTTTTTTTAACATCTCATACATTTTTATCAACATATAATGTCCTAGCTTTTCACATCTTGCAAATGGTGTTGGACTGTGAAAGAACACAGTGAAAAACTGTAAATATACCTGTGTACAGAACATTGCTGTTTTTAGTGGTTTCTTGTGAGCTATATTAAGCATATTCATTTCACTGTCCACAAACCCATAGAGAAATCCAATCTAATTCCCCACTGATGAGAGTATGGAAGTTTTGCTTGTTGAGTGGGAGTTTCAGATACTCTGACTGGAAAGTCTCACCTCTCCAGTTTTTACAGTATGTTTCTAAGTACTTCTGTTGCCTTGTCATAGCCAGACACTACTGGAGCTACTTTTCAAAACATGTTTTCCTAGAATTTTACCTTCCTGTTTTTTAACTATACTTTATATATTAAAGTAGTGCATGTCCATAATTAAAAATCAAATAGCACTAAAAGACATGTAATGAAAAGCAGTCATTTCCTATTTCAACCCTCTCCATCGCAAAGTCTGGTTCTGCAGAGGCAAACACTTTCAGCACAGTTAGCTGGTTCTTCTGAGAATCACCACACTAATTATAACTAGTGTGCACAGGCTTGTTTTATTTTTATTGTCTTGATGTATTTATTGGAGACGTTATTTAGTTCTCTTATTCCACCGCCCTTACCTCTACTTGCTCCCCTCCACCATCTTCATAGTATAGCTCTATCCATGTTTTACATGCGTAGTCCCTGTTTATGTTACTGTGACTGCATATGTTTGTTCAATGCTGATCCAAGTAGTACACCATCATCTTGTTTCATTTCTTGCATAACTTACGGTTTTTCTAGAATTGATTATTGCCTTGGGTTTTTTATCCGCTTAGATTTATTTATACCTATCAAAATTTTCATATGTGCCATTAGATCTGTTGTATCAATCTTACTTTTGATTTTTTTTCCATATTTTTATCAGATAAGTATACCATTCCATTTCCTGCTCCCCCATCCCAGGACCACTACCCTCCTTCCCACCCGGAGCTCTAACTTCCTGCTTCCATCTGGGCTGATTACTCAGAAGCTCCCTTCACAGCTGTCCTGCAACTTTCCTTCACCATTTTACTGAATGTATTGTATCCCTGATCTCCTGAATCCCTCAAATTCTATTTCTTGATTTAATAACTCATTTTATTCCAAGATAGGCCCAAATTGCTTCCTGATAAAAGGTGCATGGGAGGTAGTAAATTCTTTGAGTCACTGCATGTCTGAAAAGCTCAGTGTTCTACCATCTCATCTGATTGCCAGTTTGGCTGGGTATGGATTTCTTCATACATGCACTTCATTTCCCACATCTTTTTCTCTGACTTTCTCATTCTCTCTCTCTCTCTCTCTCCTGGAGTGTTCCGTTTATTCCTTTTATGAAAGTTTACAGCACCTCAGGGTACTGAGTATTCGGTAGATACATTTAAACTTAAAACTCATGTTTTTCATTTCTGGGAATTTTTCTTGTTTTACTTCTTTCATGATTTTATCACCACCATTTTCTCTGATTCATTTCTGGAATGCTGTTGGTCAGATATTTGAATCCCTAGGTGCATCCTCTCTATGTGCTTTATATTTTTTTCCCTCTCTTAATTTCCATTTCTTCAACTTTTTCTCTCTGGAAGAGTTCCTCAATGTGTATTCCAGTCATTCTGTTGAATTTTCTCTTTTCCAAGAACTCTTTTTTAATCTTTTTTTTCTTTTTGCATAATATCTTGCTCTTGTTTGTTGGGTACAATGCCACCTTAAATCTCTGAAAATTACAGAGATTTTAAAAAAGTGTTTTCATCTATTTCTTACATTATCTCTACTTGCTCCAGGATCCTTTTCACGGTTTGGTTGATTTGGGCATCTCTTTTTCAGTCTGAAGTCTTTCCTCTGGTAATCTTTGTCAGAATTCATATCTGAGGGTGAGACACAAAAGAGCTCATTGAAAGTGCTGTGCAGTAGGGGAGGCTTATCAACTAATGGACCCACTTGGGATGATCAAGCAGCAATAGAAGTTTTGCTGGGAAAACATTTGTTAGTGATTTTAGGTCTTTTTTTCTCTGGAGTTGATCCAGTTTCCCCACTGAAGAGTCCCCCAAACATCCCCTTGGGGGACGGGAGGTGAGGAGGGAATGGGGGAGCAGGACACACGTCTGATTGCTGGTGGGGGACAGGAGCTGAAGGCCCACGTTCAGGCACAATTCACTTCATTGTTCTCATTTTAGCCCATGCTCTCCTCTCTCCTCTGGGTTAGCAAATCAGTCTGGAGCCTCTGCCAGATTCTTTGGAGACTAATCCTAAGATTGCTGGATCGCAGGCAGTGGAGAATGGGGGAAGAAGCATTGCAAGATAGCTGGCTGCATGCAGGTGTGGAGGGAATTTGGGGCCCAACTGCTTCATAGCCAGACTACCTGCCTCATGCCCGGCTTTCCCATCTGGGCTACCTGGTGCCACTCCTCTCTCTCTCAGGGGTTCTTCAGGTGAGCTGACCCTCCTGATGTATGTCTCCCCTCTGCCAACACTCCAGTGCATATACTCTGCTCTGCCACATGCAGTGCACTCCTCCAATCACTTTTCATCTTCCAGAAGTTGTTTGAAGTCTGTCTTCTATTGAAATCCTTCTCCAGTTCTTTGTCCTTGCAATCTTTTTATAAAATTATTGTCCTTTACTGTCACTTTAGTGAAGTGTTTCAAAGGAGAGGTGTTGAAGGCCTGTAGTCAGCCTACTGCATTTAGCTGGGAATGTGCTAGCTACCTGAAGTTTAAGATTCTATTACCAGTTTTGTGTGTATAGCTTCTAGCTAGATCTGTTATAAATGTTTCTTTCATGTGATATCTGCATAGCCATGATGTGAATCGGGCTACTGTAGCACTGCCTTCAGCATCCGTATCTGGGGATTATAGTACTGATGAAATTTCAAAAGCAAAACAAACAAAAACAAGATCCCTTAATGGTAGTTTATTAGTTAAACCCCTTTGTGTGTGTGTTTTTTTTTAATTTTTATTGGAGTAGAGTTGCTTTATAATGTGTTAGTTTCTGCTGTATAGCAAAGTGAATCAGCTATACGTATATATATATATCCCCTCTTTTTTGGATTTCCTTCCCATTTAGGTCACCACAGAGCATTGAGTAGAGTTCCCTGTGCTATACAGTAGGTTCTCATTAGTTATCTATTTTATACATAGTAGTGTGTATATGTCAATCCCAACCTCCTAATTCATTTCCCCCACTTGGTATCCATAACTTTGTTCTCTACGTGTGTCTCTATTTCTGCTTTGCAAATAAATTCATCTGTACCATTATTCTAGATTCCACATATAAGCGATATTATATAATATTTGTTTTTCTCTTTCTGACTTACTTCACTCTGCATGACAGTCTCTAGATCTATCCATGTCTTTTTACTGAATGATGTTTGCTATCATGAGGCCCCAAACTACTGTTTTTTAAAATTACCTGGAAGACAGATCAGGGCCATATTGGAGATTTATTTGATGGGAGAGAATGTAAATTGTAAGAACTGATAAAAAAGACACTCTCTCATGATCAGAGGCAGTACCCGACCATCCAAAGATACCATGCCAGTGTAACTTGGCAGAAACAGGCACCACCGTTTTGTGTGCTGTCATGTGTCGTTTCCCTAACCTAATGCAGGGATAGTGACACAGGTATCCCAAGCCTGGAGAGTTCAGGGCCTCGATCCATGAGCGCTGTCAGTCAGCACATGTCCAGGAGAAAAAGCAGCCATTGAGAGGGTTTCTCGGCAGCAGCTGCTTTAGTAGCAGTAGCAGGAGCTCATATAACAAATGTTTCATGACGAATGCAAACAAAAGCCAGCTCCAAAATTCCAGCCACGCCATGTCCAAGCCAGTTCAGAGTCGTATCACCACTCCGTTCAAGTTTTTTCCCCTCTTTAAATGCATTCCATATGAGCCGTGTTGTTGGGACAGCTGGGATCTCCTGCATTCACTCAGAAGGCTGTTTTTAAAGCCCAGACTGAAAGGAAAGTAAGTCAGTGGGAAAACAAACTCAAAGAAAACACTGAGACTCAGGTGGGTGTGGGAGGTGTGTTTGTTTTCCCCAGCCAGGCATGACCCCCGGAATGGGGCTAAAGGCTGGGAATCCTTTAGCCCCCCTCCTCGGAGGCCTGGGAGCCAGACTGTGCTCCAGTGGGGCCCCTGAGTCGGCATTGGCCCTGGCTCCGGACAAGCACCACTTCTCAAAGTGTGGTCCAAGGACTGTTGCCAGCCCATAAGCTGCTTGCTACCAGCCCATGGTGAGATGAGGTAGAAATTGAGAGTAAGCCTGTAGAAACTTTGATGGTAATTTGGTATGGCTCTGATTATTTTTTTAATAACTCATTTTTATTGTAGTTTACAAAAGTATCAATCTGAGATGGATTACAGTGGGAAAAATTCAGAGATCTTTTGCGAAGCAATGTTGTAGATTCTCCCACCAGCTTGGGCTGACCAGGTTAGCAAGTAGGAGGTCATCCAATTGACAAAAGCAGTCCTAAGGCATTTGGGGCTTATGAGGCGCCATGATTCTTCCCTATGATTTTGCCTTCTTGGCTTCAAGTCTCAAACTGCTGTTCCATAGCGATGGCCGAACACCCAAACTCAAGGAGATGTGATACTTTGAAACTCTGCCTTCCTAAAACTGGTGCCTCGACCTAAAACCTTTAACAGTCATGATTCACACTAGGATAGCACTTTTACAGTTAACAGAGTACCTTAGACTTATGTTGACTCACTTCTTCCTCACAGCTTGGTTAGGTAGTGTTGTAGGTTGGATTGTGTCCCCCAAAATACGTTGAAGTCCTAACCTCATGTATCTGTGAATGTCACCTTATTTGGAAACAGGGTCTTTGCAGATATAATCACGTTAAGATGAGGTCACATTGGATGAGGGTGGACCCTAAATCCAATGACTGGTGTCTGTATAAGGAGAGAAAGATTCAGAGACACAGGAAAGAAGGCCGTTTGAAGTCAGAGGCAGAGATTGGAATTATGTTGCCACCAGCCAAAGACTGTCAAAGATTGTCAGCAAGGACAGTCAGAAACTAGAAAGAGGCAGGAAAAATTCTTCCCTCGAGTCTTCAGAGGGAGCATGGCCCTGCTGACACCTTGACTTTGGACTTCTAACGTCCTGAACAGTGAAAGGATACATTTCTGTTATTTTAAGCTACCCAGTTTATGGTAATTTTACGACAGTCCTGGGAAACTAATACAAGTAGAAATCTTCATCCCATTTCCAGATGAATATCTGGAGACTCAGTGATAATAAGCTCTGCCCATGTTCGAAGCAGCCAGCAAGTAGCAAGACCTGGATTTGAGCAAAGGTGAGCGCTACCCAATACACCAGATTGCCTGCCTTTGTGGGACAAAGGAATTGGGGGAAAAAGAAATATCTAACATATGGAGAAAGTTAAATAAATGACTTTACAATAATGCAATGAAATATGAAGAAGCCATTGGAATTTCATTCTGAAGAATTGTTCATTCTGAACCACTAATGAAAAATCAGACACACTGTTATATTGTACAGTACGTTTATAGTGTACACACAATATGCTTAGAAGAACAAACTAAAAGGGAAAAAAACAAAAGAATAGCAGTTGTTAATTGTGCTTGTGGGCCCTGAGTAGTTTTCATTTGTTCCTTTAGACTTTTCTGTTTTATCTACCTTTTTTACAATACACATGCGTCGCAGATGCCACAGTGCGATATGTCCCGACACCGTGCTCTGTACCTTCCATGTATCTTCTTAATCATCACAGTGGTGCAGCAAATTAGATATTATTATCCAAATTCTACTGAGGAGAAAACACACCCAGACAATCTAAGGACTCTATCTGAGGTCTCAATAGCTGGTGAGAGGCCGAGCCTGTCTGGCTCCAAACCCACCATGCTTGGTGGCCTTTTCCACTTTCATGATCAGAAAAAAAGAGGATCATGGGAAGGGGCACAACTGAGCAGTGGTGAAACAAGAAGAGACTGTCACTATGGCCCCTTCAGGCAGGGTTTGCTCATCCTCGGTCATTTGTATGAAATAGAGGAGTTATCCTTTTGGCATTAACTCTGCAGAGACTTCTTGAAGACAGGGACCATGGCTACTACGTTCCTGATGCCCCGTAGTACCCCCTGTAGAATGCTACTCATCAAGGTGATGCCTGGCTGTCCTCCCATCCTTCCCTTCTTTCTGAAACCCCCTCCTGGCAGAGTTTTGGGAACACTAGGTAAAGCACAGTTACTTACTGAGCATTTCCAGGACAAATACCTGGGAGTGCCTGCCTGGGTGACCAGATGTCCTATTCCTCCAACCCCCACACCTGAAGGCTAGTTAGAGCATGAAAGAAAATTTGCTGTACTGTTCTCTGTTTGATGTAGGCCCGAACCTTTCCAATTTGAGTAATTCAAACCTTAACTATAAAAAACTTGTTGATTTTTAATAGAGTATTGAAACAAGTTTTAATCTATTAGTATATCAAATAGTTTCATCATAGAATTTTAATTCTCATTTGTCTGATTCTTTGTTTCCATTGTTTTGATCTGATTTTTATTTATATTTTTAATATACTTTTTCCTGAAAAATATCTCCAGATACCAGCAGATAAGCATTGTAAAAATAAAATCTTATTTTTTATGTAGGTCGGTGAAAGGCCTTCAATTCAGCCTGTCGTCTGCACGCATCCTCTCTAGGAAGGTCTGCCATTTCCCTGGGTGCTAACTCCATGGCACAGCTTTTTAAAGGCTCAGTAGCATCCTGGTAAAGACTCCCAAGGCCTCTTCTTACCCGATTCTATTTCCGTGATCTGAATACGTTTCTCACCCATCTTACTAATATGCTGTAGCAGATTCATTCTTTAGCCCAATGAATGAATTGTGCCCAATGCTCCTCCTTGCTCTGAGACAGTCTGTGGCGTTCCCCTAAGAGCTTGGGTGGGTATCAATTGTACAGAAATGTCACCTTCCTTGCTAAAACATAAGTAAAGCCCATTATCCCCAGGAAGGAAATTTCTTGATAGAGAGAAGCAACTGGGTCACTTACTTAACAAACATCAATTTTGCACTTACTATGAGCCAGGCAGCATGTGAGCACTTTATAGATATTAACCCGCTTAATAGTCGTGACACTTGTCTCTGTGGCTGAGTTCTCCTTGCACTGCTGGTCCCTGTGCTGCCTCTTCAACCTCCAGCCCAGAGAGGTAGATCTGGAATGTTCTGCAGGAGAGCAGAGGGAAAGACACAGAGACAGGGGCATAAACCTGGTTAGTTTGGCTGCAAGGTCTAACTGGCATCCCGAGGTTCATAGCCAAGGAAAGGACCTAGAGCTGTGGCATTCCTGTCTTGTGTCCCCCAGTCCGTGTTCCTTGCTCTTCTGGAGATGTCCCCCTCTTTCCAGGGAGACCTACTGCACCAACCTTCAGTTTAGTCGTGCAGACTTTCTGCGACGATGGAGAGTATTGACGACAGTCTCTGGTCATTGTGAAGCGCACACGCCACGGTCTGGATGCCTCGTCAGTGTTCATTCTCTCCCATAACTGGAGATCAGGTGCCTCTCTCACTCATGCGTCACTGTGAGCAGAATGGACCCTCCTCATTGTGAGCAAATGAAGTTTCTCTTCTACATCCTCCTACTGCATCATTCTCCTTCGTGCCTGCCTCCAGCCTTCCAGTACCCCTGTAAGCCAGCAGTCCCCCAAATTTTTGGCACCAGGGACCGGTTTTATGGAAGACAGTTTTTCCACGGACTGGGGGAGGGGGACGGTTTTGGGATGATTCAAGCGCATTACATTTATTGTGCACTTTATTTCTATTATTATTACATTGTGATATACTATTATTATTACATTGTAATATATAATGAAATAATTATACAACTCACCATAATGCAGAATCAGTGGGAGCCCTGAGCTTGTTTTCACTTGCCACTCACTGATAGGGTTTTGATATGAGTCTGCAAGCAGTTGATTTATTATGGTCTCTGTGCAGTCAAACCTCTCTGCTAATGATGATCTGTATTTGCAGCCGCTCCCCACCGCTAGCATCACCTCAGCTCCGCCGCAGATCATCAGGCATTAGATTCTCAGAAGGAGCACGCAGCCTAGATCCCTCACACGTGCAATTCACGGTGGGGTTCGAGCTCCTGTGAGAATAATGCCGCCACTGATCTGACAGGAGGTGGAGCTCAGGCAGTAATGCAGTGATGAGGAGCGGCTGTAAATACAGATGAAGCTTCACTCGCCCGCCACTCACCTCCTGCTGTGCGGCCCGGTTCCTAACAGGCCACGGACGGGTACCAGTCCATGTTCCGGGGCTTGGGGACCCCTGCTGTACACCATTCCCATACCCTAAACTGCCCTCTCCATGCTAATAGCCCTTGGCACCTGAACTGTCCTCTCTCGAAATCTAGCTGTCTTATGACTCCCTTAGAGCCCTGATAAATAATTCTAGAAGTTTGAAGGGCTTAACAGCTGACAGTAACACAATTTGTGCTGCCCAGGGGAATTTCTAACAACAGCAACCCCTAGAACAGTGCTTTGCACATTGTGGGTATTCAACAAAAAGTTATTGAAGTAATATTGAAGGCTTTTTATGTGGGCTTTCTAATTTAATCCTCAGAAGAATGCAATGACGTAGATACTTTCATTATTCCCATTTTACAGATGAGTAAAGTGAAGTTTAAAGAGATATAGATGACGTCACTCTTTTATTAGGAGATTCTTTACAAAAAGAATCATTAAAAAAATTTTTTTTTATTGGAGTACAAATTGCTTTACAATGTTGTGTTAGTTTCTGCTGTACGATGAAATGAATCAGTTGTATGTATACCTATATCCCCTCCTTCCTGGACCTCCCTCTCACCCACCCTCCTTCCCACCCCTCTAGGTCACCACAGAGCACCAAGCTGAGCTCCCTGTGCTTTATAGCAGGTCCCCACTAGCTATCTATTTTACACATGGTAGTGTATATTTGTCAATCCTGATCTCCCAATTCATTCCACCCTCCCCTTCTCTCCCTGTGTCCACGTGTCCATTCTCTACGTCTGTGTCTCTATTCCTGCCCTGGAAATAGGTTCATCTGTACCATTTTTCTAGATTCCACATATATGCGTTAATATACAATATTTGTTTTTCTCTTTCTGGGTTACTTCACTCTGTATGACAGTCTCTAGGTCCATCCACGTCTCTACAAATGACCCAATTTGGAGTATAGCTGATTCACAATGTTGTGTTAGTTTCAGGTGTACAGCAAAGGGATTCAGTTATATGTATACATGTATCTATTCTTTTTCAAATGAAAAAATCGTTTTAGATCCTTTTTATTATATGTGAACTAAAAATGGTTTCTAAAGAGCTTCTTAGGAGGAAATATGTTGCTCTACTCACCTAAATTTAGTGCACTAGAAATATAGGGAGGGGACGTGAACTTCAGTTGGTCATTAAGTCAGTTTGTTATTTTACATCTTTGGCACTTCCTTTCATTCGTCACATCAGCAGCTAGGACAGAGGGTGAACGCTTGGTTGCCTTGGGGTACGGTAATATGCTCTTTATGCCAATAGCCCATCCTAGGTCACAGAACGCCAGGATTTGGACGTAACCACCACACATCCTGCCCGCTGTGGTCTATTGTGTTCTTCCTGAGGTGGTTAGTCCACTTCAAGGGGAGAAATTATTAATGGTAGAAATGCAGACATGGGCTATACTGCTAAGAACAAGAGCTTTTTCTAGAGGCGTGGATCTTCATTAGCCCCAGAAAACCTACCATTTATAGGACTATCTGTTCTGCCCGCAGCAAATGTTCTTAACCTGAAGCTCCATCACATGGTGTTCAGGGAATCCTTAACACTGCCCCATCCCCATCCATTTAATATGAAAATATTTTGTGTGCCTTCTTTTTTCTGGGAAGCAAAGTATTTTCAGACTTGCACAGATGTTCCCAACCTCCCGAACAGTAAGAATCACAGTCTGTACGTAAGGCCAGCTCCACAGGCCTCTCACACTCGCTGTTTCACATACTCCCTTTCCAATAGCTGGTCTCTGGAAAGGCCTGCCCTCTTGATAACACACCCATCCAGCTGGGCTGCGGCGGAGCCCTACCACAGAAGAGGGAGCCCCATGGCCGTGAGCTTTGACACAGACAGGCCTGATCTGATGGAGAACGACCAGGAAGACTATTGAACTGGCCTGATGGCCTGAGGTGGGCCATCTTCTTTGGAGCCAGAATATCAAGCTGAAGCTCCAAATGGTGATGAAGCCTTGTGTTTGTTCAGGGTGATTTTTGGCTCTGCCATACTTCCAGACTTCCACATTCTAGCATAGGATATTGTTTGCCTAAGTATAATAGGGCATAAGAGTTGGTTCCTGGCATTGACCATGGAAGATTGGCTTACTTTCACCAACCCAGGGTCAGTCCCCATGGCTATCAAGAAAGACCACACAAATCCCAGAGTGTCTATAAGTAGATACCAAACCACATGTGTTATTATTCTTGATCTTAAACCATATTATTATTAACTTTGCTTTGGTTGAAAGTGGACCCCCTCATATTGTTAAAATAGAGTTTCACAGCCTTTAAGTGACCAGGGTATGTCACTTTTAAGATGTTTTTCCAAAAGAAAATGTTAAATCCCAAATACAATTTTGGCTGAATAGTTGGTTTTAATGGTCCAGAGTCAAAAACTGTAACTTAATTCCTTGTAAAACTTAATTTCATGAGGGTTCTGCTACACAGTTCCCTCTGTTCAGCCCGAGATTTCTACTAGTCCCTAACCCTTAAGAAGTAGTAGCGTATTCTTTTAAAATGTCAATATTTTTCCATTTAAAAGAAGTTCTTTTGTCAGTATCTGACTTCCATTGACATACAGTAGCTTATTGGAGGCCTCAATTATAGTATTGTGGTTATAGTTTCCCCCTTTTCCCTCACTTTCTTTTCCTTTAGTATCAGTGAGGAAACAGTGTGCAAATAATGATCTACATCTATAGTTTTCTACGTTTCTGCATTTTACTTTCTGAAGGTATTGAGAATGGATGGGAGTGTTATTCAGAATTCTGCATCTATAGGTCGAACTTAATATTGAGCATGACTGGTGCCTTCTATGTCTCATTCATGGGGTTTAGTGGTAACATGGCATCTGCTACGTGCCTGTGGCTCCAGCTTAATACCACCAGAGACAAGAATGCTGGGCCCCGCTGAAAGGCAGTAAAGCATCTGGAGAGCTCCTAAGAAAGATCCAAGTCGTTTTCAAGTTTGCCTAATAACATGCTCAGTAGTCTGATGTTTTGGACACAAACAGCCAAATCTTCTTCCAATAACACGTGCTTTGCATATCAGATTATGTGTGGCAGGAAACACTTGCAAAAAGGAATCCACCCAAAAGAAAAAGGCCAATATGCCAGCATCAAAGCCTTAGTGTTTTGTTTTGCTTTGTTTTGTTTTACAAAATGGAAAAGAATCTTACCCCTTAGTGAGCACACATTGCTGAAATAATGTCTCATCAACAGTGTGTCCAATTCTGTAAATTGATAAGTATCATTCTTTATGAGGGGGTGTAACTAATCTGGTACTGTTTTCAGATTCAGAGAGATTTAGGAGTTCTGAGTTTGAGTCCCAGGACAAAGTCTTTACCTAAAGTGTGGATGTGTGGACAGGCTTTTCTGCTTGTTGAAGGCTGTCATTATTTATTTTGGGCTCAGAAATCTGTGTATTTGAAGTTCATCTTTTTTACATGAAGCTGGTCTCTTTCGTGGGTTGCTTTTACGTTCCTTATTTTCCCATAAGTTTCTCTTCATTTTTTAGTTTTTTTTTTTTTTTTTTTACTAAAGATGCAGCTCTATAGAGGAATAAGGAAAAGGGATTTATTTCGTGCACAAACTCAATTCAGTGTCACAAGCATGTTTTTGAGCACCTGTTATGTGCCTGACCTTGCTGGGCTCAGGAAGAACTCTCGGGAAAGTGGCTTCTTGGTGGGATAAGGGTCCCCAGGGGAACCCCTCCCCATGATGGACCTGCTGACTGTCTTGTCCACCCAGGGACAAGGTGCCAGGAGGTGCCAGCCTGGGAAGCCCCAGATGATTCCAGTTCAGTGTCGGCACCTCACACACTGAGCAGCTCTCTCCTGGGATGGAAAGACTGAGCTTGAAGTCAACCAGCATCTCCAAGAGAAAGCAGCGAGGTCTTTAGGAGCAGGGCAACCCCTTCGGGTTCTCTGCTTTCTTTAATCACCTTTGGGAGATTTCGTGTTTTATTTATTTAAAGGGAGATAGATTACCCTACAGCACCACCATTTTGTCAGTCACCCAAGTTTAGAAGCTTGAAGTGATTTCAATTATAACTAAAGAGAGCCATCCCCCAGAAAATCTGTTTGGGAGCACTGTGGAAATTTTCCCAGCTCACCATAGAGAGCACAGATTCCAGATTGCTGGGTGCCAGACATATGTCTCTCAATTACTGTTGTTTCCTGCAGGCTACAGTCCAGAAATATTCAATAGAGAATTGGAAAGAGATTTTCCTCTTAAATCCATACAGAGCTTCAACACACTTAGAATGTGCATGTGCCTGGAGCGCATCATTGCAACCCTAGTTATGGAGCCTGGAATTTTACTTGGTGGACAGAATCTACGGGTAAGCAGTAATGGCTGCAGCCCTATCCCGGAAGTTGAACAAAAGGAGGCTCAGAGGCTTTTTGGTTGGGTTGTGCAGGCCACACTTGGTGAGTGTTGCAGGTTGGACCCTCAGCCAGTCTACTGGCCAAGGCTGGGGCCTCCACTTCCCTATAGCAGGCCGAGGGATTAGCCGAGCTTCTAGGAGCCCGGTTCACTTCCCCTTGTCCTCAGCGTCTGTTAGGAAGCTAACAGCTGCTCTTTCACAAAAGGCTTCATATATTATATATATACATACTATATATATATATATATATATATATATATATATATATGCCATACCACGTGGCTTTTAGGATCTTAGTTCCCCAACCAGGGATTGAACCTAGGCCCTTGACAGTGAAAGCGTTGAGTTCTGACCACTGGACCACCAGGGAATTCCCAGGGTTTCTTCTGTTAACAAGGTTTGCTTCTCCTTTCCTGAGATGAGAAAGCAGTATAGATACAGGTCACAGTCATGGGCTTTGGAGCCAGTAGACTTGGGTTTGAAATCAGCTCTAATTCGTAGCAGCTGTTTAACCCTGGGCAAGTTTCTTAACCTCTCTGAGCTTCAGTTTCCTCATCTGAAAGAAGAGGATGGTAACCGAGCTGTTTAGAAGATTAATGGAGACAATGTACTCCTGCACAAATGCAGTTTCCAGGGCCCTTTTCAAACCATCTCATTTGATTCCTCATTTTCAGTCTCTCATAGGGCAGTGTTTTCAACACGTGCTCATGCAGTCCAGTCTTTGAGTTTCAAAGGAGAGACCAACACAATGGTTCCAAAGTCTATTTGTCATAGTGCTGAGTTCCAGTATTCGCTGGCATGCTCCGTAGTGGTGTGTGGCCTGAGTTGTCTGAGGGCTGCAACCTTTCCTGTCGTAGTGGAACTGCCCATTTAGTGCCTACTGACCTGGGCAGCTTAACTTTAAGGAAGCATCTCTGTCGGGAATTAAGGAGGAATTATTTTCCTTCTGCATTATTTTGAAAATCACCTTTGAAGTCAATAGAGCTGTTTTCTGAGGCAGATGTTGAGGGCACATGAAATTGACTGACCACATCCTGCGGCACATTCCCACTTGTTCTTCACGTTTATTTGTATTATAAACCAAGAGTAAAAATACAAAACACCCCATCTCAGATGCAAATTGAAGCCAGGCTGTGTTTCCACATATCTGTAAAGTGGAGTAAGTAACCTAGTGGAAAAAAGAATGGTGCTCATACTTAGGCATATTTTACTAGTTGTTGCTAATGCCAAATTAACATAGAGTTTTTAAGAAGAATTAGGGAATAGGTGCAGGATGGTACCGTGATCATAACCCTTATTTCTGTAACGTGCTGGAACTAGGATTTTAACACCAAAGCTCATTAGTCAGAGTCAGGGAAACATTTTCATAACCATTTACGGAGCATTTCAAAACGTAAAAATCCTCTTGGCTTGGTGAAATTTAATCTTTTGTGCTTCTCCCACCCCTTGGCCATTGGTGTGTAGTATGCTTTACGTGAGCTCAAAATTTTTCATCAATAGCTCTAGCCCTTGAGAGACCCCAGAATTTCTACTTGAAATGTGAGCACCAAAGTTTACTTGGGGAAAAACAACCACCACAAATGCAAAACAGGAAGGTAATCCATGTTTGTGCCTGAAAACGTAAAATATTGTAAATATGCCATTTTTCTCAAATGAGCATATAATTCGAAGAGAATTTTTTTTAAGTGATTCTCAAGCTTATCTGGAAAAATAAACATGTGAGATGGTTAGTGAATTTTTTTTTTAAGGAAATGAGAGGACGTTTGCCCTACAAGATTCTAAAATATTAGAAAGTTTAGTATGACGATGTAAAGGCACAAGCTCTGACAGACAAGTCAGTGGAAAAGAAATAGATGCCAGTGTAAAAAGTGGTGTGGTATACTTAGAGACCGTTACAAAGAAGGAGTGAATAAAGGTGTCAAATAGTTGGCTAAATGTTCAGAGAAAAAAATAGAATCTCACGTTATAACATGAGCCTTAATAAATTCCAGATTGTTCTAAAGAGTTATTTTGTTTAATGGAAAAACAAATAGAAGAAAAATCGGTGGCTATTTTTGTGACGATGGGGTATTGCTAAGGGTTTACTAAGTATAAAAGCAACAAAACACATATATACATACAAAGAGAATAAAGAATATACATGCTTACCTAAAACTTTAAGCGTGTCTAAAACACTTAGTTGGTAAAAATATTTTTTCCAGCAATGATAAGATATAGTATGGTTAATATCTTACCATTAATATATAAAGAATTTTTATAAATCCATAAGAAAGACACCAACAAAAAAAATGGAGAAGAATACAAGTGGCCAATAAATATATTAAAAAATAAGCCCAGCCTCACTAATAATTTAATAAATGCACATTAAAATGACACCTTATTTTCTGTTAATACTTCTGTTAAATGGACAAACTCTAGCAGAATGAGAGAGTCCCTGATGATGGCGATTTTGTAGAGAAATGGCATTTTAGAAGGACAATTAGTACAACTGGGGGTAAAAAGTAACTTAATAATAAATATTAAGTGTAATTTAATAATACATATTAAGAACCTTCAGTGTGTCATAGCTGGGAGACTAATAGAAATTTCCTGTATCTTACTTGTGGCACTGGTTTCACATGTATATGTAGCCATCAAAACTCATTGAATTGCATACTTTAAACATGCTTTTGAAAACACTTAATGACATGGGTGATTTCTCAAAATGTGACTGGACATGAAGTGCAAGAGAAAAGGGTAGCCAACAGTATTTACAATATGATACCAATGTTATTAGAAAATCTATATAAACACAGGAATACAATTAAATTGGAATATCTCAAAGTGTTCATGGTCATTATTCATATCTCTGGGTGGTGGGATTTCTAGTGACTTTTTTCCTTTATTTCCCAACTAATATATAACAAGCGCATCGAATTTTAAATTTTGGAAAAGGATTATTAATTTTCAGAAAATAATTGAATAGTCACATAAAATTTATATGTGAAAGCAGAAACAGTGCCCACTAGATCACTATGGCATTGCTAGGATTGAACAGAACTTTTATCCTTTCTCTCTTCCATGTCCTTTTGTGCACATGAAGCAACATTGACCGGGAAGGGACAAATAAAGAGCATCAGTTCCTGGGGAGGCAGCATAGATTCATGCAGATGGAATCCAAGGGCCAACTTTTTGTCACTTCATCAGCCTTACTCCCTAAAGATGTTCAATCTATTATCAGCATCTCTCCTTTGGAGTTCATTAAATTGCCAGCCACACACACACACACACACACACACACACACACACACACACACACACAGCTTTTTCTGAGTATATATTGGAGCTCTGAAATTGTGGAAAGGTTTCTAACTCTGAAATACTAAAATTCTATAACTCTGTACTTAACTCTTTAATAGTCTTGAAATTTTTATCTTTCTTTAAGAACTATGGTATAAACACCAAAAGGGCAGGAATTGGCTTCCTAGGCTTGAATCCTTGACTATTTGGGTCAACCATACAAATATTAAGATGGTTTAATTACACGAAGTTAGCTCATAGATCTTTTCTATTGCAGCGTGACCATCCTTAGTCTGAAAACAAATTGACTTTATTCTGCAGTAGCTGACTCACCTTCCTTCCCACAAGTCATCAAAGTATGAAAAGTAAATGTCAGTATCATGGTTTAGCCAAACCAGATGTGAGCTGTGTAATTATTTTCATGTCAGGGACTGAAGTTTAAATATGCATCCTTTATTTGTTTTTAATTGAGTGATTACAGGTGGCACCTAATAAAGTCTTCATGCTGTGATATCTTGAGGTCATTGATTTATGAAGTTTGGTAGGTGTAGACACTCCAAATTCTGGTCAACCTCCCTGGCATTCCATAGCACAATTCTAAAGGAATGTTAAAATGACATTTGCCTGTTTACTTTTCCTCTTGACTGATGATGATCCTTTCTGAGGGGTAAACACTAGTGTTATTCAGGAGTGAAGTTTAGGTTTTGTTGATATTTTTCAAAGTCGATTTTCAAAACTGCTTCAAAATTAAGGGGGGCTTCCCTGGTGGCGCAGCGGTTGAGAGTCCGCCTGCCGAGGCAGGGGACGCGGGGCCGTGCCCCCGTCCGGGAAGATCCCACGTGCCGCGGAGAGGCCGGGCCCGTGAGCCATGGCCGCTGGGCCTGCGCGTCCGGAGCCTGTGCTCCGCGACGGGAGAGGCCACGACAGTGAGAGGCCCGCGTACCGCAAAAAAAAAATAAGTGGCAAAAACAAAAGCCATGGACTTTTCTTTGCGTATGTATTAGCCATAATCATCACACCTCTGGTTGATACAAATTGATTCTGAGTTTTTTATAAAAGTAATGATTAATTGTACAAAAATGTTGCGAGTCAGGAACCAGACTGGTCAAGGAACCAGAGTCAGGGCAACACCTGGGCAGGCAGTTCAGCCAAGCTAGGATGGTGGCGGGGACAGAAGGCACGAGGAACCCAAGCCCTGGGCATGTGAGGTGGCTGCAGTCTAGAGACAGATCAGGAAGGCAGCCCAGGAAGACAGCAGTGTTGGGGGTGGGTGCACAGAGACCAGAAGACTCCGTGGTGGAATATGGATGCCGTGAGCTGAGACTCAGCAGCCAGAAAACTTCTCGTTCAGTCGTCAGTGAACTCTCAGTTTCACATTGAGCTGTAGGTCTCGCCCAGCCATATTCACAGGGAAACACCTACGTTCAAGAGGAGAGAACTCCACAACTGCCCTCAGCAACACTTGGTCAGCCCTGTGGGATGCAGCTGACCAGAAAAGACCTCGAGGGTGAGGCAGCCCATGTTCACCTTTTGGGGTCTTCCACCAAGTAGTGGTTTTTATTCTGGAAAAAAATGGGAAAGCCAGCACAGAACAGAAGAAGTCCTGGGACTGGACCTGATTTTCTTAACACCAATTCATGGGTATTGTTGGGTCTTTTGACCCACCAACTCAAATTGATCCTCTTTGTGTTTTATTATTCAGTTAAGTAGCATGTCGTGCCGAAAGAAAGCAAGTCTGAATTGGTTTTGGCCAAATTACATAACCCGGGGAGTTGGGCAGAGGGTTGGATGGCAACAGGGCCATGTTTTGTCCTTTCTGTCTTGAGCATTTTATTGTATTTCCCTAGAGTGCCCACTATTATAATGATGGGTTGGGGATGAGTTTCTAACAAAATATTACTTTTATTCTTCTTTTAAAGCATTTCAGATGCTGCAGTCATGAAATATTTTTTTTAAGTTTGTTATTTTCCCAGCCCAGGCAAAATGCAACAGAAGAGAAAATGGGTAGAAAAGAGATAGTCCTACCCAAATGGAACTCTGGGGAGAGAAAAAGACATGAAATATCCAAAATAAATTTTTGACATTTAAAGCATTATAGGATCAATTCTAGATTGTGTGGCATTAGTAAGCAAAAGGCACACTGAGAAATTTATAAAGCTAGTTAATATGTAGGTGGGGAAAGTCTATCTATAACTGTACATGAATACTCTACAGGATATGAATCTTTACTTTCATTGACCACCAGTTCTTAAACTTTTGAAGAAGAGCATCTTGAAGTTTTGATGTGTGTAATTGCAGGAAGTATAATATATCTGCTAAGTTTCAATCAAATTTAAACTTAAATTCTTCTGTTTCAATTGGGAAGGTTAGCATTTTTCTGTTTTAGTTAGCAGAATACTGTTGTTGCAAGAGAACAGATTTTGAGAAAGATAATAATAGTAATCATCATCACCATCATCATCATTGCTCTTGTTACAGTTAACAACTATTTGGGAATTTATTGTGTCCTAGGATGTTTTTTTTCGGCTGCGTTGGGTCTTCGTTGCTGTGCGCGGGCTTTCTCTAGTTGCAGCGAGCGGGCGCTACTCTTTGTTGTGGTGCGCGGGCTTCTCATTGCGGTGGCTTCCCTTGTTGCGGAGCACGGGCTCTAGGCGCACAGGCTTCAGTTGTTGTGGCGCATGGGCTCAGTAGTTGTGGCTTGCAGGCTCTAGAGCACAGGCTCAGTAGTTGTGGCGCACGGGCTTCGTTGCTCTGCGGCATGTGGGAACTTCCCGGACCAGGGCTCGAACCCGTTTTCCTTGCATTGGCAGGCGGATTCTTAACCACTGTGCCACCAGGGAAGCCTGGAACTTTTTTTAAAATTATAATTGATTTACAGTGTTGTATCAATCTCTGCTGTACAGCAAAGTGACTCAGTTTAACAGATATATACATTCTTTTTTAATATTCTTTTCCATTATGGTTTATCCCAGGAGACTGGATATAGTGCCCTGTGCTATACAGTAGGACTTTGTTGTTTATCCATTCTAAATGTAATAGTTTGCATCTACCAACTCCGAATTCCCAGTCCATCCCTCTCTCTCCCCGCTTCCCCCTTGGCAACCACAAGTCTGATCTCTATGTCTATGAGTCTGTTTCTGTTTTATAGATAGGTTCATTTGTGCCATATTTTAGATTCCACATATAAGTGATATCATATGGTATTTGTCTTTTTCTTTCTGACTTACTTCACTTAGTATGATAATCTCTAGTTCTATCACTGTTGCTGCAAATGGCATTATTTTGGGGTTTTTTTTATGGCTGAGTAGTATTCCATTGTATATATGTACCACATCTTCTTTATCCATTCATCTGTCATTTAGGTTGTTTCCATGTTTTGGCTATTGTGAATAGTGCTGCTATGAACATAGGGGTGCATGTGTCTTTTTGGATTAGGGTTTTGTCTGGATATATGCCCAGGAGTGGGATTGCTAGATCATATGATAATTCTATTTTTAGTTTTCTGAGGAACCTTCATACTGTTTTCCATAGTGGCTGCACCAGCTTACATTCCACCAACAGTGTAAGAGGGTTCCCTTTTCTTCACACCCTCTTCAGCATTTGTTACTTGTAGACTTTTTAATGATGGCCATTCTGACCGGTGTGAGGTGGTACCTCATTGTAGTTTTGATTTGCATTTCCCTAATAATTAGCGATGTTGAGCATCTTTTCATGTGCCTACTGGCCATCTGTATGTCATCTTTGGAGAAATGTCTCCTAGGCACTTTTTAAACCCTTTAGTTATATGATTTCATTTCATCCTAATAACATTCCGATGAGATAGATACTCTTATTATCTCAGTTTTACAGATAAGGAAATTGATAAGTTAGAGAGGATTTCCTAGGTCAATGAGCTGGTCATCAACAGAGCCAGCACTCAAACTCAGGCCTGGGTTTTCAATACCCCTTGCTCTTGGCCACTCTACTGCCGCTCCATGTAAAGAGCAAAACCAAAAACATAAAGCTCTGAGGGAGATGGGGTAGTTAATAAAACCTATGATTCTAGGAAATTTTTTTCTGCTAAATTCTTAGAACCCAGTGTTTCTGGAAAGCTTAGAAATTCTGTTGAGATGATGTTCACTGTTATGCTAGATATGTTACTTTGTTCTGTTTTTTTCTGGGAGAAATACTTTATTAGTTGAAATCACCAGAGTTGACTGCTTTAATAAAGTGCTTGCAAAGCCTCAATCTGGTGAACAGTGAAGTCGTTTGTTTCAGTCATGTCAACAGCTTTGGCTTTCAGAAGGATTTTAATGAATCGGGGAATGGAATTTAAGAAAGCAAACAATCTAAGGAAAATCACTTATTTTTCTAAAATAGCAAAGCAAAAATGGGAATCTTTTCCAGTCCAGTTGCTGCAAATGTCTGTTGAAGTCTTAAAAATTCTTAGAGTACATGATTTATCACATAGAACAAAAAGGTCATTAATGAGCACTTCTTTTAAAAAAATTTATTTTTTTGGCCGTGCCATGTGGCACACAGGATCTTAGTTCCCCAACCAGGGATCAAACTCGTGCCCCCTGCAGTGGAAGCTGGGAGTCCTAACCACTGGACAGCTAAGGAATTCCCAATGAGCACTTCTTTAAGATCTTTTTTGGATCCTATCATCATTATTCTGGTTGCTTAGATAGGAAAATATTCCATGATGTATTCACTGTTAAAATTATAGTGAGTCAACCTTCAGTAACATTTATTTTTAAGGTTATTTATCAAAGTATACAATCTATCAGACATAAATATGGTTACCAAGTAGGGAAATCAATTTAATTTTTCTTTAACATTATTATTGGAGTATAATTGCTTTACAATGGTGTGTTAGTTTCTGTTTTATAACAAAGCGAATCAGTTATACATATACATATATCGCCATATCTCTTCCCTCTTCGGTCTCCCTCCCTCCCACCCTCCCTATCCCACCCTTCTAGCTGGTCACAAAGCACCGAGCTGATCTCTCTGTGCTACGCGACCGCTTCCCACTAGCTATCTATTTTACATTTGGTAGTGTATATATGTCCATATATACACTACCACTCTCTCACTTTGTCCCAGCTTACCCTTCCCCCTCCCCGTGTCCTCAAGTCCATTCTCTAGTAGGTCTGTCTCTTTATTCCCGTCTTGCCCCTAGGTTCTTCATGAGATTTTTTTTTTTCGATTCCATATATATGTGTTAGCATACGGTTATTTGTTTTCTCTTTCTGACTTACTTCACTCTGTATGACAGACTCTAGGTCCATCCACCTCACTACAAATAACTCAATTTCGTTTCTTTTTATGGCTGAGTAAATTGAGTGTGGACTAGACCTAATGATTGATACAAATACAATACAGAAAAAATATGTCACATTGGTTTCCCAACACCACTTATTGAAGAGGCTGTCTTTTCTCCACTGTATATTCTTGCCTCCTTTATCAAAGATAAGGTGACCATATGTGAGTGGGTTTTTCTCTGGGCTTTCTATCCTGTTCCTTTGATCTATGTTTCTGCTTTTGTGACAGTACCATACTGTCTTGATTACTGTATCTTTGTAGTATAGTCAAGTCTGGGAGCCTGATTCCTCCAGCTCTGTTTTTCTTTCTCAAGATTGCTTTGGCTATTCGGAGTCTTTTTTGTTTCCATAAAAATTGTGAAATTTTTTGTTCTAGTTCTGTGAAAAATGCCCGTAGTAGTTTGATAGGGATTGCATTGAATCTGTAGATTGCTTTGGGTAGTATAGTCATTTTCCCAGTGTTGATTCTTCCAATCCAAGAACATGGTATATTTCTCCACCTATTTGTATCATCTTTAATTTCTTTCATCAGTGTCTTATAGTTTTCTGCATACAAGTTTTTTGTCTCCTTAGGTAGGTTTATTCCTAGATATTTTATTCTTTTTGTTGCAATGGTAAATGGGAGTGTTTTCTTAATTTCACTCTCAGATTTTTCATCATTAGTGTATAAGAATGCCAGAGATTTCTGTGCATTAATTTTGTATCCTGCTACTTTGCCAAATTCATTGATTAGCTCTAGTAGTTTCCTGGTAGCCTCCTTAGGATTCTCTATGTATAGTATCATGTCATCTGCAAACAGTGACAGCTTTACTTCTTCTTTTCCTATTTGGATTCCTTTTATTTCTTTTTCTTCTCTGATTGCTGTGGCTAGAACTTCCAAAACTATGTTGAATAAGAGTGGTGAGAGTGGGCAACCTTGTCTTGTTCCTGACCTTAGTGGAAATGGTTTCAGTTTTTCACCATTGAGGACGATGTTGGCTGTGGGTTTGTCATATATGGCATTTATTATGTTGAGGTAAGTTCCCTCTATGCCTACTTTCTGGAGGGTTTTTAATCCTAAATGGGTGTTGAATTTTGTCAAAAGCTTTCTCTGCATCTGTTGAGGTGGCCATATGGTTTTTCTCCTTCAATTTGTTAATATGGTGTATCACATTGATTGTTTTGCGTATATTGAAGAATCGTTGCATTCCTGGGATAAACCCCACTTGATCATGATGTATGATCCTTTTAATGTGCTGTTGGATTCTGTTTGCTAGTATTTTGTTGAGGATTTTTGCATCTATGTTCATCAGTGATATTGGCCTGTAGTTTTCTTTCTTTGTGACATCTTTGTCTGGTTTCGTTATCAGGGTGATGGTGGCCTTGTAGAGTGAGTTAATTTAATTTTTTTAATTGAACTATAGTAGATTTACCATGTTGTGTTATTTTCTGCTGTACAGCAGAGTGATTCAGTTTATATATATTATTTTTCAGATTCTTTTTCATTGTAGGTTATTACAAGATATTGAATATATTTCCTTGTGCTATACAGTAGGACCTTGTTGTTTTTCCGTTTTATATATAGTAGTTCATATCTGCTAATGCCAAACTCCTAATTTATCTCTCTCCCTTTTCCCCTTTGGAAACCACATGTTTGTTTTCTGTTTCTGTGATTCTGTTTCTGTTTTATAAAAAAGTCCATTTGTATCATATTTTAGATTCCACATATAAAGGGTATCATTCATCTTTTTCTGTCTGACATCACTTAGTATGATAATCTCTAGGTCCATCCATGTTGCTACAAATGGCATTATTTCATTCTCTTTTATGGCTGAGTTTTTATTCCATTGTATATATATACCACATCTTCTTTATCCATTCATCTGTCATCTGTTGATGAACCTTTAGGTTGTTTTCATGTCTTGGCTATTGTAAATAGTGCTGCTATGAACATTGGGGTGTATGTATCTTTTAAAATTATAGTTTTCTCTGAATATATGCCCAGGAGTGGGATTGCTGGATCATGTGGTAATTCTATTTTTAGTTTTCTGAGGAACCTGTTTTCCATAGTGGCTGCACCAGTTTATGTTCTCACCAACAGTGTAGGAGGGTTCCCTTTTTCCACAACCTCTTCAGCATTTATCATTTGTGGACTTTTTAATGATGGCCATTCTGACTAGTGTGAGGTGATACCTCATTGTAGTTTTGATTTGCATATCTCTAATAATTAACAACGTTGAGACTCTTTTCAGGTGCCTATTGGCCGTCTGTGTGTCTTCTTTGGAGAAATGTCTATTTCGGTCTTCTGCCCATTTTTTGATTGGGTTGTTAGTTTTCTTGATATTGAGTTGTATGAGCTGTTGTGTATTTTTGCTTTCATTTCTATTGCTTTGGGAGACTGACCTAAGAAAACATTTCTATGACTTATGTCAGAGAATGTTTTACTTATGTTGTCTTCTAGGAGTTTTATGGTGTCCTGTCTTATATCTAAGTCTTCAAGCCATTTTGAGTTTATTTTTGTGTATGGTGTGAGGGAGTGTTCAAACTTCACTGATTTACATGGGGCTGTCCAGCTTTCCCAATACCACTTGCTGAAGAGACCGTCTTTTCTTCATTGTGGATTCTTGCCTACTTCGTTGAAGATTAATTGATCATAGATGTGTGGGTTTATTTCTGGGCTCTCTATTCTGTTCCATTGATCCCTATGTCTGTTTTTGTGCCAATATCTTGCTGTTTTGATTACTGTAGCCTTGTAGTATTGTCTGAAGTCTGGGAGGGTTGTGCCTTCTTTTTCCTAAATCAATTTAATATTAATGTCTGTTAAAATAAATTATTGGCTGTCAAATATTTCCACAAAGCCTTTGTTACTTATGAATATCATTGGGATGATATGATTAAAGGCTATGAATATCAATAAGCTTGAAAACCTCCCATGCTAATGTTCAGGGTCATATTTTTTTCTCTTAAAATTGTAGGATTTTTACTATTTGCTGTGTTTACCTTTATGTCTACATACCCAAGCTCGTTGTGGGGCGAGGTGGGTAGGGAGTATCCATGACAGTTATGAAAATGACGTACTTGCTGCCTGCTGTCTTAAGGCATAAGCTTAGGTGTCAACTGATTTCAGGTATTTGACAATATATGTCAATGTATTTATCATACATTAGGAAAAATGGTCACTCATATATCGATCTAACCAGGAGATGACCTAATGGTGTTATATGGAAACTAATTCCCTCATAAACATTCTAAGTGGATATAAAGAATTATGTGCTCAGTTGCAACCATTAACTTATCAAAGAATCAGATCTGAATACCTCAGGGAATACACAAAGGTCATGATAGTCTAAAAGCCTTCAGTAATCCTCAGGGTACTGTTCCTTCAGTCCAAAAGTGCTGGAATTGGGGCTTATATCTAGTGCCAGTTTTGGACAGTCAGGCATGGTGACCGAAAACACAGGCATGAGGATTGTTAGGCTGAGCCTGGCCACAGTCATTGCCAGGGAATTGAGAGAGAGGGAATGGTGGTTCGCATGCCACGACCTATCACCCCTGCCCAGGCCACCAGCAAAATCTGAGAGCAGGAGTGATTCCCTGCCCGATTCTCACCCCTTCCCACCACGCCCAGCAGCTCTCCACCCTCTCCTGCTTTGGACTTGGTGGGATAAAAAAGGAAGGCGAGAAAGAGAAGTTCTTATGCTCCAGAGTGTTTTGCAGCATTCAGCAAAGGAGCGTGAGATTAAATCTACCCAAAGAAGAGCCAAAGAGCTTTCCCTCACCTTCACTTCCAGCAGGTCAGGCCTTCGTTTTCTTGTCTCAAGTAAAACCCAAGAACTGGTGATTAAGTTGAGTAGCATTAAATTAGAATCTTTTTTGGTAGAAATTGTGTAAAGTCGTCAAGGAGTACATGCTAATTCCTGTTAGCACGTTCTACAGTCATTGACCTTCAACCCCATCACCTCCTCGAGCTCATAGCTAAAGAAGGTCATAGACCTACTAGCCCTGTCTTTACAACCTCTTGCAGTTCTAGATACTGCTGGGGCCAGAGGCGACGCCAATACCTAATGGGAAAGCTAATGAATCCATACAGGTCTTACTTTAAAATCTTGACATTTTAGGTGACTTTTAGTAGATTCGTCTTGTAATCTAAGAGGAAGTAAGGCAGTAAAGACAAGAGAAAAGTGAATCAGAACCGCAGAGCCAGCAAAGACTTGAGAAATACTCAGCCTTTTGCAAAGGTATGGAAACTTTGCCACTTTACAATATCCGGTGGGTCAAAAGTGTCAGCGAAGAAACTAACACACCATTGTAAAGCAATTATACTCCAATAAAGATGTTTAAAAAAAAAAAGTGTCAGCGATTTTCTCTTTTCTCCAAAGAGAAATGACAGTGAAAGCGGGACATTTTAAAACTGTACCCGGGACTCCTAGTTTGTCTGCATGAGAACTCTCAACCCTCACAGAAACTCACGAGGTGCATTAGTGAAGAGACTCGGGCCCTTAGAGTCTGAGCTGTGAGAACTGCAAACAGTGCAGCCAGGAGGTTACCTCAGCACAGACTGAGTAAATGAATCATTTGGTAAAAGCCATTAGAGGGAAATGTTACTGGAAAGTCATAAATGAACCAGCCTGTCTATGCCTGGTTTTGCTTGAATGTAGGAACCATTTGAAATTTTTTAAATGTTTCTCTGTGTACGGTTTAAGAAGAGGACTGTGACATAACTAACCAGTTTCTATTATTATATCAAAATGAGGTAAAAATATGGTATGGATTTAATGCTAATTCATTTATTCATTTTTTTGCAGTGAAGCTGTTGTTTTTAGAACATCATGAAACTTCATTTCATGCCCCAATAAAACTAAAATGTAATGAGTTACAGCTTTTCTGTTTGTTGATTTTTCTCCTTCAAACATCTTTGATATTCCATTCTTTGAACGGAGTTTTTTTCAACGTCTTGCATGTCATTCAAATTATTCTTTTCTCCTGTCACCTCCTCCACCTGTCTCTAAAGCAGTTTCTAAAGTGAACCAATCCTGATAGAACCTAATGATACCTGTGTGCAATTTTTGGAAATATTAGCACCTCCTTCTTGGCTGCTTCTAATGCACCAGTATGGTCTTTCCAGCATTGGTGGATTCTTTTTAGTTTTCCCCTCAGCCCCAATCTTGCCGAAGAGGAAATTTGGTGCACAAATACACAATTTCAGGCTCGTGCCACAACCAAACCCTTCCCTGGCAATCTGTCCTCTGTCTCCCTTCGACCAAACCTCACAGGTTTCCGCAGCTTCTCACAGCCATTAGCCAGGAAAGTTCAGCTCAAGACGTCACCCCTGACCGCCTTCATTTATAGCCACTAACTACCTAACACAGGTCAGTGTTCCTCCCTTTTTCTCTTTCAGTTGTCAGAATGAAAGAACTTAATCTTTCTCATCAGAAGACGTTTACATTTCTATTCTACCTCAATAAAAATACTTCTCCCCCACCATCTCTTTCTAATGGTAACTTCTGCGCAAAGGCAATTAGTCATTTAAGTATCTTCTCTTGGAAACTTGTAACTTCTGTTGCTGACCGTCTTTCATAGGCAAGTTCTAGTTACAAAGACAAGTTATGTCACAACCAAACCTTTCAAAAATAGATTGTGAAAAAATTTTATCTTTCTCTTCTCCAATTAATGTAAATTTTAATGTCTGTAACATTATTACCGTATTTAAATATTCATAGCAAACATTTATTACTGTTCTTCAAAGTAGTAGCCATGGCACCCAGGCATTTTCCCTTCAGATGGTCTTGGTACCCACTGGTATTAGCCTGTCAATATCAGACCTTCCGTAAGTAAACAAATGGATCTCCTCCGTACAAATGGACAGGAGGCAATTTCATCTCACTGTTCTTAGGATTTTGCTTAAAGCAAAAGCAATGTGGACGATTTAGACATACACACTGTCTTATAGAGCATGCAGTTATAAATCTGATATCTAACAGGGGGAGAAGAAGGAGATAAAGCTGTTAATTTACATCCTCCTAAGACCTGGTACTACCAGGGTGCTATAAGTTACCCAGATAAAGTAAATTTAATTTTAACTTAACATTGGAAACTCTCTCGGTGGAATTGACAGCATCCTTGGAACTACATTTCACACTTTCCTGACTTGGGAATGGTTATTTTGAGTAGCACCTCTTATTAACCTAACTTCTTAAGGCCTGGGCAAGAGGTTAAATATCTCGCTTATCTACACATTTGGCTTCCATGAACAGCTACTTCATTCAAAGCCTTTCAAGGGTTTATCAAAATCTCACCATGTTTAACATTCCAGAGAGAACATCCAGGTTGCTGGTTCTTGGGACTTACCTTTAGTCTACTCGTGGATACTGATCACTGTGATAAATATAATACTAAAACAACAACAATGAAAATGAAGTAGGCTATATTCTGCTGAAGAAAATTTATCTAGAATGAATGATAAAAAAGAAAAAACTAGATTCTGAGTACCCAGTTTATAGAATCCAAGATGAGGAACTATTTACTCATCATATGGTGAAATTTACTAAGAATTTCTTGTGCACTAAATGTTTTCAAGCAACCGTACTCCTATATTAAGTTCTATGCTTAAGTACTTTCTATTCTCACAGACAGTACATACAAGATCTTCAGAAAGCCCTGTGCATTTTAAAGAGTAAGTTAGGTTATAGTTAGATGGACATTGTGTAAACTTAATGTCTTAAAATTTAGGAAAATTGCATTACACAATTTCAGGATCTGTGACAAAAGAAAGTAAATGGTGTCCTAGAACTGTCAGAATTCAAGACCTTTTCAGCGATCAGAGGAAGGGCACCACCCAATACCTAAAGTTACCATTTATTTTAGGGAAACAAGCAAAAAGGCACATGATCCCTTATGAACATGGATGTTTATCGCATATTATTTAGTCACAGAAACTGAAAAACAACTCAGTTATCCAACAGTAGCAAACTAGCTTATGACCTATAAGGCATCTATAAAATGAAGCACATAAAAATACACTGCAAAATATGACTTGAAATAATTAACGCTATAGGCGAATGCTTGTCATCAGTTAAGTTTTAAAAGATTATAAAACTAAATAGACAGTATAGCAGACGTCTATTTTACAACTCATATACATAAGCAAGAAAAAGACTAGGATATATATTACTACAATAAATGTGGCTTGATTTAAAGTCATTTTATCACTTAGTTTTCTTCCAAAAACTATACATTTGCATGTGTAAGTATGTATACGTTAGTGTGTATGTATATGTTATGTATATATTATGTACATCATAACCAGAAAAAATGAATTTTTAAGTTGTAAAAGAAAGACCTTTCCAAAAATTAAAATTCAAAGCTAAAACTTAAACTGCCCAAGGACTTTATTTTGACCCTATACATAAGTAGATATGTAGCTTGATGTATATGAAACCCTGGAGAAAAAAATAACAGAGCAACATAAAAACTGAGACAAAGATGTGACTATATGTAGTGTGCCCAGAATGACTGTGGGTGTCAGCAGTTGTCTTTAACACCATCAGGGCTAGACTCAGACAACGCAGTGTGATTCCAGGAGAGGGCCTCTTCCCTGCCAAAGAAGGGATGTGTGTGTGTGTGTGTGTGTGTGTGTATGTATGAGACAAATAGCCTAGGCCTGCTAACAATATACAGACTGTGAGAAAGAGGAAAAAAGGAATCTTGCAGAGAAAGTAAAAGCAGAATTTATGAGATTGTCAGATGCCAAAAAAATTTGGATAGAACTACCGGGTCAGTGTTCCTCTCCATCTTTTTTGTTCAGATAAATCCATTTGATCTGGATGCCCTCATCAGTCATTGATAAGGGCCACCATAATATGATTCCAAATAAAGTAGGAAAAGTAACAAAAATGCATTTCTCAATAAAGATTTCAAATAAAAAGTGTATTTCCAACAAATACATTTTATTAATATTGCCATAGTAAGTCTTCCAATAAGGGTTTGTTTTTTCAGAAATAGATATTTTCAAACAGAAATGTTTGGTTCAGTTGTTGCTGTGAAAATAAATCCTCCTATTATTACCATTCTCACGATCAAGCCAGTATTTTGATGGCAAAATGCTGTGTTGGGGAAAGCATGTGTGTATAATTGGGTGGGCTATACTTTCAAAGAAATATAGTAGCAGCTTTTTTATGATCTGGGTCATGAGGCCAAAGTTGAGGAGAAAGAAACCATTGGAGCAAATGGCCCTCCACCCAGTGAACCAGGGCAGCAGGGAAAGCGGGGCCAGTTGACCCTGTGGGCACTGGAGTGCCCCTCTCCCCGATTACTCAGAGCACATGAGTATCTAGACAGATGAGCTGGGACATCTTTCCAGCCCTGACATGTTTCATCCTAAGCTTTAGGATCTGAGTGGGGTTGGACAGATCCCACATCACAATCACCTGGGGTGCTAATCGGAAATGCAAGTTCAAGGGCCTGGCCACAGACCCTTGTAGGGCAGTCGCAGCGGGGGTCAGCTGGCTCACCAGGTGAATTGTTGCATATTAAGTTCGTCTAGCCAGGTGTTCGTTGGTCCTACAGAAGGACACCAAAGGTAGCCCTCGACGCACCCCCTTGGCGGTGGCCCCCCTTCTCATCCCTCCTCTGATGCTCCCCTCTGAGGGAGCCCTTCCGGGCTGGCAGTGAAGCAGGGATTTTCAGATCTCCTGGGAAGTTGTCGAGTGGATTGTACATTTGTTTCTGTCTTTACTTTTTCTCCTCCAGCAGGGAGCCTGTGTTTTGAGCTTTAGCGCTTCCTTTATTTCCTGAAGTCACTCTGCTTAGTAGGTGCTCAATGCAGAGGTAATGAATGAGCAAACAGAGGCCCCCGCAAGATAGTAACTAATTACCACCACTCCCCACCCCCGGCAATTAGGGCAGATTCTGAGAGAAGTGCTGTGGAGTTGGCTCACCCAGGAAAGAACCCAGAAGCTCCTCCGCTGGGCCGCCCTCACCTCAAGATTCCACGGGGTTAGGACACTGCCTGAGCAATGTCTCTGGAAATGCATGCCTCCTTGCAGGGCTGGGTGCCTGCTGCCTTCCCAAACGGGGCCAGTGCCCTGGCCTTGATGCGCCCTTGTGACCCCCCCCCTACACAGGCCAATGACTATTTCTTTCTGGTTCCTTTTGTTTTGCTCCAGCTTCCAAAATTCAAAGCAGAGTAGAAGCGTTATAAAAAGTCTTTATTCTCTTCCATCAAAGGAGCCTAGCAGTTTCAGGCGTTAAAAAAAAAAAGTAAATCATGTTACTTTCACTTGGCCACAGAGAGTAAAGGTTCTCTTGAAATTCAAAGTGAACTCGATTTATTTTTTAATTATTGATATTTCCAGATCTGAAGATTGCAAAAAAAAGAAAAGGAAAAAAAAATCCCTCTGTGTACTTTACCAACCCCAAGCTCCGAGTCAGCCATGAAGTGCTTTTTGTTCTTTTCTCCCCTAATTGCCTTACCTCCAAGAAGCTGGTCTTAACATACCATCCATCATCCCAGTGACAAATCAAACGTGGCCCGTTCAGCCCAGCTCGTTGCTGCGAGCCTCAGTGACACACATTCGTTTCTGGTGCAGGCAGCTGCAGGGGAGCCGCATGTGTTTGAACTGTGTGGCCTCCCTGTATAATTCAGGAAATGAGTTTACTGTATCTGTGACAAGCATCGTGTTCACACGGTTTGGGGAGCAGCCGGCAGGGTGTGGGGCTCTGCGGCAGCAGCCCAGGGATGTGTACCCACCGTGCTTTCCTCACGCTGGCCAAAGCCCCAGCCCCTCTCCATCTGACCGTGACTTTCATCACACCTGCCACCTGAGAAAGTAGGCCTCATCCCTTGGGTGCTGGAAATGTCTGGATGTCATCTCACCTGAGATTCGTAAACCCCAGTTTTTAACACAGACCACCTCTTAAAACAGCAGGGCCGGGCTTCCCTGGTGGCGCAGTGGTTGAGAATCCGCCTGCCGATGCAGGGGACACGGGTTCGTGCCCCGGTCCGGGAGGATCCCACGTGCCGCGGAGCGGCTGGGCCCGTGAGCCATGGCCGCTG
>NC_041223.1:16771572-16779743 GCF_002837175.3 Physeter macrocephalus | reverse complement strand
GGCCCGTGAGCCATGGCCGCTGAGCCTGCGCGTCCGGAGCCTGTGCTCCGCAACGGGAGAGGCCACAACAGTGAGAGGCCCGCGTACCACAAAAACAACAACAACAACAACAACAAAAAAAACAGCTGGGCCTGTTGGTGGATCACCACTGAGCTCCCCTGAAGCTGAAGAATTGATGCCTGTCTTTTGATGATGCTTTTTTTTTTCCAGTGGTAAAATTTGGCCCAACTTCTGGTTGTTATTCAATTTGTATTCATCGCTTGCACATAATCTCCGCTGGACCAGGTTCAAACAAGCTCGGGTTGTTGGGGAAAGGGGGCTTTGGTAGGTGTGGAGTGTGCATTTACTTAGATCAAGGGAAGGAATGCCAAAACCAGCCCAGCATCAGAGTAGACGGCAAGCCTGTGGTGAGGTTTTGTTATTTTGCATATGGTTAACCATCTCGGAGGTCATAAAGCGAGGCCTCTGTCCTCCAGTGCAGCAGCTGGGTTTACACAGTATTTCCAGATTGTTTATTTTGGCCCAGAGCCAGGGCTACATCATTTTTCCATTATGCACATTTGACAGATGAACAGGGGTGTGGGAGGGGGACTTCACGGGGCAGGTCCGTGATTTCCTTTTTATTTACGTTAGAGGGACTTTTAAGAGTTCTGAAGGTTATGAACCAGTCCGAATATAATGTCAGTGAGGCAGAGGTAGAAGGAGCCACTGCTTTTGCAAAAATGCCTAGATCTTGGGCAGTAAAGCAAAATCCATGTATGACCTCAGCCTGAGGCCATGTTGGGAGCACAGTTTGTCACTGTTCAATCTTGCATACAGACAGGTTACCGGTAAATGATATTTAGCATCACGTTCAAAAGTTAAGCTCTCGGTGTTTGCTTGGCAGTGCCTTGGGAGGAGCAAGGAGTTGGGGAACCCAGCCTGCTTGCCTTCCACTGGCCGGCATTCTGTGCAGACAGGCGGAGGCGTTTCCAAGGTCATCGTAGAACTTCTCCTTTGCAGTCCTTTCCCGGAGACACCAGCCTTCTGAAGATACTCCCAGTGGCCTGGCCTGAAGTTCTTTCTCCAGGGAGCGTGCAAGACTGGCCAAAGAGCCACAGTTTAAATTATATCCACAGCAAAGCTCTTCGCACTTGGGTCAAGTGCGTGTGATCTGAATGAATGTTTTCCTTCCAAATGAAACATTTTCTTTTGCTGATGGAGAAATAGCAATTAAAAAGCACCCCAAATGATGACAAATTAAGTAATTGAACAACGTAATTACTTAACTACAATTAAGTAATATAGCAAAATTAGGTCACACAGATGCCTTATTGTCCTAACAGTGTTTGGATTTCTTTAGTGAATGGCTGTAAATAATATATGTGGCATAAATTCATTAGCTACATGGTCATGGTGTATATTATGTTTCTACAAAGGTATTTATGTTTGTAGCAAATGTCCCTTATCGAGGTATTTCTTAAGCTTTGCTAAGTCTTTGTAAGTGATCTGTCACCATAACACAGTGTTCTCCAATGGAGTGGCCCAGAAAAGCAAATAAATACCACTCCCTCTCCAGAACAAGCCTAACCTCCTCTTATCAGTCTACCCTAAAGAAATTTGATTTCTAGAATTGGAAAGTTTGCTCAGGCAGGACCTTCCGCTAAGGAAAGAATTTTGAAAAAACAACATATGTACAGTCAACACCAAAAGTTGCCCTTTGAGTTAATCCAGCCTTACAGATGGATTCAACATACAGGTTTCAAATCAACAAATTTTATTGAGGGTCGTTATGTGCCCAGGCGTGGAGCTGGGCACTTGGGAGCCAAAAATGAAAAAGACACAGTCCCTTTCAGTCTGAAAACATTTTTGCTGGCTTGCAAGTTTTTCACCAGACTCTCCCAGACTTACCAAAGCATTCCCCTTGACTTAGAACACTCAAGCCCTTATTTTCAACCAATCTCCTTAATGCCAGAGTACACACGGGGCAAGGGGAAGTGGGTGGTTATAGATTTCCACTCAATTTGGAAGTTAACAGCCAGTGATGAAGCAAAAGGTGCTAGACTGGGAATCAGAAAGCTCGATTTCTAGTCTCAGGTCAGTCCCTTGTACAACCTTGAGCCAGTCCTGTGACTTCTCAGGCCGTCATGTCTGTGGAACAGGTTGTGAGGATTGCATGAAGTAAGGAGGGGATATTTGAAAACACGTTCATCCGCGGAGCTCTGTACAGATGAAGGGGATGCTATTTTGATGGGCTGCGAGAAGACTATGTGTGTGTGTGGGGGGGTTGGTTATTGAGCTGTTTATACCACTATCTATAAAGCTTTAATAATGCAGAAAGCTGACCCAACTCAGCAGTCTCCCAACTGACCTTATTATACAGTCTTGGTTTTTTTTCTCTCCCAGCATTGGATGACCAACTGCAGATTTTTCTGTTGTTGAGGGTCAACAGTATAAAAAGGGTCCCCATTCAGGGCCACTTCTCGGGAGGAGGCCCGAGTCTGGGAGCCCAGAAGAGTCTGTCCCCACACAGTCCTGATTCTGTGGCTGACTTTGGACATGTCTATAAGGAAAAATCATCCTTCTTTTGCTATTTAAATCGGAAGATCAGAAGTTGTTTTTTGTTTGCTTGTTTGTTTGCCCTTCTGATCATTTCACAGCTCAAAACCAGTGCTTACTTTGAGGAAATTTTCAGCAATTATTGTGATTTAATGGGCTTCTTTGGCCAATCCCTCAACGTCAATAAGAAAAATGAAAAAAAATTAAAAGCCTCCTGAAACCACAGCTTCCCTTTGCCAAAATGTATTTATTAATTAAAGGACAGGGGCAGAAAAACATGACATGGCCAACACTACGGTTCCAAAGAGGCAACTGAACCACAAAGCTAAACACTGGAATTTATAGACTCCAGTGGGAGCTAAAAAATCCCAGATGTGAGGGTACACCCCACATTCATGGGTCTCTTGAGAATTTTCTCTTAAGCACACTCAGATACTGCCTTTGTCTCCACTTGGCTGTGTCTGCACCTCACAGGCACAGCCAAGCCTTCTTCGGGTCTGACTACACCCTCTTCCTTCTGTTGGTTTCTCTCATTCACTCGATGAGCATGTACAGAGGGTGCTGCGTTTCCCCAGGTGCTGAGCTGTGGAAGCACAAAGACAGAGGGGTATCATCCCTCTCCGGACACTCGCAGCAAAATAGGCTCCATTAGGAGAACAGCTAGATGAAACTGGTGGGCATATTTTCCAAGTTTCATGGTGCCTCAGAGGCCTCCTAAAAGTTTTCCATCTTTTGGTTGAAACACACACACACACATACAGACACACACACACACACAAAGAGTTGCAAACACAGCACCTCTACAGGATTCAATAATCATAGTAGTTATGAAAGACCCAACTCCATGCGGAGTAGTTAGACAAGTCCGTTGGGCTTGGTCCCTCTTCTAGGGATTTCTGACCAAGGAGAGGAAACACTGATAACATCAAACCAACCGGAGGGAAATGTCCCGTCTGCCCCACCGGTGAGCAGGCCCGTGAGGGGGGATGCTCCTCTTACACTGTGAGCCCCCTTCAACCATAAGCCACGTGAAGGGTTAAGAGCTTGGGCTCAGTAGTCAGACTGTCCCAGACCCAAATTGTGGCATCTCCACTTACGAGGTGTGTGACCTTGAGCATGTTACCAAATTCCAGTGTCACATCTGTAAAATGATGATCATAAGGGAGCCTCACTCACTGTGGGCTTTGGAAAGATTAAATGCGTGTTAGATAACTTGCAGTCCTTGCCCTGAGAAAGTGCTCAGAAATGCCTGATGATGATGATGATGATAAAGTTACATTCACTGCTAGTAACTCCTATGCCTGGTGCAGAAAAGTCATTCAATAAATACTTTCAGAAAAAAGGGAAGGGGGGGTGACATTGGACACACAAATGAGGCTGAACTGAAGCCTTAATTTTGACACAAAAGCACTTGCTTCCTAGTTTTATGAAACCCAGAATTTCAAAACCTTTTCATCAGAAGCATAAAACTCAAATTTCTATAGCAGCCAGGAAGGTAACAGAAAAGAATGAACTGGCATTTAGAATCTGAGACAAAACAGAGAGCATTGGCCTCTCTGAGGGGACAGCCATGCTCAGCTCCTGAAGAATATCGCCTCACTTTGAGAGAAGCCAGAAATCCAGATTCCCTGTGAAGTAGACCAAATCTTCCAACAACTAAGTCAGTTTCTTAAAAAAATACCCCGGAGGTCAAATAACACAGAGCTTGCCAGTCAGATCTCAGGCTGCCTGCTTGCTGCCCCTGCCTTAATGGAAGCTGCTCTGTATTTGTGTCTTCCTTCTGAAATGTTCACCCGGGGCACAAGAGATGTGAGCCCCTTGGAGTCATCTCGGGGGTCCTGCTTTTCAGAGGATGCACGTGGGGTTAGGCCTCCACTTCTTGATGATTTTGCTGTACGGTATATGCCCACCTAACGTGGGCTGCTTCATTTCCCAAAGAATGCTGATGATAAGTGTGGATTTTTAAAGCATGATTGTTTTCTGGCTGAAATAACAACAGTCTCCAACAATTCCTAACAACTTCCTCTGCTACTGCTATTACGGCAACCTGGAAAGAGGCTGATTCCATAGTTCACGTAGCTTTGTTTTGTTTGGAGGGAAAGTCTGGCCTTTTATAAAAATGTGGAACACTTAGCACTGGAATGATTTTTCCATAGCACTGATTATTGTACAGCAAGACACTTAACCATATGTCTTCGAAATGTGAGTTTAAAAATTCTCCACTAACCATAAAAAGCAGACTGCCCTCTACTCTTTCCATATGAAGGTGATAATTTTCTACAGGCTCACGAAGGCTGTGCTGGTTATGGCCAAGTACTTAGGGGAAACCTCATCATCAATGAGAGACCTGGGCTCCAATTCCAGCTCTGTTGCTTACTCACTAGCTATGTGACCTTGGGTAAGTCATTTAATTTCCAAAAGCTTCTATTCCTCCATCTGCAAAATAGGGGCCAAGACACCTCAAAGGGTGATTGGGAAAATGAAATAAAATAACATACGTGTGGTCATAATCCAAACCCATAATAGGTATTTGCCATCAGTGTTGGTTGAATCTGAATCTCTGCTTCTCCCGCCACGAAATTGCACTCCTATTTCTTTCTGACCATGACATAACCCTCTGGCAATATCATTAACCTTCCTATCAAATTTGGCAGCTCTGTGGAAAACAAAAAGGCAAAGAAGCTATAATTGTTTCATATAAACTTTTGGTTCTGTGTCCACAGTGGTATGAAAACTAGAGGGTGGAGGGTTGGATGACACTAGCCAGAGAGGAAGGAAGGGAGAAGGGAAGAGGCTGGACCAGAGCCCTGGGAGTGCTGACACTTAAGGGACAAGCAGGGAAAGAGCACCGGGCATAGAGCACTGAAGGGGAGCAATCAGAAGGAGTCCAAGACCACCAGGGAAACGCTCTTGTAGACGCCACAGGAAGACGGTTCCAAAATGGCGTGTGTGGCCATCAGTGTTGTGAGGTCATGCTAAGAAGTCATAGGAGGCCTGAGAAATGTCCACTGAGTTATCAACAAGGAAGCAAGAGCAATTTGACTGGACTGGAGCATTGAGAGGACAGAAACCAGGTTTTGATTAGTCCAGTCATGTGAGTGAGTACGTTGAAAATCTGGTGACAACAAATTTAGACAGCTCTTCTAGAAGTTTGGTTGTGATGGAGAGGACAGAGAGAAGATAGAAGATAGAGGAGGACATGAGACTTAAGGGTTTTCTTTAAGGAGACTTGATCACGTTTGATTTGCAGGGGGTAAGGAGCCAGTTGAGAAGGAGAGGTTGACAATGAAGAAGAGAGAAGGTAGATAGAGCAAGAGTGAGGGAGAGAGAAGGCATAGATGGATGGAGCGAGCATTGGATATCAATGCAAAACTGGAGCTTAATTTAAAAAAAATCATCTGTCATAAGTAAGTGTCCTCTGAAGCAGCTGTCAGTACCCCTCATGTTTAGACGGGGCTAAGGAGGGTAAGGAGGATTGAGGTAACCGAAATACACTTGGCAATCTGTTGCTATCCAAAAAAGGATCTTGCAAAACTTTGTCTTGTAGCCACAAATGAAACATTTCCCTTTACTCTTATCCTAAAAGTCTGTCCTATCTGTAGAGTTTTCTAGCAAGCACAGGACTCAGTCTCCTAGTGTTTGTTCTTACTAGTACTACCCAATAGCCAAAACACTTTCATCAGGATAGTGAGGTGATGTGTAATTAAAATTTGGTTGGAAAGGCCAATTGGGATCTTATCAAATATAAATCTTATTAGAGATCTCCCATTACCTTATAAAATTTGGATAAAATAAGTCAATGAATGGGGCTTTAAGTGGGATCCCCAGCACTGACTTGATGGAGAACACTATGAAGTTCAGACTCTGGTCATTGCAAGAAGGCTGACTTTTCCCAAACTTTGTAGATCCTGGGTCAGTTTCAGACGGGGTTTCTGAATAATGATTCCTACTAGAAACACATAGTTATAAGTTCAGGCTAAATGAAACACCAGGAAGAGGTTTCCTGGAACTGAGGAACTCTCCAAATACTGATGATTATGTTCATTTTCATCATTGACTCTGGATATTGGCCTCTTTATTGGACCCAGAGGTAACCTAGTCCAATTTCCTTTTTAAAATCAACCTTTTTCTTCCTCCAGATTATAAACCCACTAGCCATCCCTACTAAAATGCCTGCTTATTTCCTGCAAGATCTACTACAATCTGGACTCCCCGGTCAAGGTGAGGAGTGGGGGGCTTTAGGCCCACCTGCTGACTACCGTTATGTTCCATTGCTTTTGGAGAAACATGAGAGGGACAGTGATAAGGTTGCTGGCCTTTCTGCAGCAAAAGCACAACAATTGCTTACCATGCAGACCCTCCTGCCTCTGCCTCTTTTCAGCTCCATGACCTTGAACCAGTCAGAGTCTTGCTCTGCCTCAGTTTCTTCATCTATAACATGGCTCTTCCATGAGGGGTTAATGTGAGGATTAAATACGATTCCATGTATAAGTGCCTAGTTTAGTGCTTGGTACACCTTAATCAATTAATTAATGATGTAAATATATCCTGGTTCTTTCCATTGTGCTTGAATGACATACTATCATCTGTGACATACCTGCTCTGCCCACCCACCAACTTGCCCATCGCCAGCCATGGAGAAGAACACGCAGGGAAGAGAGTTTTGCTGTGATGAACCAGGAGTAACTTTAAATCTATTGACCTAGTTAACCTAATCACAGCCAAACAGGGAAACATATAAATCCATCATGCCATCATTTTAAAAAATCTTCACAAAATTTTACTAGCTTGATATTAATAACCCATTAGAGCAAGTCAACTCAATCCATTAAATAGATCAACATTTTATTTATTTGTTTGTTATTTTAATTTTTAAAAATTTTTATTGGAGTATAGTTGATTTACAATGTTGTGTTACTTTCAGGTATACAACAAAGTGAATCAGCTATACATATACGTATATCCACTTTTTTAAAACATCTTTATTGGAGTATATTTATTTTACAATGCTGTGTTAGTTTCTGCTGTAAAACAAGGTGAATCAGCTATATGTATACATATATCCTCATATCCCCTCCCTCTTGCATCTCTCTCCCACCCTCCCTAACCCACCCCTCTAGGTGGTCACAAAGCACCTAGCTGATCTCCCTGTGCTATGCAGCTGCTTCCCACTAGCTATTTTACATTTGGTAGTGTATATCTGTCCATGCCACTCTCTGACTTCGTTCCACCTTACCCTTCTCCCTCCCCATTTCCTCAAGTCCATTCTCTATGTCTACGTCTTTATTCCTGTCCTGCCCCTAGGTTCTTCAGAACCATTTCTTTTTTTTAGATTCCATATATATGTGTTCGCATACAGTATTTGTTTTTCTCTTTCTGATTACTTCACTCTGTATGACAGAGTCTAGGTCCATCCACCTCACTACAAATAACTCAATTTTGTTTCTTTTTATGGCTGAGTAATATTCCATTGTATATATGTGCCACATCTTCTTTATCCATTCATCTGTCGATGGACACTTAGGTTGCTTCCATGTCCTGGCTATCGTAAATAGAGCTGCAATGAACATTTTGGTACATGACTCTTTTTGAATTATGGTTTTCTCAGGGTATATGCACAGTAGTGGGATTGC
>NC_041223.1:16769591-16771413 GCF_002837175.3 Physeter macrocephalus | reverse complement strand
GGGTCATATGGTAGTTCTATTGTTAGTTTTTTAAGGCACCTCCATACTGTTCTCCATAGTGGCTGTATCAGTTTACATTCCTACCAGCAGCGCAAGAGGGTTCCTTTTTCTCCACACCCTCTCCAGCATTTATTGTTTGTAGATTTGTTGATGAAGGCCATTCTGACCGGTGTGAGGTGATACCTCATTGTAGTTTTGATTTGCCTTTCTCTACTGATTAGTGATGTTGAGCATCCTTTCATGTGTTTGTTGGCAATCTGTATATCTTCTTTGGTGAAATGTCTATTTAGGTCTTCTGTGCATTTTTGGATTGGGTTGTTTGTTTTTTTGATATTGAGCTGCATGAGCTGCTTGTAAATTTTGGAGATTAATCCTTTGTCAGTTGCTTCATTTGCAAATATTTTCTGCCGTTCTGAGTGTTGTCTTTTCATCTTGTTTATGTTTGCCTTGCTGTGCAAAAGGTTTTAAGTTTCAATAGGTCCCATTTGTTTATTTTTGTTTTTATTTCCATTTCTCTAGGAGGTGGATCAAAAAGAATCTTGCTGTGATTTATGTCGTAGAGTGTTCCTGCCTATGTTTTTCTGTAAGAGTTTTATAGTGTCTGGCCTTACATTTAGGTCTTTAATCCATTTTGAGTTTATTTTTGTGTATGGTGTTAGGGAGTGTTCTAATTTCATTCTTTTAAATGTAGCTGTCCAGTTTTCTCAACACCACTTATTGAAGAGGCTGTCTTTTCTCCAGTGTATATTCTTGCCTCCTTTATCAAAGATTAGGTGACCATATGTGCGTGGGTTTATCTCTGGGCTTCTCTCCTGTTCCATTGATCTATACTTCTGTTTTTGTGCCAGTACCATACTGTCTTGATTACTGTAGCTTTGTAGTATAGTCTGAAGTCAGGGAGCCTGGTTCCTCCAGTTCTGTTTTTCTCTCTCAAGATTGCTTTGGCTATTGAGGGTCTTTTGTGTTTCCATACAAATTGTGAAATTTTTTATTCTACTTCTGTGGAAAATGCCATTGGTAGTTTGATAGGGATTGCACTGAATCTGTAGATTGCTTTGAGTAATATAGTCATTTTCACAATGTTAATTCTTCCAATCCAAGAACATGGTATGGTATATCTCTCCATCTATTTTCTTTCATCAGTATCTTATAGTTTTCTACATACAGGTCTTTTGTCTCCTTAGGTAGGTTATTCCTAGGTATTTTATTCTTTTTGTTGCAACAGTAAATGGAGTGTTTCCTTAATTTCTCTTTCAGATATTTCATCATTAGTGTATAGGAATGCAAGAGATTTCTGTGCATTAATTTTATATCCTGCTACTTTACCAAATTCATTGATTAGCTCTAGTAGTTTTCTGGTAGCATCTCTATGATTCTCTTTGTATAGTATCATGTCATCTGCAAACAGTGACAGTTTTACTTCTTTCCTGATTTGGATTCCTTTTATTTCTTTTTCTTCTCTGATTGCTGTGGCTAAAACTTCCAAAACTATGTTGAATAATAGTGGTGACAGTGGGCAGCCTTGTCTTCTTCCTGATCTTAGTGGAAACGGTTTCAGTTTTTCACGATTGAGAACGATGTTTGGCTGTGGGTTTGTCATATATGGCCTTTATTATGTTGAGGTAGGTTCCCTCTACGCCTACTTTCTAAAGAGTTTTAATCAAAAATGGGTGTTGAATTTTGTCGAAAGCTTTTTCTGCATCTATTGAGATTATCATATGGTTTTTCTCCCTCAGTTTGTTAATACGGTTTATCACATTGATTGATTTGTGTATATTGAAGAATCGTTGCATTCCTGGGATAAACACCACTTGTTCATGAT
>NC_041223.1:16768404-16769527 GCF_002837175.3 Physeter macrocephalus | reverse complement strand
GAGTTTGGTGTTCTTCCTTCTGCTATTTTTTTTTAGAAGAGTTTGAGGATAGGTGTTAGCTCTTCTCTAAGTGTTTGATAGAATTTGCCTGTGAAGCCTTCTGGTCCTGGGCTATTGTTTGTTGGAAGATTTTTAATCACAGTCTCAATTTCAGTCCTTGTGATTGATTTGTTTATATTTTCTATTTCTTCCTGGTTCAGTCTCGGAAGGTTGTGCTTTTCTAAGAATTTGTCCATTTCTTCCAGGTTGTCCTTTTATGGGCATATAGTTTCTTGTAGTAATCTCTCATGATCCGTTGTATTTCTGCAGTGTCAGTTGTCACATCTTTTTCATTTCTAATTCTATTGATTTGAGCCTTCTCCCTTTTTTTTTCTTGATGAGTTTGGCTAATTGTTTATCAGTTTTATCTTTTCAAAGAACCAACTTTTAGTTTTATTGATCTTTGCTATTGTTTCCTTCATTTCTTTTTCATTTATTTCTGATCTGATCTTTATGATTTCTTTCCTTCTGCTAACTTTGGGCTTTTCTTGTTCTTCTTTCTCTAATTGCTTTAGGTGTAAGGTTATGTTTCTTGAGGTAGGATTGTATTGCTATAAACTTCCCTCTTAGAACTGCTTTTGCTGCATCCCATAGGTTTTGGGTCATCGCGTTTTCATTGTCATTTGTTTCTAGGTATTTTTTGGTTTCCTCTTTGATTTCTTCAGTAATCTCTTGATTCTTTAGTAGTGTATTGTTTAGCCTCCATGTGTTTATATTTTTTACAGATTTTTTCCTGTAGTTGATATCTAGTCTCATAGTGTTGTGGCCGGAAAAAATACTTGATATGATTTCAATTTTCTTAAATTTACCAAGGCTTTATTTGTGACCCAAGATATGATCTATCCTGGAGAACATTCCCTGAGCACTTGAGAAGATAGTGTATTCTGTTACTTATGGATGGAATGTCCTATAAATATCAATTAAGTCCATGTTGTTTAATGTATCATTTAAAGCTTGTGTTTTCTTATTTATTTTCCTTTTGGAGGATGTGTCCATTGGTAAAAGTGGGGTGTTTGTTAAAGTCCCCTACTATGATTGTGTTACTGTCAATTTCCCCTTTTATGGCTGTTAGCTTTTGCCTTAT
>NC_041223.1:16741510-16768175 GCF_002837175.3 Physeter macrocephalus | reverse complement strand
TTGGTTGGCGCATTTAATCCATTTACATTTAAGGTAATTATTGATATGTATGTTCCTATTACCATTTTCTTAATTGTTTTGGATTTGTTATTGTAGGCCTTTTCCTTCTCTTGTGTTTCTTGCCTAGAGAAGTTCCTTTAGGATTTGTTGTAAAGCTGGTTTGGTGGAGCTGAATTCTCTTAGCTTTTGCTTGTCTGTAAAGGTTTTAATTTCTCTGTCGAATCTGAATGAGATCCTTGATGGGTGGAGTAATCTTGGTTGTTGGTTTTTCCCTTTCATCACTTTAAATATGTCCTGCCACTCTCTTCTGCCTTGCAGAGTTTCTGCTGAAAGATCAGCTGTTAACCTTATGGGGATTCCCTTTTATGTTATTTGCTGTTTTTCTCTTGCTGCCTTTAATATTTTTTCTTTCTATTTAATTTTTGATAGTTTAATATGTGTCTTGGAGTGTTTCTCCTTGAATTTATCCTGTATGGGACTCTCAACACTTTCTGGACTTGATTGACTCTTTCCTTTCCCATATTAGGGAACTTTTCAAATATAATCTCTTCAAATATTTTCTCAGTCCCTTTCTTTTTCTCTTCTTCTTCTGGGACCCCTATAATTCGAATGTTGGTGAATTTAATGTTGTCCCAGAGTTCTCTGAGACTGTCCTCAATTCTTTTCATACTTTATTCTTTATTCTGTTATGCGGTAGTTATTTCCACTATTTTATCTTCCAGGTCACTTATCCGTTCTTCTGCCTCAGTTATTCTGCTATTGATTCCTTCAAGAGAATTTAATTTCATTTATTGTGTTGTTCATCATTGTTTGTTTGCTCTTTAGTTCTTTTAGGTCCGTGTTAAACGTTTCTTGTATTTTCTCCATTCTATTTCCAAAATTTTGGATCATCTTTACTATCATTACTGTGAATTCTTTTTCAGGTAGACTGCCCATTTCCTCTTCATTTGTTTGGTCTGGTGGGTTTTTACTTTGCTCCTTGATCTGCTGCGAATTTCTCTGTCTTCTCATTTTGCTTAACTTACTGTGTTTGAGGTCTCCTTTTCACAGGCTGCATGTTCGTAGTTCCCGTTGTTTTTGGTATCTGCCCCCAGTGGGTAATGTTGGTTCAGTGGGTTGTGTAGGCTTCCCGGTGGAGGGGACTGGTGCCTGTGTTCTGGTAGATGAGGCTGGATCTTGTCTTTCTGGTTGGAAGGACCACATCTGGTGGTGTGTTTTGCGGTGTCTGTGAACTTATTATGATTTTAGGCAACCTCTCTGCTAATGGGTGAGGTTGCGTTCCTGTCTTGCTAGTTGTTTGGCATTGGGTGTCCAGCACTGGAGCTCACTGTTCATTGCGTGGAGCTGGGTCTTAGTGTTGAGATGGAGATCTCTGGGAGAGCTCTCGCCAATTGATAATTACGTTGGGCTGGGGAATCTCTGGTGATCCAGTGTCCTGATCTCGGCTCTCCCACCTCAGAGGCTCAGGCCTGACACCCAGCTGGAGCGTCAAGACCCTGTCAGCCACGTGGCTCAGAAGAAAAGGGAGAAAAAAAAAGAAAGAAAGAAAAATAAATAAAAAAAATAAAGTTATTAAAATTTAAAATAAAAAAATATTATTAAAATAAAAATATTTTTAAAGTATTAAAAAAAGAGAGCAACCAATCCAATCAACAAATCCAATGATAACAAGTGCTAAAAACTAAACTAAGATAAACATAAAAATCAGAAACTAGTCAGTCGCATACAGCAAACCCCAAGTCTACAGTTGCTCCCAAAGTCCACCGTCTCAATTTTGGGATGATTCGTTGTCTATTCAGGTATTCCATAGATGCAGGGTACATCAAGTTGATTGTGGAGATTTAATCCGCTGCTCCTGAGGCTACTGGGAGAGCTTTCCCTTTCTCTTCTTTGTTCGCCCAGCTCCTGGGGTTCAGTTTTGGATGTGCCCCCGCCTCTGCGTGTAGGTCGCCTGAGGGTGTCTGTTCTTTGCTCAGACAGGACGGGGTTAAAGGAGCAGCTGATTCAGGGGCTCTGGCTCACTCAGACCTGGGGAGGGAGGGGCACGGGGGCGGGGCGAGCCTGCGGCGGCAGAGGCTGGCGTGACGTTGCACCAGCCCGAGGCGCGCCGCGCGTTCTCCCGGGGAAGCTGTCCCTGGATCCCGGGACCCTGGCGGTGGCGGGCTGCACAGGCTCCTGGGAGGGGCTGTGTGGATAGTGACCTGTGCTCGCACACAGGCTTCGTGGTGGCGGCAGCAGCAGCCCTAGCGTCTCATGCCCGTCTCTGGGGTCCGCGCTGATAGCCGTGGCTCGTGCCCGTCTCTGGAGCTCGTTTAGGTGGTGCTCTGAATCCCCTCTCCTCGCGCACCAGGAAACAAAGAGGGAAGAAAAAGTCTCTTGCCTCTTCGGCAGGTCCAGACTTTTTCCCGGACTCCCTCCCGGCTAGCCGGGGCGCACTAGCCCCTTCAGGCTGTGTTCACGCCGCCAACTCCAGACCTCTCCCCGCATCCGACCGAAGCCCGAGCCTCAGCTCCCAGCCCCCGCCCGCCCCGGCGGGTGAGCAGACAAGCCTCTCGGGCTGGTGAGTGCCGGTCGGCACCGATCCTCTGTGCGGGAATCTCTCCGCTGTGCCCTCCGCACCTGTTGCTGCGCTCTCCTCCGTGGCTCCGAAGCTTCACCACCCCCCGCCCCCCGCAGTCTCCGCCTGGGAAGGGGCTTCCTAGTGTGTGGAAACCTTTCCTCCTTCACAGCTCCCTCCCCGAGGTGCAGGTCCCGTCCCTATTCTTTCGTCTCTGTTTTTCTTTTGCCCTACCCAGGTACGTGGAGAGTTTCTTGCCTTTGGGGAAGTCTGAGGTCTTCTACCAGCGTTCAGTAGGTGTTCTGTAGGAGTTCTTCCACTTGTAGATGTATTTTTGATGTATTTGTGGGGAGGAAGGTGATCTCCACGTCTTACTCCTCTGCCATTTTGAAGGTCCTCCTCTCTTTAGTTTTTAGTATTAAAGATTTTATCTTTTAATGATGCATCCAGAGTCTGTATTGCACAATGTGAAGGAGTGCATTCATATTGTAATTAATGCTGGAATGCTGAAGCTCGGAATGCACTCATACACAGGCATAAATCCTCAAGAAGAGATGAAAGCAGATGAGAGATGTCAACAGAATATGGGGATACTCACAGTCCAGCATTGATGTTGCAGAATGGACGACGTTCCTCCTAGCTGTGATACTGTGATCCAGGCTCCTTCCATTTGGGGTCTTTCCATTTTTCACCACATGGCTACTGCGTCTGTTCTAGGAGCTTTAACTTATTTGATCAGAATCAGCACAGTGGATCCCAGGTGATGGTTTTTCACGTGCGCTTTTTGAAACTCTTGTCTCATAGGGTGCCGCGTGCAAAGGCCTTGCGCTCAGCACTTCAGATCAGAGTTCCTCGTGTGAAATGGCTATGCAGACAACTCAGCTTGTCTGTAAGCGCCACACACAGCACTGCTATCCACTCTCTCTTTTTTTTTTTTAAGATTCTTTTCCCATATAGGCCATTACAGAGTATTGAGTAGAGTTCCCTGTGCTATACAGCAGGTCTTATTAGTTATCTATTTTATATATAGTAGTGTGTATATGTCAATCCCAATATCCAAATTAATCCCTCTCCCCTTAAATAGATCTTAAATAGATACATTTTTTATCTAATTTATTTTGAAGACTAGCCTAAGAAGTTATCTTGCTCTAGGTTAAAAATTCACTGGGTACTCTCTTGGGATGGCTTTGTAGTTAGTGACTATACTTGCTGTACATTATTTTTAGGAGAACAGTGTTTCAACCTTAAAGAACTTTGAGGCCCTGCAATAGAGCAGACCCCAACTTACTTCTTTACAAAGACCAGGCTCCCCTATGCTTACTCTCTTGGGTCTTCCTCCAAAACAGGGTAGGGTGGCCTTCTATTTAAGTTCCAGGCAGTGTTAAGCCCCTCCCTTTTCATAAAGTGTAAATCTAAGTCCCCCCTCTTTGCCGTTGCAATGCTTATGACTGTATATCAGGCCAGCACATAAAATAACTAATTCCAATATTTATCAATTACACTGGGGCTAATATTAGAACAAACAAAGTATATGAAAGATTGTTGAAGGAAATGCAGTTTTTTGGTTTCTCAAAATCAGGGCTTTCTACAGATCCATAAATGCCTAAGATCTTCATATATGGGTTTACATGTACCCTCCCTGTCTTCCTGAACATGAGCTTTAGTCAGGTTTTCAGGAGAATTAGAAACCGCTGCTCTAGATTTTCTGTAATGTGTTCCCCGATCAAGCCAGAGTTGAGAACCTGACACGTGCCACTTTCCTCTGGCCCCCATGAAACCCATAGCTGAACTTACTCTAAGGATGTTATCAAAATATTGCTAATTCCATTACAGTTTTTTCTTATGAAAATTCATAGAATATATTTCTTTATGGCATTACAACTAGGAATAGATGTGAATGGATTGTTTTACATGAAGAGTAATATACACTGTTTGTTAGCTGCTAGAAAGTTTAGGGCCAAACTCTTGACCCACCTCCTACATAAGCAGTTAGGACTTCACAACATATATTTTGTGTTCCTCGATATTGGGGTCTGAGAGATGGATGACTAAATAACACCCATTTCCTCCTGCCTGGGTTCTAAACTATGTGAGAAATCAATACTGGAAACAGAGAGATGGAGATCCAAATGTCAGCTTTATTACCAAGTAAAGCTGGGTGGGAGAACTCAGCTGAGGTGTGAGGAGAAGTGGACCAGTGACATTCCATCCTGACTTCCACAGACTTGCCCATCGAGTCACAGATTGTGGCTGAAAGCCCTCGCCCTTCTCTGCAGGAGGATGTGGAGTCTCTGCAGACAGGCACACTCTCCCCAGAGGAGAGAGCATCTCAATCCTTTATCCCAAAGGCACAGTCAGAGAAACCATCTGGCCCTGGAACCTGGCTTACGTCCCCGAATGAGGGGCTGGGGCGAGAGGCAGGAGCATGATGCTATGGAGACCCTCCCATATGGGGAGGGGCGGCCGTTACCCCCAACACTGACCTTTCTCCTTTTTTCTTTCCTACCTTCATTCTCCCTTTGCCCACGTTGCTTAACTGTTTAGCTAATTGCATCATATATATTTTTGTAAAATTCTTTACATTCTTTTTGGAATAGGTTGGGTCAAATAATTTAACTAAAGAATTTATTTTAAAATCATAGGAATCCTAATATTTTTCTGGCATGAGATAGCAAGACTCCACACATTTAGAGTGCTTCAAGAGGAAGGCACCAGAGGAGTCTGGAAATGAGCGAATTTTTTTCCGGGGCCTCTGTGTGCCTTGTCTATCTTTAATACCAGCTTTTTAAGCTCTGTCTTTTAAAACCCAAAGAGATCTATACTTCAAGCCTATTAACATGTGTCGCCTCAGAGTAGCTATAGTTAATATCTTTAGTGAAGACAGATATTACAAAATGTTCTATCACAAACCCACTTTGTACAGGTAACAAAAAAAAAATAGATAAGTTGGTCTTCACTAAAATGAAAGATTTTTGTGCATCAAAGAAAACTATCAACAGATAAAAAGACAACCTACAGAATGGGAGAAAATATTTGCAAATCATATTCCTGATATATATGTAGAATATCCAGAATATATTTTAAAAAATACCAACTCAACAACAAAAAATTAAACAATCCAATTCAAAACAGGCAAAGGACTTGAATAGACATTTATCAAAAAAGGATATACAAATGACCAACAAACACATGAAAAAGATGCTCTGCACCATTAACCATCAGTGAAATGAAAGTCAAGACCACAATGAGATACCAGTTCACACTTACTGGGATAGCTACAATTTTTTGAAAATGAAAAATAACAATTGTAGAAGAGGATTTGGAGAAATTGGGACCTTCAGACATTGCTGCTAGGAATATATAGTGGTTCAGCCACTGAAGAAAATAGTTTGGTGGTTCCTCAAAAAGTTAAACATAGAATTAACCATATGAACCAGCAACTCCGCTTCTAGGTAGAATCCCAGAAAAAATTGAAAACAGGGACTCAAATGAAGACTTTTACAGAAATGTTCATAGCAGCACTCTTCACAATAGCCAAAAGGTAGAGACACCCAAATGTCCATCAATGGATATATGGATAAACAAATTATGGTACTTTCATATAATGGAATATTATTCAGCCATAAAAGCTAATGAAGTACTGATACATGTTACAAAATAGATGAACCTTGAAAACATTATGTAAGTGGAAAAAAGCCAGACACAAAAGGGCAAGTATTGTGTGATGCCACTTATATGAGATACCTAGAATAGACAGATTCATAGACGGAAAGTAGATTAGAGATTACCTGGGGAAGGGTGGGAAGAGGAGAGGTATAAGGGAGCTATTGTTTAATGGGTACAGAGGTCCTGTTTGGAGTGATGAAAGAATTTTGAAAATAGCGGTGCTAGTTGCACAGCATTATGAATGTAATTAATTCCACCAAAACGTACACTTCAAAATGTTTAAAATTTTGTCATATAAATATATATATAACATATAAATAGCATTTTATGTTATTAAGTGTTAATATAAAATTAAACAAATTTTAGTTATATATTTTACCACAATAAAAAATAACCTTTCGGCTTCCCTGGTGGCACAGTGGTTGGGAGTCCGCCTGCTGATGCAGGGGACACGGGTTCGTGCCCTGGTCCGGGAAGATCCCACATGCCGTGGAGCGGCTGGGCCCGTGGGCCATGGCTGCTGGGCCTGCGCGTCCGGAGCCCATGCTCCGCAACGGGAGAGGCCACAGCAGTGAGAGGCCCGCGTACCGCAAAAAAAAAAAAAATAAAAAAATAACCATTCAAAATTGACAACAGTTAAAATTGTATTTAGGGAATCCAACAGTCCTTCCTTTACTTTTCTCAGCAGACACCTTGCTGAAATAGTGAAATGCAATGGCGTTTGTATCAAATTAAACTTTAAATAATCGGTGTCGATATTTTAAAATAAAAAACCAAGATGATTAGAAAATGGTGAGACGGCTTTTTTCTGTGCTTCCTTCTGAAAGTAACAGGAAATAAAAATGAAAACCAGGTAGATTTTGCTGCTCAAAAGAATGTATAACTTATAGTTACCATTGAACTGTGGTCAAATCTCATCATTCACATCCCACGAAAGGGATGTTAGCTAGTTTAAGTTTAGTCAACTGGTGTTGATATTAACACATGGAATACGGTGAAATCTTTCCCAATGTTGTTGGGAAGCCATTTACCCCTTCTATTCCTTGAATGTTTAGTTTCTTTCCTTAGGAGCTGCCAGTATTATGGAGGGAACACAGGACCTCACCATCCTCCCCTTTAAGCTGCAGCGTTGCAGACAGCGGCTCACGTGCAACCCTGCTTCTTTTGCAGAGCATAGGAAACTTGGAAACATGACTGTGACCGTGAAAAAGACCGTCCCCTCTCCTGAGGCTGTGCAGATTCTCTACCAGCGAATGAGATACGAGTACGAGTTCTACCACTACGTCAAGGAGCAGTTCCACCTGCTGAAGCGCAAGTTTGGACTGAAGTCCCGGGTCAGCCACCCCGTGCTGAGACCCCAGTTCTTCATTCCGACCCCACTGGAAACAGAGGAGCCGATTGATGACGAGGAACAGGACGATGAGAAGTGGCTCGAAGATATTTATAAGAGGTGATGCCAGCTCTGTGTTGCCTCCAATGGCTTAATCTCCCTTTCCAGAAAGTTTTTTGTTTGGGGAAGAAAAATCCTTAAGGGACGAAATTAATGCTCGGCAGCATTAAAAAGAACAAAACGTTCCCACAGGTTGGGGTCATTGGGAGATGCCCGGTTTTGCGGGTTTTATTTGTTTGATTTTATTCTGTGTTTTTCTGGCTCCTTGGGTCCTTCTGAGGTACACTACATGGCTCCATCACAAGGCATCTCGTCGTAAAATAGCTTTTCTTCCCCTAGCATAAACGAGAGAAAGCGGAGAAATAGAGCCTATAGCCCAATAACTTATCATTTGTAAGATGACCTATAAAAATATTACCTCAGTGGTAGGAAACATCCAGACTTGTATATTTCAGTAGAAACACAAAACCAGTTCAGAGACCAGGGAATCTACTCTAGAAGGATCTAAGAGGAGAAGGTCAGACAGATAAGGACATCAGAAGGAAGGATGTCTCTGGGTAAGTGGTTTCTGCCCACATGGGTAGAATTCTGCCTCTGGTCCATCTCAGGGGACACTTTCACCAAGAGCAGCACGCTTACTATCTCTGAAAGAGCAAGTAGGCTTATGCCACACCCTTCACCAGTCCAGAGCCTTGATTGAGTACCTCTCAAGGTCAAAGCGCATGGCAAACTCCATTGAGACATTTCATTTCCGAGCACCATTCTGACAGATTTCAAAGTAGCATAGCCAGGAAGAGAGTTTGTTGGCTGTGTAAAGAAGCATAGGCAAGACAGATCAACTCTGGAGGACATGTGGCCTAGGAAAATGGCATGGCTGTGTCTTTTGCACCCTATACGAAACATGTCTCTTACCAGCATTGCTTTAACTGGAAACCCAGGAACCAATTTAGCTCTGACATTTGACTCCTGTGGCATAAGTTCTAAGCCTGACCACAGACAATGCGTGATCTATCAGGCACACCCCTGGCCAGCCGTGTCCCAAAGTAGCTGGTATCTTTTACCTTCTAGTCCCTTAAGAGGTACTTGTTTTCGGTGTTTTGGGGTGCTCAGAAAGGGATACTGAGTTCTGTGCAGGCAGCGGTCAAAATACAGTTCCACTTATTATGGAAGCACCTCCCTGCTGAGGACCCTTACTAGGACATCGGGAAGAGAAGCAGGAGCTTCTGGGTAAGAGACTGCTTGAGTAGATTTATGAGTAGCTGTCTGCCCCCAAAGTGATCTGAGTAGAAGTCGGGCAGTTCCATTCCTCCAAAATATCTCCTCCCCGTCCCATTCCCGTCACCTGCCCATCTCTGTGATGCCTTGGTTCAGTCATTAGAAATCTATTTCTTTGGATTTGAGATGTTTTCATCTTTGACCACCCCCCACCCCGAAAATACGTGTACTCTTGGGTGGATAATATACAGCCAGCTGAGAAGCAGGGGTGCAGGTGCTGGTGACAGGCAAGGTACTTGGGACAAATTTTGTCTCCTTCATGTTTTTTCCCCTGGAGCCAGCCCTTCAAGAGCGCTAGCAAAGTGTGAGTTGGGAATACTTAATAGTAAATAAGACTCTGACTTTACACAAGCTACACATTTTCTGCTTTTCAGAAACCAAGTCTCTCTAGAATTTTTTCTTCGTTCACTAAAATTGGACGGTAGCCAAGATATAAAGCAAGTCATTTGGAACCTGTCAAGTGTGCACTAAAGCTACTTTATTATGAGATGTATTGAGAAGGCTCCACCCCGCAGGAGTCCAGTGAAGGCTGGGACCACAGAGGCACAGAGTCCAGCATTTGGCCACTTGTGGGCCTCCTTTCTGCCTCAGAGAACTGGGGCAGAGAAGTGATGAAGGGAAATGTTCTTAGAAGAGGAAATATCCTTTGTCCTGTTTAGAGAGACCAGGGCCCTACCGTTAGGCTTACTTTAAAAATCAACCCGGAGAAGAGCTATCATACTCAACAGAAGAGCAAGAGCTGCTGCCTGGTACCTTGTGAGTCCATTCCTTTGAAATCACATATAAAGAATGATCGTTAGTTTACACACTGTGCAATCTCATTATCTGAAAATAAGGTCTGCTAAGTGTTCTCTGCTGTTGTCAGCACATCAGGACAATTCGTCATTTAAAAAATGCATCCTCTTCATGCAAGTTCACATGGGCACTTCTACCCGTGTGTTCAAAGTCATTTGTCAGCAGTGATCATTATAACATCACAGCGAACGAGGCTGGCTGATAAACTTACAGGGCCTTAATGTAATTTTGCCCCAACAAACAGCCTCTAGGCCCTAAAAGTCAAGGCATTTCATCAGTTTATCTGGCACACACGACAACATTTCTTTGGCCCTGAGCCCAACACAGTTTGTACTTCATGAAATATATTGTACATTTTACATAGTTTAATTTAAAAAATACATTTTAAGCTGGTTGATCTTTGACTGCCTTATTTATTATAAGCTTTCAGCACATTCCAAGGTTTTAGTTACTCAGGAAGGAGTTAATTAAAATGATTTTATTTTGGTCTGATGGATGTTTTTTTTAAAAGGAAAATTATTATTATGAACCTTCAGCCTACTTTCCTTGAGTGCCGTAAAAGTGCTTGTAAATCGTTTTGTTTTTTTTTTTTAAGAAGAAAAAATGGTGTTTGACATTGATGGAAATTCAAAAATATATTTGGAACTGAAACATTAGCTTAGCTAAAATAAAAGCAATCTGTGTTTGAGATGAAGCGTTCCTTAACTTATTCATTACCCGTGTAAATAAATGAATATAAAGAGTTGAAATTTTTTCCATTCTGTCGATAGCTGGAAATAAAGGTGCCTGCAGATCCTCACTGCCCCCTCAGCCTTCTTAGTAGGCCAAGCTTCCTTAAGACGTGATTTTGGGAAAGATGTATTTTTAACAATCTAGAAACTCTTATTCTTATAATTAGATGACACTAAACACCTGCTGGCTTCGTTGCTGTGTGCACTGGTTGGTTGGGTGTCAGGGTGCTTCATCGGAATCCCAGCCACGATAGCGGGGTATCTATGCTGCCCGCCTGCAGTCACGTGGGAAAACAAGGCTGTGCCTTCCCACGTTGCTCGGCGAGTACTCTGATCTCCTTCTCAGATACGTAGAGCCTCCAAAGGTGGGTGATTCTAACCTCCCAAGTGAGCAGGCTCTAATCCAGAAATGCTCTTCCTGAGAAGTTTCACTGCTGCATCAAATGGAACTCACAGAGAGAGAGGGGGGATCCCCATGCTTTCTAAATACTGGACACTCCAGTCCAACTCCATGTGACTATTTTGTAAAAGAAAAGAACCAGAATCTTGGTACTAGATGAAAGAAACATCCATTTTGGTAAAAATAACATGCTTAACTTCAAGTAAGAATCTGAGAGTCTTATTAAACAGCAAAGTGATAAGTGGTTACCTTTCTTTATCCGTTAGTTTGTCTGTAACCCAGTCACAAGATGTTTGACTCTGAGTGAACTTTAAAGGCAAAAGTACTAAACAAAGCCAGGACTCTGCCCCCTCTGGAGCTGCTTGTGTGTTCTGAAGTTCGTTATAAATGTGCTGTTACCTGCGGGCTTATCCAATGAGCTATTTGGCCTCGAATGAATTTTATAGGTAATGGCAGTGTTTCTTAAAAGGCAAAATGATGATCCACAGCCATTCAGGAAGACAATTCTGTGGGTCAAAATTGTGAAACTCCCTTCGAATAAAAATAAAGAGGACTTATTTTTCTAAAATAATTTACTTCCACCTGATGACAAAGAAATCGATTTTTTAAAGTATTTTGAATACGCTGCCAAAGAAAAGTCTTTTTTAGGCTACCAGTATTGAGTCTGTTAAGAAAAACACATGGAACTTCTTTCACAGCTCAGAAAACTCACTGTGGTGTAACCCAGTGTATTCGTTTGCTAGAGCTGTCATAACAGAGTTCCACAGACAAGAGTGGCTTAAACAACAGAAATTTATTTTCTCGCAATTCTGGAGGCTGGAAGTCTGAGCTCAAGGTGTCAGCAGGGTTGGTTTCTTCTGTGGCCTCTCTCCTTGGCTTGCACATGGCCGTCTTCTCCCTGTGTCTTCACGTGGTCTTCACTCCATGTGTGTTCATGTCTGTATCCAAATGTCCTCTTTTTATAAGGATCCCAGTCATCCTGGATTAAGGCCCACTCTGAAGACCTCATTTTAATCTGATCACCTCTGTAAAAACCCTACCTCCAAATATAATCACATTCTGAGGTACTGTGGGTTAGGGCATCAATATATGAATTTCATGGGGACACGAATCAGCCTGTAACACCCAGGTGACAGCAGAAAAGTTAGAGCAGATGAAGTAAACTCCAACTAGGAGAGGAGCAAACCTAAAATCACAGACCGCTAGGGCTGCAATGGGGCTCAGCAGTCATCTGGTCCTTTCCCTCATTTTACAGATGAGGAAACCAAGGTCCAGATGGGAGATGCAAATACATCACGGGCTTTTTCCATTCAGAGTTTAATTAACTTTTGAGTATCTACCAAATTAAAACCATAAAATAGTGATGGAGCCAGAGTCCATCTACTGGCCTAGAATCCGGAATGGAAATGATAAGGCACATTTAGCCACTCCCGGTACCACCTGCCACCTGAAGGGAGCATAGCGATCTGCCTTCTGCAGCCCTCCTAGGAGCTGGGGGTGTAGGACCCTCTTCCGCAGAGGGAGGCCCTATTGGTTTTCAAGCATTTACGTCCTCAGAAACTTGGTGTCAGATATTCTAGATATTTCTCTCTACTCAGAGGTTCTTGTTTTTGGATAAACAGACTTGGACCACGTTTGCCGATCTCAAATTATAGAGTTTCATTTTTCTTAGAGGCAAAATGAAAAGTCACGTCCTACTTCCTGTAAGGTGTTTTAGATGGACCCACCTTAAAAAATAAAGTCAAATGCAGCTCATAAAACTAGTTGAAGGTGAGTGTAGACATGCCCTTGGAAAACCAGAACTAGAGGATAACCAGGCCCTGATCACTCACAGGCCTCCTTGCTCACCGACTGTTCCACTCGAGAATTCCTTTCTGCCTAGGGCAGGCTTGGCTCACAGCTCGGGCACTGCTGATTCCCAGGGAACAGCCAGGCCCACTGATGTTCATGGGTCACAGAATTGTGAACTGACCACTTGTGCATTTTGGATTTCAACTTGTAAACATGGGGATTCCCTTTTTTAAAAAAAAAAAAAAAGAAAGAAAGAAAAAAAAAAAGGAAGGGAAGAAAAATCACCACACAAAGGAAAAATGTGAGCTAAGTTTTTCCTTTTGGAATCTTGGCGTGTGGGTGTAGCTATCTTCAATCTGGCTTTTGCCAGACACTGTATGCTTTGAGCAGGCATGGAGCAATCTGCCTCACGCTGCACTGCCAGAACATTCAGACTTGACCTGTAACACGTCTCATCCCAGTCCTGAGCAGGGACAGCCGGGAGGACAGGCTGCGCCAGACACAGCACACCGACTGCTTGGTGCAGCTCAGAGAAGAGGCGAAAAGCAGGAAGCAGAGCGTTGACTGGCTGGGGCAAGCAGCAGAGTCCCCAAGTCCAAGTCTCAGACCGTCTATTTCACTGGGCATTTGAGTAAATCACTTGAGCTGCCCACGCCTGAAGTCAACCCAGCTGGAAAGCGTTAGGAAGAACATAGGACGTCCCTTGACAATGAAGAGCTGCTTCTGGGATGAACCTTGTCCCACCCTCTACCCCCATACGCTAAGAGACTAAGAACCACAGTCCTTCTGGGGCTGCGTCCCCAGCAAAAGAGAATAGAATTACACCTAAGTCCAGATCCATTGATGCCCCCAATCCCTCACGTCTTCCAGTGCTGTTACCCAGTGTACCAATGAGTCAAAAAGCAGCACTTCCGAAATGCGGACGGAGCTGATAGGAAGAGGCTCATTCTACTGGATGTGAGTCAGTGTTATTCTCCAAGACAAACCACTCTGTGGATTTCCATTTTTCTCAACACTCCCTTTGGGAGTTTATCTAGCTGTGAGTTACAGGATTCCTCTTTAACTCACAGCTTCTACTAAATACAGGCTTCCTCTAAGTCCTTTAAAGTACCCTGTGTCTGTGATCCTATTAATAAGAAGGAGCTTAGACCATCCTTGCGAATTAGCACAGGTTGTGTACAAGGAAAAGTTTCAATAAAAGTTGAAAACCTGAGATCCCCTGGTGGCGCAGTGGTTGAGAGGCCGCCTGCCGATGCAGGGGACGCGGGTTCGTGCCCCGGTCCGGGAGGATCCCACATGCCGCGGAGCGGCCGGGCCCGTGAGCCGTGGCCGCTGGGCCTGCGCGTCCGGAGCCTGTGCTCCGCAACGGGAGAGGCCACGGCAGTGAGAGGCCCGCGTACCGCCAAAAAAAAAAAAAGTGGAAAACCTGAGAAGACGGGGCGCTGTGCTTTTTGGATTCTTCTTTCTCATTCTCAGAAGTGGCATCAGTGCTGTGATGTGGGAGAAATCTGGTAATGATTTTGTGGGCTGCTGATGTGTTCAGCATGGCCGATCCTTCTGAGGGCCTTCCTTCCACTATAGGACGGCCATGGTTGGAGACTTTAATACGTTGGTTACTAATGTTTCACATGCAAAGGAGAGTTATGACACTAACCACAAACTTCCTTACAGCCACCCTATTTGCTGCTTGTATCAAATGTACTGCTTTCTTTCCTCCTGCACACTCCCCTATTTGTTCTCCATCTCTGATTGAAAGTTAATGAAATTCTAATCCAGTGAATGTTCCCAAAGGATAATTCACGAACCAGGTGTGTGAGATAGGTGTGGAAAAAAACCTTGTGTTAATCTGGGAAATGCCGAAGTTCAAAGACTAGTGTCATACGGTACAGTGGTATTTTAAGAGCATGCTAAGGGCCTGGAGGAATATTGCAGTTAAAAAAATCAGTTTATTTGGTCAAACCCTACATTTCTCAAAACTAAGACCCATTAATAGCCTGTGGAACTAGTGTTCTGGAGATTATGCTTTGAGAAGCATTGTTTTAATGTAAGTCATTTCCTCCTCATTGGAAGAGTTTCTTTCCCTCTGCTATGGTTCATTTTTTTGGTCTTCCAATGGTCCATGTATCCTGCTTGAGGAAAATATATTTACCAATGATTAACAGTTTGACAAATAGACGATGAAGGCAAATAACATGTTTAGTAAAATAATTAACGAGGAATCATATTCTAATTTTGCTTCTTCGCCCTAATTTCAATTCCCTCCCTCATGAGAAAGTCTTTTTAAAATAAAACTTTTTATGCTTTTTAATATGATTTGGGTACCTCGAATCAATTCAGTCCTTCCATGACGATGGTGCTCAAATCAAATTGGGTAACAGACATCTGCACCCTACCTTCCCTGGTCTGTAGTTGGTTATACAGTCGGAAGGAAACAGTGGCAAAAGAGAGATCTCAAGCTGTTCAGATAAGGTTGGTGTTTGGAGCTAAGAACTCTCAGCTCTTGAACTGGAGCTCAGCTTTTGCACACTGGGGCACCTGTGTTGTTCAGCACACTAGGGGGAGCCGTATCCATAACAATTTACTCAAGAAATTCCGAGGTCTTTCCAAACCTAATTTTTCTCCCATACCTGCTTATTTTCCTTCAATGCTTTAGGGTGGTATGGGCGAGAGGCAAGTCATGGTTAAGGTATTTAAAACACAACATACACACTGTCAATTGAGCAATAGGTTATTATTTCTCCCAGGCTGTGTAAACCTACTTTAGTTTTGTTGCTCTTGTTCTAAAATCACTATAGTATTTTTAAAATCAGTCTTTATCAGACAATCTTTCCTGAGTGTGTTGTATAATTACAACGTGATTGAAACTCTGATTTGATGAGTCACAAGAGGTGACTCATGTGATGACTCGATGATCGTCATAACCCTCAAGCAATCCCGCCATTGCAGCTAAAAATGTAAGTAGAAAGTAGTACCATGAAACAAACGTGGATGTCAGAAGGAGTCAAGAATGCCATATTGCCCTGTCATCAAGGCAGCCGAAACTAGAAAATTCAGATGATTCTCAATTCAAATTCTTTTAATACACAAAAACTCACTGTCACACAGAGGGGCTCAATGTGGAGGAGGTGAACGATCAGTGAAGACCTGAATAAAAAGGTTTCACGTGGGATTTATGCTACACCCCCAGGGACAGTGGAATTTGCAGAAAAGAGCAGGGCAGATCTAAAGCACAAAGATCACTCTACCTTTATAGCAGATCTGCAAGAATGGCCTTGTACCCTGTGTGTGTAATAGGAAGTAAAGGTCCCATGAAGTTAAATAATGAGCTCCTGGTAGCACAGTAAGTAGCAGGGCCAGGATGCATGTCCAAAAAGGCAAGATACGACTGAGGCTGACTGCCAAGGGCTTTGGAAGAAATTTGTATTTCACTCTAAGGGCAACGAGAAGCTCCCTTGGGCATTTCAGAAAAGGAAAGTAACATGAGGAAACCATTTTTCTGTTTCTAAATTAATTAACAGGTGAGCTGATTATTCTCCCTTTGTCCTCCTCCCCTTCCATTCACGACCCTTCTTCACAGACTCCATCTCCTGAGATCCTGATCCCTGTGAATTGTGTCACCTGGCCTCACTGCCTGCTGCCTCTCTGGTGGATTTGACCAATGGGTGGCGTGCAGGAAATGGGGAACTTCTGAATGGAATTCTGCCTCTGACTATATAATGGGGGAAGAAATGCAAGGCCAAACTCTGGTTTGGTCATCCCATGTGTGCATGGGGGATGGGCTCATCGGTGTTGGCCATGAGACTGGAGAAGGACAGAAGCCAGAACTTTAAGTTGGTTCCATGACTAATTTCAATCGGTGGAAAACAGTGCCTTGCACAGAAGTGCTCAGTAAATATTTGCTGAGTTGAATACACCACAAGGAGCTAAGGGAAAATACAGCATTAACTCAAATATTTCCAGCTTGGGTAGAGATGTAAGTCACAGAAATGAGATGATGGGTTGAAAGAGCTGACTTAGTGGGTAGAGGAGTCCAGCTGGAGATGTGTGGCTGTGTTGAGATCAATGTGCTTGCTCACCCCTTCCTCTATTTCATTGTCCCCAGTGGCAGGGTTCCCAGTGGACATTACATGGATCCCCCCAGCCCTCTGTGTGGCCACAAGCACCTAGGACTGGGTCCCAAATTCCCTCTAGTCAGCACCAGAGTGCTATACAAATCTAACCATTTCTAGGTGTGCCATGACGTGGAAAAAAAGGTTGGGAAGCCCACTTCTAATTTACACTACCCAAAATACACACAATTCTTTTGTTTTGACGTTTTTTTTCTTAACACAAGTCTTTTCTTCACAGGTCCTGCAATTCCTTTTCTTTTACGCTAATCATTATTTGACTTCCATATAAGCATATACAGATAGCAGAGCACTGATTCACCATCAATAAGGGGACCTGTTAATTTTTCTAGCAAAGATGATGGGTTAGAAACCTGTCCATCTTAGACTGCTACAGACCAATTTGGAGAACATGGCAAAACTAATTGACATAAAAGCAGATCTTTGATTTCAGCCTCATGAGCACCAGCCTCAAACAAACTGGCCAACCATATATCCCAAGAGAAATAGGAATCAGACATTTATTACCATTCTCATGCTGAAAATAATTAAGCTGTGCATCTAGAGTGTCCCTGTCACTGAAATGATTAAAAGGTAAAACGTTTCCATAATTATAAATGGTATTTAGTATTGATCAGCTAAACCATGATCAATATCCAGTCTTGATATTCATCCCCCAAAGAGGGTTTTATATATATTACTTGGCATTCAAATACATACATGCTAAAATTAAAATAGTTTGAAATTAATATTTTAGAATTCATAAATTAAAAATGCAAAGGGTAGCTTATTTGACTGGATGGTTTAGGTGTCAGAGGTAAACATTTATTTCAGTCGCACATACTGTGCTGCACATTTGCATAGCTCCAAATCATGTTTAAAAACACTTTCATATATGTTATTATCAGCCCTATGTGTAGACAACTATATGATAGGAGTATATATAGGAAACTGAAACTCAAAGAAGCAAACTGATTTACATGAGGTCACAGAGTAGCTGACTGATTCTAGAAGCTTCTAATTCCTTGTCTGTTGCTTTTTTGTCTAAATTATGCCTCCACAGCCAACATACAGGAAATAATATTCTTTTTTTCTTCATTCATTAGATATGCTTACTACGTCATAACTTCAGGGTTCCCCTGGGAGTCCATAGGAGTGCAACATTTGAACTCTTATCCTAAGAGTTTGATTTAACATAATAGAAACAGCTGCTCCTCTTTTGGGGCATTTTTTGAAGCTCTTAATCCAGACACAAGCCTTTCACGGGGAGATTCTATTGAAATAAGACCTATATTTTACCTGGTTTGATCTTTACTACATACTACCTATTTGTGTAAATTTTAGTTTCATGGAAATAAAGAGAAAAACTGCAATGCGATTGGATTAAGACATAAACTTAGTTGAGTGGAAATCTAAAAATGTCCCCTTTTCCCATTCCTTGTATATTAGTGTCCAAGTCTTGGGGGCAGGTTGTAAGAATGAGGAAGCGGGAGGCAGGGGCAGAAAGAAAAGATGTCAGGAATCAGGTTTCCCAGCCTCCCCGCACTTACCTCCTTCCCCAAAAGACTCCCCTTCATTTCATCCCTGGATTTCCAGGCACTTAATCCCTGTGATGGTCAGGTGAGATACGTGTTCTAGTTGTAACTTGCACTGGGGCTGTCGTACGCAAATCCAGGCATCTAGCTATCTTCCTGACTCTGGCCAGAATGCTAGCCTGAAACCCAGGAGCACCACGAGGGCAGAGGCCAGTCGCTGGCCTCTACCCGGAGACTCAGATGCAGCAAACACTCTCAGATCTCAGGGACTATGGATATTTGCCCTTCTATTATGCCCTCTTTTCTTGTCTTCTCTTTTCTTTGTTTTTTTAAAATAGCACAAGATACTGTTCAATATCACTTATATGTGGAATCTAAAAAAAATGATACCAATGAACTTATTTACAAAACAGAGATAGACTCACAGACATAGAAAACCAACTTATGGTTACCAAAGGGGAAAGGTGGGGGAGGGATAAACTGGGAATTTGGGATTAAGAGATACACACTACTGAATGTAAAATAGATAAACAAAGACCTACTGTACACCACAGGGCACTATATTCAATATTATCATATAGGTAATAACCTATAATGGAAAAGAATCTGAAAAAGAATATGTATATATGTATAACTGAACCACTTTGCTGCACAGCGGAAACTAACACCACATTGCAAGTCAACTACATGACAATTGAAAAAAAGAAAAAATGGGGCTTCCCAGGTGGTGCAGTGGTTGCGCGTCCGCCTGCCGATGCAGGGGAACCGGGTTCGTGCCCCGGTCTGGGAGGATCCCACATGCCGCGGAGCGGCTGGGCCCGTGAGCCATGGCCGCTGGGCCTGCGCGTCCGGAGCCTGTGCCCCGCAACGGGAGGGGCCACAACAGAGGGAGGCCCGCATACCACAAAAAAAAAAAAAAAAAAAAGAAAATGATTTTACTTTATTACCCCATATATGCTTCTATGCTCCAGTGAATTGACAGGCTTTATGTTGTTTTGTGCAAGTGAACACAAATCTTAGAGGACTGATTTGGGGGTAAGGACTTTAAACAGAAGCGTAGTAGGAAAACTCACAAAGAAAAAAGTATTAGAATCTCTGAGGTTAAAAAAAAAAAGAATCACAATTAAAAAGTAAATAACAAATGGGGGGAAATACTTGCAGCAGAAATGACAGATAAAAGATTGAAACTGCTACATAAAGAACTTACATAAATCAATAAAAAGAGTAAAACATGTGCAAAAGACATGCTGGTTCTCAGAACTCAGCTCTACAAAAAGTTAAAAACATGAAAACATTGTCATCCTCATAAATAACCGAGGAAATGTGAACTGAATCAATGTGACGCCACTTTTGACACTTTAGTGACAAACAAAACATAAGACATAAAAGTGGGCTAATGTCTGGAATGAGCAGAGTATGGTGAAACAGTCTCACTCTGCTGATAGCAATAAAATCAGTACCTTTCTGAAAAGTAATTTAGTAATTCATACCAAAACCCACAATAAAGTAAACACTGAGATGCCAACTAGTTTGAAAGCTCAGCTGAAAGTGTTGATTTCATAGCATCATAACCAAAATCTAGAATCATCTAAAGACATCAGGCAAATGACTCAAAGTCTTGGTCTAAAATATTGTGATAACAGTATCTCTCAACCTCCAAGAAAGGTGAACATGGCTTTTATTTGATTTTGAGTATTTAGGTTATAGTATATTGAATCAAAAAATGTTAAATTAGTCTCATTATCTTATAGTCAGTCTGGATGTAAACTCTTTCCCACTGACTGCCAGCCTAACCAGCCTCCAAAGGTGGAATTGGCTCCATCGTGGCCTGCTAACCATATTATCCTGGGCGGCCCATTTCTAAACTCAATAGAAACACACATTTGCCAATAGAAAATATAGTTTTCCACACTTTCACTAGGGATATGGATAGTACTGGATTTGAAGTTGGAGCGCTTTGCTCGGATGAGTTATATTTTAATTTTTAAAAGTTGTAAAATTTCACTATGTCAAGCATTCTTAGAATAATTAAGCCATGTCTCAGTAATTTTTAACTGCTTTCACCACAGTTAAAGATTTGTTGAAATGGAATTGGCTATGGAGAGTACAAACCCCCATGTAAAATGATTATTCTTAGTATCTCTACCAACTTGCTGAGATTTTTCTCTTTAACAGAGCTCAGATATCTTCTGGTTGCCAGATTCATGCAGGGATTAATTTCTAGCTCATTGAGTGATGAAATACATTTATCTTTCATTCACTTGTAAATTTGTTATCCCAAGCATCGCATTCATAAATGAGAGAAGAGACTTGCAATTTTTATGGTTATAACCAAGGTTTGAACAATCCCATTATTGTCTGTTTCTACACAGAGCCAAGAAGACAAGTTCTACCTCCTAAAGGAACAGAATGATCTAAAGATCTGAGCCAATCAACCCGGTTTGTCCCCTGCTCTTTGAACCTCCTCTTTCCTGCACAGAGCCAGACACCCCAAGCCAACCACTTTCTGTGCCCAGAAATATCGCTGATTTCATTTCTTTCACAGCTTGGGTCAAATTTTATTCTTGAGTACTCATAAATCTACTTCTGTTAATTGTGTGGACTTGTTGGTTTCAGGGCCAGAAACCCAACTTTAACGAGTTCAGACAAAAAGGAAATCTGCTGTTAAGAGTAAAAAGTATAAAATCAAAGGAAGAATTGAAAAAAACAAAATGCAAGAAGGGCTGGGGGGCAGCTGGGCTCCGGGGCAACTGGAACCAAGAACTATCTGGTGTCTCTCTGCCTCTCTCTCATTTACAGGCCAGCCGGAATGTGTCCCCCTCCCGGCTCCAAAGCTCCCAGACCTCACTCAGAGCTTCTATCACCACAGAGAAACTGGCTCCTTGCTAGAACTCAGAAAATTCTTGGGGAAAGACACTGATTGGTTTAGCTGAGTCAGCCCCCGCAGAAGGCCCGGAGGAAGGTTCCCGTGGTATAGATCACATGATCCCAGAGACTGGTAAATATTGTGAAGGATGCAGCCATCAAAAGGAGTGTCCTCTGGAGCATCTTTTTAGATTTGCTTTTGAAGGCTCTGTTCAGGATTTCTATAATCAGTCACAAGAAACAGATACTTCTGTGAAAATAAACTAGTGAAAATGTCATTTTTAAATTGCGAAAATATAACAAAATTAGAGAAGAAAATTAAAATCAATCACAATCTCATCACCCAACTATTTACATTTTAGGGCATATCTTTCCAGTCTTTTCTATATACATGTATTCTTTCCTATATATAGTCTATAACTGAGATCGTGTCAAATGTACAATTCAAATGTACAATTCTATATTGTGCTGTTCATTTGAATGTAAAAAAAAATTGATAACATTTTATACTTATAAATCCCTTTAGATAAGGGGCTCTATAATACATCAGAAGATGCATGAACTTCTTGACTTTACATGCAAAATCTTATAAGCATATTGGTGTGTATTTCTTTTGGGAAAGGGTCCAAATTTTCACCAGATACTCAAAGTGGTCTGTGACCAAGAAAATGGTTAAGAACTATGGCATTCAAGTTTTCAAAGCACTTACACACAAATTACAATAGACTCAGAACTGCTGCATATTTAATATTTTACTTGCATCTAGTCACAAGTGCCACAAAGGTTGGTGTCATTAGGCACAGGCACACTGTAACTTGTAAATGAATGAATTTGAATCACAAATGTTCATGCCAGACCCTTAGCTTGTGGGCGAGCCTAGCTGGTGTCCACCAGCATCTCCGCTCAGCCAAGCACCCTTATCCTCACATAATGACTAATGCTTGTGAATGTTAGAACAGCCTTTTTCTATAAACTGTGAAGGTTAACAGTTGAAGGGGGCTGGCAGGTGCAGGGAGGGGAGTGGTGTGCTATAGAGATAAGATTATGAGAGAGAACACAAGATCTGAGGGGCTTGTGCTTAGGGTGCTGTTGGTGAATTACAGAGGCGTGGATAGAACTGGCTGAACCAATTTAGCCTAAAGCTATTTCACCACCTGAATTACTAGGGCTCCTAGGTACTGACAGAGCTTGGAGCAGTGCTTTCAGGACAAGATCATTCAGCTAATTCCAAGCCAAAAGCAGAGGTTTTAGGCAAAGTATTAAGTTCATCTATATAAATTAAATAGCCAACTATTATTCAAGTCTCCCCTTCGTGGTGAATTGTATACAATTTCAGTGGATTTAACCCTTTTTGATTCTGCGCTGATTAAACTATTTGATATCGGCAAACTTTCCTTCCATCCAGGGCAGCCTTGTACGCTCTCTTTACCTCACAGAAGTCATGTTCTCTGTTCCTAGGCACACACTTATCTTAATCTTCGTTTGCCAACTCAATTGTGGTATTTCATTGGAATACCCTTTCACCCTCAACAAAAACCACATACACATTTAAACTTGCCTTGGCTCTCCATTCTGCAGGGGAGCCCAGGTCCAGCGTAAACAACCCCCAGCTGCCACTTTAACGGTACACTCTCAGGTAGAGCCAGGTCTCCACCTGCTTCGTGTTATCATGCTGCTACTTAAAATGCCTCTGTCACCCTCAAATATGTAATAGCCAATTATTTAACCAGCAAACGCGAGTTTATTCAAGAATAGCCAGAAGAACTGCAATCCGGGATACGTGCAATATGGCGGAGCATAGGCAAGTGCCTACACAAGGAAGGGGAACTTGTTTTTATAGGGAAAAAAGGGGGAGTTGGGAGGGCCTGAAGTAACCAAAGAGTCCATTGGAGGAAGCTGAGAATCCAAACTATGGAGGCTTCTCATTGGTTGGACTGCTAGTCTCTGATTGCCTGGGCTGTCGTCCCGCGAGAGAACTTTTCTTCTTCCGGCTGGGTAGTGAAGTGATCAACATCTTCCTGCTGGAGATGTAGGTGTACATCTCTTCCTATTCAGAGTGATTGAAGATGCGTGGCAGGGGTTTGAGAGCTACCCCTACAGGCCTGTTGGGACTCCAATTTTAGCTGAGGTTTATGAATTCCACACCTCCATTCAATGTTTCCATTCATTCAGATCCATTCTCTGATTTGCCCTATTGGTAGGTGTTCGTCACAGTCATTTTCCTCAGAAATGTCAAGATCCAGTTCTCAATTATAAAATTCTATTAAGTTTCTCAAGGTTAAACTCACACTCTCTTTCTTATTGTTGGATTCCCATTCGGCCCATGGGAAGCAGATTTTAGAGTTTACCTTGATGAGTGAAAAAATGTATTGATCAAATAGGTTCTTTACCACACAGAAAGCAACTAGACCCAACAACTGAGAAAATCCAGTGGAGACAGCTTGGAATGGCAGGGCTCACTCCCCAGTGCCCAGGGTTCAGCCTCCAGTTTAGGGGAAACCTTCTGGAAGCCCCACCTGACCCTCAAGAAAGTGTTCCTCCCTAGCACTTGCCACTCTACATTGTAAATGCCCATCTAACCATGACCTTACCCTCCAGACCACACCCTCTTTGAGGGCAGGGACCTTGCCTGTCTTCTTCACTTCTGGGTCTGCACCACCTAACACAGCACTTGGAATGAATGAGTGAATGAATGAATGAATGAGTGAATGAATGAGTGAATAAATGAACTATTCCTTTTTCTCTGAGCAAAGAGGGGTGGGAAAGATGCAGTGAGACAGAGGAAGGAGAAACAAATAGGAGAAATGTAGAGAGAAAGAAAGCGACCATAACCTGTTACCTCTTGGAAACCATCACTAAGGGTCTGACAGGACTGGAATTCCCCTGGTCTGCTTCTAAGGGATACTCCATGGGTATTTTATTTAAACATTTAAAACACATAAAAAGAAAAAATCTGAAGAGAGAAAATCATTCAATATGAGAATCTTACTCTGAAAGAACCAAGCAGGTAGGTCTAATAAATCAGGATTGTCCTCTGCTCCATGGTGTGTAGTATGATTTACTACACCAATAAAGCAAACTAAAGGACTTTGAGCTGAGAGACACTCCAGAAGCCTGGAGCGGGGATGGTGCAGACACCGTTGTATTTGAAGGCGTGGCTCTGAGGCTGAGGGATGGACGGCTCACAGTTGCCCTGAGTCCACGGGGGATGGAGTTCAAAAGAGGAGACACGTCACCAGCAGCTCTGTCCACGGCTGATTAAAACGATGGAATGTAAAGTCAGCAAGGGGAGGAGGGCGTGGATCAAGCTGCAGATTTTCTCAGTTGGTCCCTAATTTGCAGCACTTCGTTCAAATGTAAGGGGGCCATCATACCTAATACAGCCCAATGCAATTTCACACTGTTTGTAAAAATCATTAGAATGCTTGAAATAGAAAAAAATATGCTCAGGCTTTACGTACAAAGAAAATAACTGTGTATAAAACAAAATAAGAGTGGTCTCAGAGAGATATTAACTGATTTGCACATTCTGTCAGTTCAAGAAGCCCGACATAGGGTGAATACAGGAAGGAAAAATGGAAATCTTAAAGGAACAAGAGGCTGCAGCTTACAGAAGAGATGACCTTTCACTAAAACGTCCCTAGTAGTCCTATCTACAGTTTATCATCAAACTTGAACCAAATGTACTGTGTCAGCGAATCCTAAATCAAATTTTCAGCACGTTACCTAGGCCACGGATGTGGCCCTGGATTCGAGAGCTGTGCTAGTCTTAAACTATGAAGTGTTACTTCATATAAAGTTGAGGTCCCAGATTTCTGGAATTAATGGAACAACAACAAAAATTAATGGAAACATGGACCCAAAATAGGATTGTCAGGGGGTTTTGTTTTTGTTTTTGGTCAAGTTAAAACAAAGAGGGAGGAGGAGATAGAGAAGAAATGGAGGAAGAGGAAGGGAAGGAGTAAGAAGTGGAGGAGGAAGTGGGGAAGAGGAGGGGGAGAGAAGGAGGAGGGGGAGGGGGGAGGGGGAGAGAAGTGGGGGGAAGAGGAGAGAACTTCAGTCCACCATGACCATGATTTCGAGAAAAGAATGGACAGTATAACACACACACACACACACACACACACACACACACACACAAAGCTAAGAACATAATCTCCAAATTAAAAAGACATGAATTCATATTTATGGAAAAAATTACTCATTTTTTTCATAGGCAGGCTTTGGGGAACGGGGAACAAACTGATGGATTAGTGTAGAACGTGGGCTTTGAAGCAATACAGGGTCAAATCCCAACTTGACCACCTACTAACTAACTAGAGCAGGTTGTTTCAAGTCCCCCAGACATACCTCCCTCTTCTGAGAGGCAGGGACACTCACTTAAGGGCAATTGTGAGCAGGAAATGAATCCGGCACATGAAGGCTTAATAAATAGTATCTGCTGTTATTCTTGAGTGTATCCTTTGACCCTCCTTTATCTCTAAGACGAATTTTGAGTATATGTAAGTGTTGGGATTGGGGCCAAGGGTAGAAAGGAAAGGTCACTCCTGATACTCCCACCCCGCAACGTGAAGCTGTGCCTCTTTTGGACCACAAACCCCTCCCCTCAGATGAGGTTCTGTGGGATCATGTCCTCTTCCCTGTTAGGGAGTCCAGTTAAACTTGATCTCATCTGATTAAAGATGGTACCTGAAGAGACAAGTTAGGTGGGAGGGGCCTCTGGGTCCTACCCATCCCGGGATTCTCCTGGGCCAGCGCTGGAAGCCCCCTAGGGCTCCTAAGAAGCCCATCATTTTGATTTAGAATAAAATTGATTTGTTTGTCGACCATAAAGACAGATGGAGTATGTGTTGCCAAAAAACAGAGGATTTGGCCGTGACTGGTTCTTGCATTCCGTAGACCTTTTTAGCTACAAGATTTATATCAGAGTGGAAGATATGGCCGCAAAATGTACGAGAGTTAAGTGTGATCACACGCCTCCCTCCTTCCCTCCTGCAGACAAATGACAAGCAGATTTTAAAGGAAAGAGCTAAGGCTCTGGATTTGAGATGTTCCGGGCAAAATGATATCACCTCCTCACTGGTATACTCTGAAATGCTGTTTTAAATGTTGATTTGCTCAGAATCAGAACTGAACTCTGTAGCTACCTCATCTGAGAGGAAACTAGAACACTAAGAGCCAAGGCCTTTCCCAGGTAACCTTGAGGAGAGGTGCCAGCTCGGCTGTCAGGTGAGCTGCCCTCAACTGCCTCTCGATCGTTCATGTCTTTGCGCCTCTGTTTCCCAACAGGAATGTAAAACTAATACCAGCCGATTCTCTCTGACAAGCCTGGGGCAAAGATCAAAGAACGCTGTAAATCTGAAAAAGTTCACAGCACAGTAAATTTGAAAAAATGCAATATGGTATAAAACTGTGATCACGGTAATATTACTGCAGTTTCAACTCTGTTCTTTCTTTAAAGGCCTGAAGTTTAAAATTAAAACATACCAAATAGGGGCTTCCCTGGTGGCGCAGTGGTTGCGCGTCCGCCTGCCGATGCAGGGGAACCGGGTTC
>NC_041223.1:16726805-16741281 GCF_002837175.3 Physeter macrocephalus | reverse complement strand
GGGAGGATCCCACGTGCCGCGGAGCGGCTGGGCCCGTGAGCCGTGGCCGCCGAGCCTGCGCGTCCGGAGCCTGTGCTCCGCAACGGGAGAGGCCGCAGCAGAGGGAGGCCCGCGTACCGCAAAAAAAAAAAAAAAAAAAAACCAAATAAAATAAATGCTTGTCTCAGTCTACAGGACCTCATGGAAACTTGGCTTTCAGCCATGGACTAACCCAGATGCTCTCAAGGGTCTCCTGCCTCTCGAAACGCCAGGCAACATGGACTCCGACACCAGCACGAATTTCAGCTCTGCAGCCCATGGGGCCTCCGGACCCTCTGTAGGATCCTTGTGTTTTCCAGAGAGCCTTACCTTCTCATGGCCTCTTCTCTCCTGGGTTCCTGCCTCTTTGTGCTGAAGATTCAGCGAGGGCACATGGGGCAGAGGGGAGAAGCAAAGAGAGGCTTTACGGCACACGGCGCAAAAGCCTTCAGGGGAGTGGCTGGCCCCGCGCCTCACCTGCTCCTTTTCTCCTGCCTTCCTTCTCACCCTCTCCACCCACCTCCCCCTCCCCTTCAGGAGAAAATCCCACACATTCTTCACATTGTCTCCTGAGGAGTCACTTCCTCTTCCTGATATCTTGGTGCTGGCTGACGTCCAATGGGTCTCACCCCATCCAGGCAGGCTCATCAAGGCATGCTTTTTCAAGCAGAGGCTGATTCTTCCTGAAGAGGAGCTCAGATGCCAGCTGTTAAAATAACACCTGGGTAAAATAGTGCTGTCCCTAACTGCTGTGAGAACAAACCGGGGCTCCAAAGGTGATTCTCTTCCCTAACAACACCTGCATCACCTGGCAACTTGTTAGAAATACAAATCAGGGGGCTGCAGACCTATTAGGTCAGAAACTCTGAAGGTGCAACCCAGCCATCTGTGTATAAACAGCCTCCAGAAGATTCTGAAGTAAGAGGATCACTGAATGCTCTAAAGATGCCCAGAGCCTCTGTCTCACGTACCAGTTATACAGCATCCAGCAGGGTGCCTGAGGTACAGGAAAGTTTCAATAAATGCTCGTTAAATTAATGAGTAGGCAAAGTACCGCATACCCAGCTCTCTGTTACCATACGGAGAGCAAGAGGAAGCAGACTATAAAACACAAGTTCTGCTCTTGTACTTGAAACCAGCAACAATGAGAAAGCAATGTGTGAGCTTGAAGTCATAGAGCAACAAGTCAACTTACAGATCTTTAGCCCATGTTTCTGATGATCCAGAGGAGGAAACAGAGACCACACAAATTGACCCAGGTGAGAGGGAGCGGAGTCGGACCAAGACCCCCTGTCCAGGTGTCCTGGCTTCGGGGGTCCTGGGATTTCCCAGCTTCACAACCCCTCTGAGGTGGAGGATGGTTAACGGCTGGATTTCATGGTTCAGCCCCCGAATCTGTAGGGGCTCAAAGGGAGAACTCAGTGTGGGGCTGGAGGAGTTGGAGAAGGTCATGCCGCTGATGGGGAGCTCGACTGGGCTTCTTTTCAGAACAAGAAAGATCTGGATGAGCAGAGATTTATGGGATTTTCTTTTTCGGTTTTGGTAACATTCCAAAGCGTGAAGAGAAAACATGCAGCCAGCTTGTATTTAGTGGACATAAATTGTATTTACCCAAAGAAGGAATCTAGATCCAGCCAAGCAAAGATGCAGGCCAGGCTCCTAGGCCTAGAAGGAAATTGTGGTTGGGCTCTTGGGCCCTAAAGAGTACCAGCCTCCTCCACCCCCAACTCGCCCCTCAGGGATGTGGAGGCCGGGGTTCGTTCTTTCCCTTCACCTTGATGCTTCTCTTGGCTGTTTCACGTCTCTCTTCTCGGGCACATCTGCCCCTCTTGTCCATTCCTTCTTGGTAAATTTGGCAGCAACAACAAAGTCTGGTGATTTCTTTGAATTAGAGGTTCCCCCACCCACATGTCTGTGTCACTGCCTGCAAAAGGTCCTCTGAGTAGTCGTAACCTTGGAGGACTTGTGATGTGGATAAAGATGAGTGGGAGGTGTGAAAAAGCCGAGCGAAACCTTGACAGTTTTGCTTCAAAGGAAGTAGGCTGGAGCACAGGGGGAGTACAGAGAAAAGAATGCTAAATTAACTAATTTTGAAAAGAGTGACTAACTTTCAACCTACAGCATATTGGAAGCATTAGAGCCGGTAAGTGACATTTGTCATAAAACCTCCAGCAGCGAAATCTGACACACCCCATGAATGAATGAATGAATGAAAAGAGGAAAAGAAAGTAGTTTTTCAAGAACTTGGAAGTGTAAAACACCCATGCATAAGTTGAAAGTTGTCTTTCAACAGTATTATAGTTTGGTACGCTCTAGGGAAGCCAAGTAATGGTTAATAAGTGGCTTTGTTAGAATCTTTGTTAAGCTAAAGGCAAAAACAGTATGTTTAGCTATTGAGGTGATAACCTAAACTATTCTGCAAAAGAAAAAGCTAACTGAAATTAGGGCTAACTACAAATCATCTAGAATTTCAGTTGATCTTATTTGTTAAAGACATCAGCTGCTTCATCACAGATTTATGTTTAGAGGGAAGTGGTGGGTGAGATGTAGAAGTAGCATATGAAGCATAAAATCAATAATTCAAAAGCAGAGCTTCTTCAAAGGGAAAGGAAAAAAAAAACTTTGTTATACCACAGAACAAGAGCAAGCAACGGTGCTGGCCATATAGCAAGGAAATACCTGTGTATTCCAACTTTAGCAAGTACAATATCACTGTCTACTGGGGGAAAACAACATACTTCTGAAGGTCACCAAGCATTTTATGACTGGAAATCTAGATGTTCTTAACAGTTAAGCAGCAATGTACTTAGGTTAAAAAGCATAATTTCTTTCATTTAATTGCTTAAAAGTCAACTCACTCCATCTTTTCCTGTACTTTTTGAGTTACTCCTGGAAAGAAGTCAACATCTTAGTAACGTAACTGCCCTAGGGCTGGTGTGCAGACTGGAAGCTGTGATTCAGGAAATCTGGGGCAAACCTCAACACTACCCAGAGCTCAGGAAGCCTAATTTTCAGGCTGAAATAAATGACCAGAAGTTACATATTTCTCCCCTTTGAGATCTTAGGAACTAAGCACTTTAAAATGAAAATTCAGAGGAGATTCTTGGGATTTCTGACCACTGCGTGCTCAGCTAAGTGCTGTTTAACCGAGGACCTCAATGATCTGGGGGTCTTTGTCCATCTTCAGTGTGAAGAACTCAGAGATCAAAAATAAACTCCCATTGATCCCAGATGATGGAAGAAAGAAGCAGTCTAGCTAATCGTCTATTCATTTCATCAACTATCTACTCAGCTCCGTGGCACTTGCTATCATGATTCGTGCTCATGTCTGGCTCCTCAAGCTATCCTATGAGCTCCTGTAAGGCGCCTTTCCTCATGGCTCTTCCTGGTGGGGACTCCGTGCCTGACATTAGGAGACATTCAATAAACGTGTACTAAATGTAAAAACTAAATTTTTTTCGCACGCCACAGCAATGTATGTTTTAAAATTTAAAAATATTATTTCACCTTTGTATATTCAAGTTATTTCAAGATACTAAACTTTCTCTGTATATTTAATCGTGCATTGAAAAGTGTCTATTCTATGACAGTCATTGGTGTTGGGTGCCAGTAAGTTGTGTTTTTTTTTAACATCTTTATTGCAGTATAATTGCTTTACAATGGTGTGTGTCTGTTTTATAACAAAGTGAATCAGCTATACATATACATATATCACCGTATCTCCTCCCTCTTGCGTCTCCCTCCCACCCTCCCTATCCCACCCCTCTAGGTGGTCACAAAGCACCGAGCTGATCTCCCTGTGCTATGCGGCTGCTTCCCACTAGCTATCGGTTTTACGTTTGGTAGTGTATATATGTCCATGCCACTCTCTCACTTCGTCCCAGCTCACCCCTCCCCCTCCCCGTGTCCTCAAGTCCATTCTCTATGTCTGCATCTTTATGCCCGTCCTGCCCCTACGTTCTTCAGAACCATTTTTTATTTTTTAAGATTCCATATATATGTGTTAGCGTACGGTATTTGTTTTTCTCTTTCTGACTTACTTTACTCTGTATGACAGACTCTAGGTCCGTCCACCTCACTACAAATAACTCAATTTCATTTCTTTTTATGGCTGAGTAATATTCCATTGTATATACAGGCCACATCTTCTTTATCCATTCGTCTGTCGATGGGCATTTAGGTTGCTTCCATGTCCTGGCTATTGTAAATAGAGCTGCAATGAACATTGTGGTACATGACTCTTTTTGAATTATGGTTTTCTCAGGGTATATGCCCAGGAGTGGGATTGCTGGGTCATAACTTAACATCCTTAAGTACAAAAGATGCCGACATTACAAGAGGGAGTTGACTAAAGTCAGTTCTCACCTCAAAGCACATTGTGGAAGCTGCTTTCTAACAATCAGTCCCACATAGAAACACGTCCACCCAGAGATTCTCCCCCTCGTCTCCTGGTGTCTCCTCTTCGCACCCCTCCTCCACTCCCCTCCCCTCTCCCAGCCCCTCCCCCATCAGCAGGCTTCTCTTCCACACATCAGCAGACCACCAAGGAGAAAACTTTGTATCTCACCATAGCAGGTATTTAGATTCCTGAGAAATGGAAGTTTCCTTATGAAAGCAACTTTGAAACACACTCATTTTCAAGTGTCATTGCATAATTTGCAATGATTTTTTTTTTTAATAGTATTGATGACCTGAAAGTGCACTTGACAAAGTGCCTTCACATCATCTTATAAGACTGAACTGAGTTAGGGGCAATGTTCCTAACGTTGGTCCCCATTTGTCAACCAAGCTACAGAGGTTGGTGGAAGAAGGGCAAGGCTGGGCTTGGGCCTCAAGTCTCTGGGACACTCACCCCAGAGGACACATTCTTGAGTTTCTCCTTCCACCCAGGAATGCTCTTTTGAGTGTGAGTCAAACTTCTTTGACCATATCTGCCTGGCCCTGAAAGGTTTGGTGCTCTGTTACTTGAAAGTAAATGCTTATTATTATTGTTATTCTCAGATTGGTCCCCACGGAAGAGAAATAATGGCTCCCGAGCCAAATGTTTATTCAATTGAGAGTGAGAAAATTCAAGCGGCAGAGGGGAGAGATCTTGTTCTTGCCAAGGGGATGGGCGGTGGCTCCAAAAAATAAGATGTTGCAATGCTTACGTCACAGATTAACGTATCATCCTTTCCTTTAATTTCCCAAGTCCACTCTAAACTACCATTAGTATAATTTTAGTTAATCTATCCAATGGATCTTGTTCTGAATTTTATACATTTGGCGGGAAATTTGTGGTTAAGTGAGTCTCAAAAACCTCTCACCCTCAGCAACCATGGTGCTTAGAGAAGAGGCAGGGATGTGGGAAAAGGTTATCTGTAGTTCTATTTGAAGAAAATGTCGTTTGAAAGACATCCCAACACAGGCCCATTTGGGTTCCTGAGTGAGACCCAGAAATCCATTCTATGTGGGGAAACAGGATACACAGGAACATTTAAAAATCCAATTGTCTCTGCTCCCAAAGGACTAATGAATCAGTTGCGAAGGCAAGGTCTAAACAGAAGAAAAATCAAATAGCAATATAAGGGGGCAGACGATGAGAAAGCCAACAAAATGAAAAATGACCCAGAACCGTAAGTTCAGGAAAGGGAGAAAAGACCCTAACATTCCACACACACACACAAAAATTATGACAATATTAGCGGTTTTAAGAGTGGTCATGTATTTCCACTGTTTAAAAAGAATATAGGTTTTTGCTAAAGGGCCGTAAGGACTACGTGTGTTGTTGACGTGGTAGTGAGACCCAAGCTTTAGGGTCAACCCACTGAGCTGAGCCCGCGACTCTAGATATCGGGGACCCTATATATTGCTTTACTGCTGCTACTAATCATGGAAATGACTAAATTCATTACCTGATCCTCCTTAACTCCAAGCCAGTGTCCCAGTAAGACAAGAAACAATTGTTTTTTTTCATTTTAGCACATTTGTTCTTGTTTCTATGTCATTAAAAAACAAGAAGCAAAAATTTGTCCTGTGTCCTGTTTTAGTGACAGAAAGGAAAATAGGCAGTTTCCACGTGTTGGTTCATGGGCAGCGCACCTTATGGTTCCTGTGAGGGCAGGTCCTGCTCCAGCGCCAGGAGGAGGGCTGGCCTCTCACCTCCTTACAGCTCCACCAGCTGCTGCCAGGGCTAGCGCTCGGGCCTCGAAAACTGCAGGTTCCTGCCCTGCTCTCCTTGCCCAGACCATCCCCTGAGTCTCCTGTAGTTTAGAGGAGAGGAATGTGTTTACTTTTAAGACTAGGACCCTGAGCCTGAAACATGATTGGCTGCCCTTATAAAGCAGAAATTTGGGCCAAAGAGGGCCTATCCAGAGAGAAATGCGTGACTTGTAATAACTAAAAAAACATGTACGGTTGATTGTGAATGATAACGTATTAGGATGTTTTCAAATAACTTAAAGACCTTTCACTGGTGGGAGACTGACTACCTTGGCTGTTTATTAGATCCCATTGCAAGTGGAAACTACTCTTGAAAAAAAAAAAAAAAAATGCAGCTGTCTCTAGTCCAAAAGCATGGAAACCAGCTCTCTCTGCAAACAATGAGCCTGCTTCCAGCCAAGGCAGCAAGAGAGTCTCATTTCTCATGATTTTCTTCCAAATCCCAAACAGCAAATGCCTTTGAAATGCTCAAAAGCGCAAGGAGCCTACTGAATTGGCAATTATTCCTGTTCCTTTTTAGTAAAGGAAGGGAAAGCACAGAAAGATCTGTGTTTTACTCCTTAGGGGTTTCCAAAGACAAGATGGCCTTCGGACAAGTTAACCCTCCCCGTAGAGAACTGCTCAGAGCTGCAGAGGGAAAGCGTTTTGCATTTTCAAGGCCAAGGTATGTTTTCTTTTCGGCAGAGGCTTCGTTCCAGGGGGAAACTGAAATGTACTAGTTCCAGAATGAACCCCATAGAAACCACACTGCTTTTCAGCATGGTTAATAGTCAGCACATAGTTTGCCAGTTAAAAACCACCCTCCCCCTCATTCTCCAGCCCAGATAGTCGGCTGTCTGCTTCCCAAACACACTCTTGCAACAAATGGCGATAGCCCAGATAAGTTGGAATTTTAAATATGCACCAAAATGCAGGTCATGTTATCAGAGTCATCCTACGAGGCCCGACCTGTTCACCCAGTGGCTGACCCAAGCAAAACTGTGAGACAGCTGAGGCCTGATGCTGGTGGAGGCTGTCTAGCCCGCTGCCTCGCCGTGTCCGAAGACCCAATGCAACGTCCTTCTTGATCAGGACACTTCGTCCACGTGGGACAGCTGGCTGAAACACATCCGTGCAGGGCGTTAGCTGCCCGGGCTGCCTTGTTATCTCCTAAGAACTTCTCTGCCGCCCTGGAGTGGACCCCACTCTGTTCCCAAAAGATCCTGCACTTCTGCTGTCCTGGCATCCCTCCCCCAGTCCACATAGTCCACAGGACTGGGAGCTCTGTTCCACTCACGGCTGGGTCCCTAGTCCCAATAAATATTTCCTGAATATTGTTGGAAAGATGTTGCTCACAGAGACCCATGCTAGCTCTTCAGTCGTTCAAAATGAATGTCTGCCTGTGGAATTTCAGTGAAAGACGTAGCTGAGGGAGAGGTATTTTGAGGAGAGGCAACTGGTGAAAACCCATCAAATAGGACAGTATTTACTTATCAGGCCTTCCCCATGCAAAAATCTGTAACCTTTACAGTTTCCTGGAGTGCTTTGAGAATGTGATTAAACTGATACACCCTCTACCCAGAAAAAAAAAAATGCATGAGAGAACACACACACACACACACACACACACAGATACATGCACTCTTGTCCGCCTTGTCAAGAGCTTAAAGGATCCACTGAAGTACATTCTTGGATCCCAGACTAAGAACCTCTGTTCCATCTTAATTGGATACTTTTCTCCCTTTCTACCTTAGACTCGTACTTCCCTGAGGGCAGGAAGGAAATCGTGGTTGGCCCTGCGTCTACCAGAAGTGACCACAGCTCCTCGCGCAAGGTGGGAGCTCAATAAATGGTCAGGGGAAAAAGGCACATGTGCGAAGAAAGGGTGTCCCGTTGACCAATAGTTTCGGTGCTTTCTCTCCACCTGTCCAGACCCTCCCCCAGAGACACAGAGCATTGCTACAACTTGCAGAGTGGGGAGAAGGTGCTTCTCACACTTATGCAGAGTCAGTGACCCAAGGCACCTGCCCCAGACCAGTTTGGCCTCTGTGGTCCGCTGTCCTCTGTGGTGAGGGGGAAGGTGACAAAACTGCCCCAGGGGATGATTTGGAAATTTATGGGGGTACTTTTTGCTTGCCACAATTATTAGGGATGCCTATCAGTGTTAATTGAGAGGGACTCCAGACATTTTGCAACGTGCAGGCAAATCTTACATAGCAAAGAATTGTCCGAAATCTCACATGACCTCCACATGTGCCGTCAGATATTCAGGTAGGTGAAAACATGTTTATAATTCTGTGACCCTCGATGTCAGCTCAGTGTTACATAACACAAAGTAATCTTTTGAAACGTTTGAATGTACACCGAATTTTCCAAGAATGAGGGTACCACGCAAGTCAATGTGAGATTGGACATTGCTTGGTTTGGAGCGCCACTAAGAACCGTTCACCTTTGAAAAATCTCGGGCTTCCCTGGTGGCGCAGTGGTTGAGAGTCCGCCTGCCGATGCGGGGGACGCGGGTTCGTGCCCCGGTCCGGGAGGATCCCGCGTGCCGCGGAGCGGCTGGGCCCGTGAGCCACGGCCGCTGGGCCTGCGCGTCCGGAGCGTGTGCTCCGCAAGGCGAGAGGCCACAGCAGTGAGAGGCCCGCTTACAGCGCAAAAAAAAAAAAAAAAAAAAAAAAAGAAAAATCTCAATACCTGTGTCTACACCTCTGAAGAGATTTGAGTCACCAGCACAGCACAGCTGGCTGCACGTGAGAGCTGTTTCATTCATGGCGATTCTACACAGACCTACAAGCTCTGACTACATCCTCATGTCTTCTAGCATAGCTGTGCCCAATCATTTACACATTTAAATGCATATTCTTCTTTTAAATTATTTGATAGTCCTCCTTTACATTATAATACGGGCATCTATTGATTTTTAAAAATTGTGTGTGTAGGGAAGTTTTATTATCTAGATATTTAATTCCAAGAGAGTGAAAGGAATGTAACAAAAACGGGGATAAGTCTGATGGTGAACTATGGCAGTGCCATGTATATGGGGAATCGTTAAGGATGCCCAAATGCAAGTAACAGTGTGCTAAATCTGGCTTAGAAAAAGAACACAAAGACAATTTTTTCATATAAGAAGAAGCCCAGAGGCTGGTAGTTCCAACATCGGTTTAGTAGTTAAAGATGGAAAACAACCCAGCTGATGATGTCCTGCTACCTTCAGTGTGCAGCCATTTATCCTCAGCCTTGTCCCGTCATGGATGCAAGAGAACTGCGGCTGCTCAGGTTGTTTCCAAAAAGAAGAGTCACTGATTTTCCCTTGTATGGCTCCTTTTATCAAAGAGGAAGACTTTCCCCAGAAGCTCCAGGGAAGACTTCCCTTCTGGCTGAATTCACCAAGATTTAATTAGAGGCCCACGGGAATTTTCTTAGATGCCCTTGGCAGCAAGGGAAGCTGGGAAAGCCAGCCTTTTCAGTATTAAGTAGAGGTGGGTTCTGCTGGCAAAGATATGGGGGGAGGGTGGCTATAGTTTACAATCAAAACCGTTTGCTAGTCACCGTGGCATGATCTCTCAGGAGCAAATAACAAGCAAAAACAAAAAAACAAGAGCAAATGTAGCTTTTAGAATGATGTGACTATGTGTTTATACTTGAACCAGAAGTATGAAAACATTGGGCAGTTAATCTCTGTTTGACACTATTGATTCTTCATGCCCCGATGTTTTTTGTTGCCGTAATTCGATTCCAACTCAAAGTGGCATGTTCTGCGTTCAAAACAAGGTTCAACGCTGCCACCCATCTCACAGCTTTAGTGTGGGTATCAAACGAGAATATACGCAATTATACAGAACTCTTTACATATGTAGGATATTCTTGATCTGATAACATCGACCCCAAAGAATAGTTAAGGAGCTTAAATGTGCGTTTATTTTAAACTAAGTTTCACAGACTAGATGGGATTTGAAATGAAAAAAAAAAAACCCTGCATATTTGAATTGAAATTTTGAAATATAACTTTCACATTCAAACTAGAGACCTAATAGGCTAAACTATTTGAATACTGAGAATGTGACCTTTCTGAAAAATACAGAACTGGAACAAAAAAGAATCATTATAGACTAAAGACTCAGTAAGAAAAAAAAGAGGACACTCTGTCCTGTTTTAATCCCCACTGACAAGGCGCTGACCTTGAACACAATCAGGCAGTCGAGTCAAGAGCCAAGAAAGGGTGATGCTGTTATTTCCAGCTGCTCCCTGGTGAGCATTTAAATGCTCTTTCGGGATGTTCAACATCAGGAATTATTAGGGAAATGCACATCAAAACCACCATGAGATACCACCTCATGCCTCTTAGATTGGCTATAATCAAAAAGACAATAAATAACAAGCATTGGCAAGGATGTGGAGAAAAGGGAACCCTCATACACTGTTGGTACGAATGTGAATTTGTGCAGCCACTATGGAAAACAGTATGGGAATTCCTCAAGAAATTAAGACTAGAACGGCCATATGATCCAGCTATCCCATTTCTGGATATTTATCCAAATACAAAAACACTAATTAGAAAATATGTATGCACCCCTATGTTCATCGCAGCATTATTTACAGTAGCCAATATATGGGAACAGCCTAAGTGCCCATCAGAGGGTGAATGGATAAAGAAGATATGTACACACACACACACACACACACACACACACACACACACACTGGAATACTACTCAGCCATACAAAAGATGAAATCTTGCCATCTGCAACAACATAGATGGACTTTGAGGGTATTATGCTAAGTGAAATAAGTCAGATGGAGAAAGACAAATACCATAGGATTTTACTCATATGTGGAATATAAAAAACTAATAAATAAAAAACAAACCAAAGCCAACAAAAATAAACACTTAGATACAAAAAACACAGTAGTGTTTACCAGAGGGGAAGGGGTGGCGGGGGGGAGGGTGAAATGGGTAAAAGGGATCAACTGTATGGTGATGGAGGGAAACTAAATTTTTGGTGGTAAGCATACTGTAGGTTACACAGAAGTAGAAACACAATGTTGTACACATGAAACTTATATAAGGGGACTTCCCTGGTGGTCCAGTGGTTAAGAATCTGCCTTCCAATGCAGGAGACGTGGGTTTGATCCCTGGTTGGGGAACTAAGATCCCACGTGCCGTGGAACAACTAAGCCTATGCGCCGCAACTACTGAGCCTGTGCGCTCTGGAGCCCGCGCACCACAACTAGAGAGAAGCCCGCCCGCTGCAATTAAAGATCCCGCATGCCACAATGAAGATCCTGCGTGATGCAACTAAGACCTGACACAGCCAAACGAATAAATAAATATAATTGATTTTAAAAAAAGAGACATATAAGGTTATAAATCAATGTTACCTCAATAAAAATGAATTTCAAAACTATAAAATAAAATAAATGCCCTTTTGGTGCTGTGAAATGGAGCTAAAGTTAAAACGGTGATCATGTGTCTGGGCTTTTCATTCTCAAAAGTGTCCTGGTTTGGGTGATAAATTATAAATGGTCGCCTCACTAACTGATTTTAAATTTCTAGATTATAAACATGCACTTATTCCCAAACCCCTAGCTTTAGGGCTGAAGAAGAAAAAGCTAAGAGAGGGAGAAAGTTGTAGGGTTGGGGGATTGGAACAGAAGAGGGTTGAGCAGGAAAAAAAAAAAAAAGAGTAAACAATTTAAAAAATAAAAAACAAACCTCACGTTAGAAACAACAAAAATCCAGAAGCCACTACTCCAGGTACTCTCCTCCTTGGCTGGGAGGGCTGGTGGGGAAGGAAAATTTGACAAGGGCCTGATGAATGGATGGCTTGTTTCTCTCTGAAAAGACTTACAGCTGGACACCAGTAGTCCGAATAGCAGTCCTGTTTCTCAGGCAGCCTTCCAGGGCCGCCAAGCGTTACAAGCCCCTCACAGAGTGACGGATTTTAAAGGTGAATTGAACCCATTTTAATATCCCTCTAGGGCAGCAGATGGATAGAATGACGGACGGTTACTATGGTGTAGCCGTTTTCTTTCCCGGCCCAACTATGCACACAGCACTGTGGGCTTGTGACTGGTGTGCAAGCAAGATGCATTCTATGAAGTATACAAAGGGAGTTTGCAAAGAACTAGTTTACAAGTTCTTCTAAATAAAATAGAAAAATATTGACCAGGCCATAGTAAGACTAGGCAAGCCGATGTGCAACTTGGAGATCCAATTGCAAGAGAGGGAAGTGACATGTAGTGAAATTGTCCTTTCAGGAGTTTCATTCAATCTATCAAAACTGAGAGTTCTTTGGATTGGATCAATGTCACCAAATTCTTTGGTCAAAATAATAATGAATTTTAGTGTAGCTCAATGGTTAAGCATTCCAGTTCTGGATCAGATTGCCCTGGTTCGAATCCCAGCTTCACCAATTGCCATTAACTTGAGGCAACTTTCTGGACCTCTTTGTATCTGTTTCCTCACCTAGAAAAAGGGGATAATTATAGTATCCACCTCATAAGGTTGTTGAGAAGAGTTGATGAGTGAAATGCTTAGAATAGTGCCTGGCACATAGTGGTGCTTGTTAATGTCAGTTGTGGCCCATCATCACTATTAAAAAGTGCAATTATGGGCTTCCCTGGTGGCGCAGTGGTTGAGAGTCCGCCCGCCGATGCAGGGGACATGGGTTCGAGCCCTGGCCTGGGAAGATCCCACATGCCGCGGAGCAACTGGGTCCGTGAGCCACAACTACTGAGCCTGCGCGTCTGGAGCCCGTGCTCCGCAACGAGAGGCCGCGATAGTGAGAGACCCACGCACCGCGATGAAGAGTGGCCCCCGCTCGCCGCAACTGGAGAAAGCCCTCGCACAGAAACGAAGACCCAACACAGCCAAAAATAAATAAATAAATTTAAAAATGTATGTATTTAAAAAAAAAAAAGTGCAATTGCAAGGTTTCATTGTAATCTCTTAAACGTACAGCTTTCTATGCTCAGCTTGAGGAGCCAGGGCAAATTGTTCTTTTCAGAGATAATATTAGAGTGATAGTTTGATAAATGTCCTAGTTTCCTTCCCTTGAGTAGGCCGGGAAGAGAAGTTCTGTGAAAGAACAAAGCTATTATAAAACATCATTACAGGGTGATATAGCTCTACAGAGCTTCTGTGCTGCCCTGGCTACAAAACACTGAGAGAAGAAAGTCATAAGAAATTGATAGCAATTAAAGAGAGCTTCCAAAAGCTGGGGAGTTAGGACTGGAATGTTTTCATTCCACAAACGTCATCTAAGCATTTGCCTGCACAAAGCACTTTACTAGGACCCTTCTGTGCTACAAACACGTATGTAATGCTCACGAGTTCATTCATTCACACATTTATTCCACAAATTTGGGTTTGTTACCCACTGAGAACTGCTCTAAGCGTAGTGGATAGAATCACAAATGCAACAGGTCCCTAAGCTCAGGAACCTCTCAAGAATACGGGGACGCGGACCAATAACGATCCTCAGATGCGGGCTAGACAAGAAATAGCTGGGGGAACTCAGGGAGCACAGAGAAAGAATGCCAAACTCAGCCTCTTGACACCTGAGAAGTCAATCCCAGGTTTGGGTACGGCCAGGGTCTGCATATGGAAGAGTTTCAAAGTGGGTAATTCCTGACTTTACGTGAGATGGGGACAGACAGGAAAAGCTCAGTCAATTTAACATGAGCAGCCAGGGGAGAGGGGGCCTTGGGCAGGGCTGACACAGCACACACTGGCTCTTTGAGCACAATCCAGTGAGGTCAGGGTTACTGTTGACTGTTGACAGATGAGGAACCAGCTCTTAGCTGTGGAGCTGGGTGAAGTAGGTGGGTATGGCTCCAACCCTTGGTTTTTCCACTGCCCAACTGGGGCTCGATTCCAGGAAGAGTAATGGAGCCTTGTGAGGACATTGCAGAAGAAAACTAAGAGCATATGGTTACATTCAGAGTGGTAGTAATATGTTTCAAATTAGATTATATTAGGAAGCTGACAATGCTAAGTGTCTTTAGGTGTGATCAAGCCTGGATGAAGATTCAGGCAAATTATCCTCTAAGATCAGGAACAAGACAAGGATGTCCACTCTCGCCACTGTTATTCAACATAGTTTTGGAAGTCCTAGCCATGGCAATCAGAGAAGAAAAAGAAATAGAAGGAATACAGATTGGAAAAGAAGAAGTAAAACTGTCACTGCTTGCAGATGACATGATACTATACATAGAGAATCCTAAAGATGCTACCAGAAAACTACTAGAGCTAATCAATGAATTTGGTAAAGT
>NC_041223.1:16722383-16726451 GCF_002837175.3 Physeter macrocephalus | reverse complement strand
CATAAATCACAGCAAGATCTTTTTTGATCCACCTCTTAGAGTAATGGAAATAAAAATAAAAATAAACAAATGGGACATAATGAAACTTAAAATCTTTTGCAAAGCAAAGAAAACTACAAACAAGATGAAAAGACAACCTTCAGAATGGGCAAAAAAATATTTGCAAACGAATAAATGGACAAAGGATTAACCTCCAAAATCTATAAACAGCTCATGCAGCTCAATATTAAAAAAAACAAAAAAACCCAATCAAAAAATGGGCAAAAGACCTGGATAGACATTTCTCCAAGGAAGATATACAGATTGCCAACAAACACATGAAAGGTTGCTCAACATCACTAATCATTAGAAAAATGCAGATCAAAACTACAATGAGGTATCACCTCACACCAGTTAGAATGGGCATCATCAGAAAATCTACAAACAACAAATGCTGGAGAGGGTGTGGAGAAAAGGGAACCCTCTTGCACTGTTGGTGGGAATGTAAATTGATACAGCCACTATGGAGAACAGTATGGAGCTTCCTTAAAAAACTAAAAATAGAATTACCATATGACCCAGCAATCCCACTACTGGGCATATACCCAAAGAAAACCATAATTCAGAAAGATACATGCACCCCAATGTTCACTATTTACAATAGCCAGGTCACAGAAGCAACCTAAATGCCCATTGACAGACGAATGGATAAAGAAGACGTGGTACATATATACAATGGAGTATTACTCAGCCATAAAAAGGAACAAAATTGGGTCATTTGTAGAGACATGGATGGACCTAGAGACTGTCATACAGAGTGAAGTAAGTCAGAAAGAGAAAAACAAATATCATATATTAACACATATATGTGGAACCTAGAAAAATGGTACAGATGAACCAGTTTGCAGGAAAGAAATTGAGACACAGATGTAGAGAAGAAATGTATGGACACCCAGCGGGGAAAGCAGCGGCAGGGGGTAGTGGTGGTGTTGTGATGAACTTGGAGATTTGGATTGACATGTATACACTGATGTGTATAAAATGGATAAGCAGTAAGAACCTGCTGTATAAAAAATAAATAAAATAAAATCCAAAAAAAAGAAGATTCAGGCAAATTAAATTCAGTAGCAGTTGTGTATTAAGAATCAATACAACACAATGACTGATCTGGAGACACCGATGAATGAGAGACCTTCCAATATTGTTGAGTTTCAAGCCATTAGTGGACATATAAAGACCTGGAACAAATCACTTTTTATGAGTTTCTGCTGGGAACTGTACAGATGTGTTTAGAAGAAATACATTGAGGAGATAATTGAGATGGAAAATGAGACCCTGTGAGGCATACTGGAATAACAACAGGAGGTTAATACAGGCAGACCTCAGCAACACTGCAGGTTTGTTCCAGATCACCACAATAAACTGAATATTGCAATATGGCAAATCACACAGATTTTTTTGGTTTCCCCGTGTGTATACAAGTTATGTTTACACTATACTGTAGTCTATTAAGTGTGCAATAGCATTATGTCTGAAATAAACTGTATATACCTTAATTAAAACATACATTATTGCTAAAAAAAAAAAAATCATTAGCAGTGGCCTGATAAGTCCAAAGACAAGTGTTCATTGACTCAGGGCAACAGAACTGCCCAGTCAATCAGACTACCTGTGACTTTTCTCTCCCTGAGCCACCCATATGGCTCCAGGACTTACAACACAAATGAACTTTTTAAAAAAATTTATTTATTTTATTTTATTATTTATTTTTGACTGCATTGGGTCTTCGTTGCTGCTCGAGGGCTTTCTCTAGTTGTGGTGAGCGGGGGCTACTCTTCGTTGCAGCGCACATGCTTCTCATTGCAGTGGCTTCTCTTGCTGTGGAGCACGGGCTCTAGGCGCACGGGCTTCAGTAGTTGTGGCACGTGGGCTCAGTAGCTGTGGCTCGCAGGCTCTAGAGCGCAGGCTCAGTAGTTGTGGCACACGGGCTTAGTTTCTTCGTGGCATGTGGGATCTTCCTGGACCAGGGCTCGAACCTGTGTCCCCTGCATTGGCAGGCGGATTCTTTTTTGGGGTTTTTTTTTTTTTTTGCTGTACGCGGGCCTGTCACTGTTGTGGCTTTGCTGTACGCGGGCCTCTCACTGTTGTGGCCTCTCCCGTTGCAGAGCACAGGCTCCGGACGCGCAGGCGCAGCGGCCATGGCTCACGGGCTCAGCCGCTCCGCGGCATGTGGGATCTTCCCGGACCGGGGCACGAACCCACATGCCCTGCATCGGCAGGCGGACTCTCAACCACTGCGCCACCAGGGAAGCCCTGGCAGGCGGATTCTTAACCACTGTGCCACCAGGGAAGTCCCTCAAATGAGCTTTGAATATTCATAAGATCTGTCTCCCCCAGTGCAGACTGCCCCCTGTTCCTCCGTTCCCAATCCAGGTCTCCTCTCTTTCACCTCTCTCTGTTCTTTGACTGGTTTTGCTCCTCCATTTGTAGGACCTCCTTCATCCATCACCCCAAACTGGGTCAGTTAGAGTTTATGTTCTATCCAAGGAACAGCAAACTTGACTGACCAATGGCTTCGACAAATCGGGAGGTTTAATTTTCCTTATCAGCCGTTGCCAGCACTGGTAGAGAGGCTTAAGGAGGTAAGGCTGAGATCTCTGCCAATTTTTGCTGCAATCCTGTTATCATAACCATATTCTAAGCAGAAAGAGCAGGACGCACCAAGGAAGAATGGGCAATACCTGCCTTTGAAAAGCAAAACTTGTCCAGAAATGTCCAGCAGACTTCTCCTAGGTCTTGTGGTCAGAGCTGAGTTTAAGCCCACCCCAGCCAAGAAGGGGGCTGGAAAGTGCAGTTTTTTAACTGAGCACATCGCCGCCTCACACAAATCAGTAGGGAAGACCTTCACAGAAAAGAACATCAAGCCAAGACAGCCGTACAAAGACTGCCAACAAGATCACAAATGGGTGCCAGCCTGTGACAGCACAAGCATCCTCATAGAGTACTGGAGTTTCTCTTCCACTCAGCGGTCACGTCCCAAGGCCTGTTGTGCAAGACTCAGGGCAGAATCACGAGCAGCTCACAGACTGGCCTTGAGGAGCTTTGCCGCCAGTGGGGAGATGCACCCAAACACAGGTGATGACAGTATGCCTGGGTTCTGATTTACAGTGTGATGGTTTTGTATCCACAGATGTGTCAGGTGTTTTATAAAGATTTACGGTGACATTTCTTTTTTTATAAGAAATTAACAAAGGGCTTGAGATACGTTTCAGGAGGTTGAAAGATGTCAGTGGTCTGCTCAGTTGCATCATCAAGAAGAGTAACTAAGCCATTTATGGAAAACATGAGTATGGCAAATATTTATAAAATAAGCATCGGAATTCACTAACAGTGTCTGACCACATCACAGATCATCCTTCAACCTCTAGCTCTGGGTCTTCCTCACTGGAATGTTTGGAGAGAAGGTTGGGTGCTTTTCCAAACTCAGAGCTTTCACCTTGGTGACGTCCGTCCGTGTGGTGAACCACTTCACGTGGTCAATGGCATCATCCTTGTGCCTTTTTCAGAGCAAGTGAAAACTTTTACTCGCTCTGGTCAGGATTGTTTTTCACTGCTTCTCAATCTGGGAGCCCACGTGCAATGTTCATTGGCATTTTCTGGTTGTATGTTTACTCAGAAGTGGAAAAACTCTCAAAGAAACATGCTTTCACAGGGCATAGACTCAGACTCCTTACCAGGCCAGTGACATTGTCATGAGAGGCCCTGGAAGTGGATCCAGGCTGGGAGGTTGCCCTGCCACGCCGGCAAGAGTCTCTCTCTCTCTCCAAGGCTGCTCGGTCAACCTGCACCAAGCAGCCTGTACGAGACCATTAAACCTTCACTGGGCGGTTTAAATCACATGGCCCTTAAATGTTTTGTGTGTGTGTGTGTGTGTGTGTGTGTGTGTGTGTGTGTGTGCGCGCGTGCGCGCACACCTATGTGTGCCTATTTGAAATTTTTACTTTTTTTTTTTTTTTTTTTTGTGGTATGCGGGCCTCCCTCTGCCGTGGCCTCTCCCGTTGCGGAGCACAGGCTCCGGGCGCGCAGGCC
>NC_041223.1:16692283-16722352 GCF_002837175.3 Physeter macrocephalus | reverse complement strand
ACAGGCTCCGGACGCGCAGGCCCAGCGGCCGTGGCTCACGGGCCCAGCCGCTCCGCGGCATGTGGGATCCTCCCAGACCGGGGCGCGAACCCGGCTCCCCTGCATCGGCAGGCGGACGCGCAACCGCCGCGCCACCAGGGAAGCCCGAAATTTTTACTTTTTAAAATATTTTATTCTGAAAAGGAAGCATATGGTGTGATATTTCCATAGGGATAAACGGCGCATAGGAACCCAAAGGAGGGGCATTCAGTTTGAGGGGGTCAAGCTAGGTCCCCCAGGGGACGTGGCATGCAAGCTGACGACTGAGAGATTTTGAATTCCTTGACTTAGACCTCCCACCCAGCCTCCTATTTCTGCAACCCCATCCTAGATGCTGTGCAGCTAAGCCTTCTTGATGGAGAAAGTTCCTCCTGGGAGAATGCTGGCCTCACACGTAACAAACCTTCTCTCAGGCTGGGTTTAGTCCACTTTGTGTTGATTGCTTCAGCCTAAAATTCAGATGGTGACTTTCTGAGCCTTCCCCAGGGCTGGGTCTTCCTGTGCAGACAGGAATAATGAGATGCTTCATCTTTCCACCCGAGAGGGTAGGATTTTTTCCTTCCATACGGGAACCGCCTCAACTCATTATCAAGATTTCCAAGATGCTTTTAAATGTCAGTTTCGTGAGTTTCTATCCAAGACATTTGAAAACGGTTTTCTGTTTGGCTTATCTACAGTGGTTTGAAAATGGAGTTTGCTGTTTTTATTGTTTTTGACCATGTTAACTTTGGAAGACCTCACCGATGGTTTCTTTTCATATTATCCTAAGTATGTCCAAAGCTTTTAATATAGGCCTGAGCTATGTTCTAAGACTTGATTGAAAAGCAAACACATCCCTGGTTCCAGCACTGAAACTACAACTGTAGACAGACCAAGGCCCTGGGCATAGCCTTGCCCCAGCCCAGGAACAGGAGTGGGAGTTTAAGAAGTGAGAGGGTCTGAGGAGACCCCACGGAGGCATTAGCAGCACCAGAAGGTGAGGATGTGACCACAGTGAGCAGGCCGCGGGGTTGTCCGATGTGTTCAGTGTTGCAAAGAGTTAAAGGCCTCTTCAGTTCTTCCTAATTCCCCACTGGACATCCTGGCTAACAAATTCCCTCCCTACCCACCTTACCCCCAGCCTCTTCCTATTTTTAACCAGCAGCCAGTCCTGGGACCATTGTCCAGCTGGGTGTCTTCTTAAGGAGATAATGAAGAGAGATGATTTTGCCCATCACCAAAGAACCTTGGGTCCTCTGGTGTACTTTCTTATTGATGTGCTGGTGTGGTCCTGTCACTAGTTGGTTATTTTCTAGTTTAAAATTTCTTACTTTAATGTTTAACCTAATGATTGAAAAATTGCAGTGTTATTCAACGGTTAGGCTACGCAAGTGATCATTTTCAAGGAGCTAGAAGGATTTTCAAGTGAAAATGTTGATCCCATCAGGAAGCAAACTGCTTACTCGGACGGGAGGTTATTTAATGTGCCCTGGGTCTCTAGATTAATATCCACCAGCCTAGAGGGGCTACTTAGTTTCGTGATGGCTGCAGACTGATGCTGGTCCCTGTGTTCCCTCCAGCTGTCCCGGCTCCATTCTGGATTCAGGCTGCTACTGGCTAATCTGGCACCTCCCCGGAAGCTGCTTCACTTACCAGTGGTTCAGGAGGGGAGTTCTGGGTCGGTTCTGAGCTGCCCTCGGTTTCGAGGAGCTTGACTAAAGCCCTAACACCTCCTTGCTGTTCTCTCTTCTCCTCGCTCCCCAGGTTCTGCCAAGAGTGCAGGGAAACTGTGACGTGGGCACGTGACATTATTGAACACCTGCGGTGTGGCAGGCTCTCTGCTGGGCACTTTAGATGCAGTTTCTCTTCAAAACCTCCGAAGGACCTAGGAAACGGACCCTACTGAAATGTCCATTTAGTAGATGAGGCAACAGGTTCGGAAATGTTGCCAGAAGCAACAGGCCAGGAGGCTCTGGAGGCCCCAGACCCACCCCCACCACTCCGAAAACTGAGGGACCAAAATCTGAGCACACCTTTGGGAACCTCTGGACAAGCCAATAGAATGGTCTGCTGAAAAGTCAGAGGAGCCCAGTCCTATTACTATTAATGATGTGGATATCTCTCCCTCGGGCAGCTCAGGAACCAACACTACTGTTTGGGGTCTGGAGCAAGGTCTTAGACCCTCCCTCGTCTGAGCCTAAACCCCACCTCAGTCTAATCCCCCAGCAATACTGAATTCCTGATGGTGAAGAAGGGTCAACTGCACGACACAGCATCAATTCCATCTCTCTCAAACAGCTAGAATGTTGACAGTGCACTAGAGAAAGCATATGAAGGAAGAATTTTCTCTGATTCCCATCACTCCTGGGCATTTTGTACCTAATCTCTTCTTTCCATGAAGTCTTTGGAAGAAGGCTGCTTTATTTTGAAATTCAACATCCTACCAAAAGGTCTCAAGATATATCTTCTATTTTATTTCAGATAATCCCCTCTTTGCCACATCTCAGGTCTAATGTAAAAAGTTGATCTATAAATTTTTAAGTGGCCGTATTTTTATAATTTATTTTACCTTCAATTAAATTTATGATATAACTCAATACCACAAAGATATGTGATATCCCTAACTGAAGTCTGTGGAACCATACTAAAAATAACCTAACAAAGGAAAGAAGTGACCTAAACTTGCTTATATCAGTTTATAAAATTTAACTTAATAAGTGGTTTTGATATGACCCAGCAATCCTACTCCTAGGTTTATATACCCAAGAGCAATTCATGCATAGACCTGCCAAAAGGCATACACAAGAATGTTCTAAGCAGCTTTATTCATAACAACTCAAATTGGAAACAACCCACACGTCCAGAGAATGGATAAGTAAATTGTGCTATATCCAATCTCTCCCTGTCTCTCTCTCTCCCCACTCCTACCGCCAATACAATGAGAAAAACATCCATCTGCAACCCCGAAGAGGGTCCTCACCGGAACCCGACCATGCTGGCACCCTGACCTCTGACTTCCACCCTCCAGAACTAGGCCCAGTTTTGCAGCGAAGACGCACAGGAGCCCGAGGTCAAATTCTGGGTAGCTGAATGGTGCTGCCGGAAAGGAACAACAGTTGGTCTCCCAAGCCTGGCTCTTTCCTTCTGAGGAGAGTGTGTCTGGAACAGACAAGATCTTGCAACTCACAGGCCCACCAGCAGGGATTCCCACAGACCCGATGCCCTGTGTGGACGGACTCCTAGGCCATGCTCCTTCCCCACTTTGGGTCTCTGCTCTGACCAGAATAACCTCCTCCCTGTACCAGTGGTGAATTCCCCCTAGCCTTCCCTTTGAAGCCTTCCCTAAGGCCCAAGGAGAACAGATGAAACCTCAGCACTTTCTACATTTTCTTTATTTAAAATACCCATGATCCTGTATGGTAACTATTTACCCATTAATCGTCACTCCTACATATATTGTGAACACACTGAAGAAAATACATGTTTCTTATTCCACACCCCCCCCAAAAAATTGTGCTATATCCATATAATGGGATACAGTTCAGCAAGAAAGGCTACAAACTACTCCCAACAACATAGATGAATCTCACAGACATTATGTTGAGCAACAGAAGCCAGACACAAAAGAGGGTGCATTGTACGATTTCACTTGTATGACGTTCAAGAACAGATGTCTGGAGTGGTTACCTCCAGGTGGAGAACCAAGGGTTGACTGGAAGGAGAACAAGGAACTTTCTAGACACATGTGCTGGACATGTGCTATGTCTTGATCTGAGTGATGGTTACAAAGGTGTACACGTATTTGAACATGGAGCAGCACACTTCAGATTGGTACATTTTATGCTCTTTACTGTTATATCTCAATTTAAAAAAAAGGAAAAATAGATCTCACATCTATTTAGTGCCTAGGAAAATTCCCCTAGTGACTTAGCTTTCCCTTGTGTTTAAAAAAAAAAAAAGATATTAGAAGTTGAACCAGGCAAGGCCAGGACCCTCTGGGAGAGAAGCAGGGATTGAACATCACATCAGGATCAGATGGAAAAACCATTGGGTGAAATCAGCCGACACTTCCTCTGCTGACTTGGCCCATTGTGAAGTCTCAACAAGGGGTTCAGTCCACCCCTTCTGCTTTCCACCTTCACATTTTCCTATCTGAGGCTTATTATAGACTGAATTGTATCTCCAAAATTCATACGTTGTAGCCCTAATCCCCCAATGTGACTGTATTTGCAGATAGTCTTTAAAGAGGTAATTAAGGTTAAATGAGGTTATGGGGGTGGCCGTGATCCAACCTGACTGGTGTTCTTCTAAGAGGAGATTAGGACACAGACACACATGGGACAGACCACGTGAAGACATAGGGAGAAGATGGCCATCTGCAAGCCAAAGAGAGAGACCTCAGAAGAAACCAACCCTGCTTACACCTTGAGTTCAGACTTCTAGTCTACAGAACTGTAAGAAAATAAAATTTCTGTTGTTAAGCCACCCAATAAGTGGTGCTTTGTCATGGCACCCAAGCAAACTACTCCAAGTTCTTCCCCTGGTTGAGATGACTCACATTCCCGCTCTTGCTTCCTGCTGACTGTGGTGGTTTCACCTAAGTAGCCTTTACCTATCCTTAATCTGTGTCCAGACCTCAGTTCCAGAAGATGTTTGGCATTCTGGACCCAAGACATACTCCAAGAACAAACCACGTTAGGCAAACACAGGAAGCCCAAGCCCCATTTTCTGAGAGAGGGAAAAAAGAAAAGGTAGAGAGATGGAGTCTAACAAGCTCACAGTAACCCAAGCAATGTCTCAGTCTCCTTAGCTTCAAGCTTCTCCCCAAGGGAAGTGACTGTTTTGCCCTATTTGGGGACTTTAAAAAAAAAAAAAAAAAGAAGTGAGAGATGGAGCAGATGAGGTCCAGAGCATCAAAGAGCTGTGGTTTTTTAATTTTAAAAATTTTTAAATGTTACTGTATTGAAGTCTCAAAAAGCTGTGTTTTTTTTTTTTTTTAATGTTAACATTGTTAAAACCATAAGAGACTGATGTCTACTTCCAGGAAGATGGGGTAGTTGCAATCTTCTCTATTCCTTTTGTTAATACAACTACAAACCCTGGGTGTTACGTATAACCACAAAAGATGGAAAGAAGAGGGCAGGTCAGCTAGAGACCTGGGGACCCAAAGAATGACACAGTGGTGAGTTCCTGAGTTTTCTTTTTGCTTCATGTGTCCCAGACTCGAGCTGAAGAAGCAGGCAACTGGGAAACACCAATGCGCACAGATAAGAGAAAGTCCCAAGTGAAGCTAGCCTTCTCCATGCCCTCTCTATGCCCTCTCCATAACCTCTCTATAACCTCCCTATCCCCTCTCCATGCCCTCTCTATCTTCTATGTCCTCTCTATCTTCTCTCTATGCCCTCTCCATACTCTCTCTGGCCAACAGAACAGGGACAGGGCCACCTGGGACGACAGGTTATTTTAGACAATAACTGTTCTACTCCAGTCAAACACAACAGAAAAAACTGTGACCCCACCCATGCCAGAAAAGGCCAAGTAGGGAGCTTAGACTTTCATCTTTACAGGCTTCAAAGAGACCCCTCCCTCACGCACTTCCCTACTTGAATAGGGAGCTGGGACTTCACCCCACTGGGTGGTAACACCACTCAACAGCAGCAGAATGCACATTTTCTACAAGTGCCCACAGAACAGGTATCAAGATAGACCATATTGGGGCCATAGTGGAATCAAACTAGAAATCAATAACAGGAAGATAACAAGAAAATCTCCAAACACTTGGAAACTAAACAGTTGATTACTATGTCTTCTCAGTGGATTGGCCTTTTAAGAATTATATAATCTCCTTATCTGTCTCTGGTAATTTTCCTTTGCTTTGAAGTCTCCTTTATCTGATATTAATATAGCCACTCCTACTTTCAAATAATGTTTGTATGATATATCTTTTTCCATCTGTTTGTTTCCAACCTGCTTATATCATTTTCTCTGATGTGGATTTCTTTTAGATAGCATATAGTTGGATCATATTTTTTAGTTTACTCTGCCAATCTCTGTCTTTTAATTGGTGTACTTAGACCATTTGCAAGCACTGAGTGTTTTCCACCTAAGATTGGGAACAAGGCAAGAATGTCCACAACCACTAATCTAATTCAACATAGTGCTGCAAGTTCTAGCTAGTGCAGTGGACAAGAAAAGGAAATAAAAGACATACACATAAGAAAGGAAGAAATAAAACTGTCCCAATTTGTAGACGGCATGAATGTCTACATAGGAAATCCCAGGAATCTACCCCAAAATCACTCGAATTAGTGAGTTTGGCAAGGCCACGAGATACAAAATAAACATACAAAAACCAATTGATGGGCTTCCCTGGTGGCGCAGTGGTTAAGAATCCCCCTGCCAATGCAGGGGACAAGGGTTGAGCTCTGGTCCGGGAAGATCCCACATGTCGCGGAGCAATTAAGTCCGCTAGCCACAACTACTGAAGCCTGCGTGCGTAGACCCCGTGCTCCGCAACAAGGGAAGACACTGCACCGCGATGAAGAGTAGCCCCGCTCACCGCAACTACAGAAACCCCTCCCGCAGCAACGAAGACCCAACACAGCCAAAAATAAATAAATAAAATAAATAAATTTATATTAAAAAAACAATTGACACTGAAATTAGAAATACAATACCATTTATAGGTGCTTAAAAAATGAAATGATTGGGCATAAATCTAGCAAACCATGCATAGGATCTGTATGCTAAAAACACAGTGCTGAGGAGAGACACCTCATGGATAGGAAGACTCAACACAGCAAATATATTAATTCTTCCCAAATTTATATACAGGTTCAATGAAATTTATATCAAAATCCCAGCAAGATTTTTTGTAGTTATAGATAAAATATTATTCCAAAATATATATGAAGTAGAATAGCTAAAAAAAGATTTAAGAAGAATAAAGTGGGAAGAATCTGTTTGCCTATATGATTTCAAGACTTATTATGTAATAAATAATACTACATAATAAGTAATCAAAACAGGGTGGTATTGGCAGAGGGATAGACACACAGATCAATGGAATAGAATATAGAAACCAGAAATAGACAATATGCCCAACTGACTTTTGACAGTTATGTAAGAACAATTCAATGGCATAAAGGCAGCCACCTTCAACAAATGGTGCTGAAGCAATTAGACACCCGTAGGCAAAAAAATGAACCTAGACCACAGTCTCACACCTTCTACAAAAAATAACTCAAAATGGACCACAGACTCAAATGTAAAAATACAAAACTTTTAGGAAAAAAAGTAGAAAATATTTGAGATCTAGAGCTAGGCAAAGACTTCTTAGTTTTGACATCAAAAGCACATCCATAAAAGAAAAAATGGATAAATTGGACTTCATCAAAATTTAAAACTTTTGTACTATAAAAGACTGTTTAAAAAAATGAAAAGACAAGCCACAGACAGTGAGAAAATATTTGAAATCTACACATCCGACAAAGGACTAGTATCTAGAATATATAAAGTACTCTCAAAATTCAACAATAAAAAATTTTTTGATTAGAAAATGAGCAAAAGACATGAAGAGGTATTTCAAAAAGAGATATACAGATGACAGATAAGCACACAAGAAAATGTTCCATATCATTAGCCATTGGGCAAATGAAGATTAAAACCACAATGAGATATCACTACACATCTATAGGGATAACAAGGATGCAGATATATTGGTGAGAATACTGGTGGGAATGCAAAATGGTACAGCCACTTTGAAAAACATTTTGGCCGTTTCTTAAAAAAGACAAACCTGCAGCTACCTTATGACTCAGCAGCTGCACTCCTGGGCATTTGTCCCAGAGAAGTGAAACTTATGTTCACACAGAAACGTGGCCACAGACTTTTATAGCAGCTTTATTCATAATAGCCCCAAACTGGAAACAACCTATATGTCCTTTAGTGAGTGAATGGTTGAACAAACTCTGGTATGTTCTTACCGTGGACTACTTCTCAGAAACAAAAAAGAATGAACCTTGATACACACAACAACCTAGCTGAATCTCTAGAGAATTATGCTGAGCTAAAAAAGCCAATCCTATATTTGATTCCATATATATAACATTATTGAAATGACAAAATTATAGAATGGAGAACAGAGTAGTGGTTTACAATGGCTCAAGAGGGAGAGAAGTGAATTTGGCTATGAAACATAAACACAAGTGATTCTTGTGATGATGGAACTGTTCTATATCTTGACTGTGTCAATATCAATGTCCTGGTTGTGACACTGTTACTATAGTTTCGTAGAATGTTACCCCTGGGGGAAACTGGGTAAAGGGTACACTGGATCTCTCTGTATTGTTTCTTACAACTGCATGTGGTTCTGCAGTTATTTCAAATTAAAAAGTTTAATTAAAAAAATACAGAAGAGAGAAAGAAGTCAGTACAAGGGAACAAATTCTCAATATAGACTCTGGTTCAGCTTACTATTTATCATCCTGGTGCATTTTATGACAGTCTTTCTTAGAGTTTAGTTTGGACTGATTCAATATGGAAAGGAAAGGAATAAAACATCAGCATAAGGAATAAGACATCAGCAGAGGGAATTTGTTTTGCAAATGTAAACTTGTTGCCCACCAGCAGCTGACTCTTCAATGAGAAATGGAGTGTAGCTCTCGGTGGTACTCAAAGTCTATCCAGAAGAGGTCCTCCCAGCCGTGTGTTGGCGTCTCTTTGTAAACATGTAATGAAAGAGAAGCTGATAAGTGTCCTGTTTTTGTGATCCCCGTGCCCCTGATTCCCGGAAAGAAGGGGAATGTGGCACGAACACATTTCAAGATTTGAGAAGACTATCCTTCAGTCAAACAACAGATCCATCTTTGCTTCTTTAAATGATAGAAGAAGCTCATCTCTGACTTCTGCCTAGTTTCATGGTATCATCAGTAGACAGATGGGGTGGAGAGGAGCACACATGCAGAATCGCTCTTTATTTCTGCCCAGAGCACTGCGGAGGAAGTGCAGCCCACCCAGGGGTGGGGCGTCAGGGGGACATGACTCTGGGAAAGACACAGGGAGCGACTGGCCAGTGACAGTACACAGCCCCTACTTCTGTGATGCTGGTCCCAATGTCTATGGAGATGCTCCTTTCTCACCCTGCAAGACTGCTAGCATGACCTTCCTCTTCCCCCTTCCTACCCTTCACGTTGCCAAGAGGGAAGAAGGGTAGACCAAAGGTCTAAGGCAAATGGGAGAGATTCTATTATCAGCACCCAACATCTGAGCCCACTGCACACTAAAAATTTCCTTGAGGTTGCTTATTTGCACAGAACTCCATACCATATCTGTTTTATCACTGTAAAAAAAAAAAAAAAAGCGTGATGTGCTGAATTACTCACCATCCAGCAACCTGATCTTTCAGAGAGATGGCCACACTCAACTCTCAGCTATGGACATGGAGGTTGTGTCATGCTGTAGCTGAGGGTCTGTGCTTGGGAACCAAACCGCCTGGAGGCAAGTCCAGCTTCTGCCTCTTGCAAACTGGATGAGATTGGGCAAGTTCCTGATCTTTCCGTGCCTCAGTTTCCTAATTTACATTATGTGGATTACAGCAATGCCTACCTCAGAGCTTTTTGGGAAAATAAGAGTTAATATGCATCAAACACTTGGTACACATGCTCAATAAATGTCAGTTGGTATCGTTATGATTTACTCTCTGGCATTTCACACCAGTGCATAGATCCCTCTAGAAAAGCAGTTGATAGCACAGCAGAGATAAACTTGCAAGGTAAAAAACCTGAAAAATTATTCCTACTTCAGGATAATGAATTTAGACCTAAAGCAATATGTTTTTGTTGTGTTGGCAAGAATGTTTGGGCATAGACATAATATGGCCACTTTAAAGTGAGAGTTCTGAATCTATTTGGTAATTAAAACTGCTTCCCTCTTTTCACCAAAAGCTTTCAAAGGATCTGTGCTCTGTGAAACACTGAATAGTATAAATGAGACCACTCAGAGCTTGGGCCCCCTCCGTTCTGCATGTCAACACTCTGCATACTCCCCTTTTTAATAAATGGGTGAATTCTACATTTCAACAACAGTGACACTATCCATGTCCTCCACGGTGGCTACTTTGTTGGCTGTGCTCAGGAAGTCTGAAAGGCTGTGGAGAACGTTAACAGGCCTCAAATGAGGCCTTTCGTGGCAGCTCTTAGTCGGAATGTGGTGCAGCGAGAAGCTTCTGAAGCTGGCCCAAGCTAAACACAGGATTTGACACATGCATGGCAATGACATAAAACTGGCGTATGCCGGTGCCCCTGGTTTTCCTGAAATGCGAGACTCTACCCCAACCCTCTGTATTAGGGACGGCTGCTCTAGTGAGCTACCTTTTCATCAAAGATCCTTAGAAGCCAGAATCCTTTGTGTTGTATGAGGAACAGTCACCAGCTGTTTTCTGTTTCCACTAAGGGCAGGACAGGCGGAAATAAAATGGATCAAACAGCACAGACAGGATTTAGCTTAGATACAAAAGAAAACATCCTGACAGTGAGAATCATTGAACAGTCAGGGAGAGCCATAGGGGAAGCATAGAGTCCTCTTCTCTGAATATCCTTTTTAATAAACCTCAGCATGGACTGAGGGGGAGATGATGCTCTCTGAATCAGTGATCAGCAGTTTCCTAAAAGGGCTACCTTTTTACTAACTCCTCATTTTCTGAAATATTGGTGGAGAATGAAAAGCCCTCTGGACTAAACAGTGTACTAAACACTCCCAAAATTGTGGTTATGGCCTTCTCTTTTAAAGGGTAAATAATGCCAAATGGTAGGAACCAACCATTCCTACCAATGTGAATCACAGGAATCAGATAACTTCTTAAAGCCCAACCACTTTGCTTCGCCCAGGGAATGAAAGTTTAAAGGACTCAGGAGAAAAGGCCTGGGTTCGGCCTGAGCTACAAGGTGAGATGGGCGCTTGGGTGCCAGAAAGAAAGAGAGCTGATAAAGTCGGAGAAGATGAAAGGGAAGCAGGAAGACCCCAGAATCATCGTCTTCATGGTTTTATCAAAGCTTCTATCAACTCACACAGGTGCTGAGGAGCACTGAGCATGCTCTCCTACCCATTGTGTCTGGCTCTATGCTGTGAATTCCTAATGTGAGAATTAGAAGATGGCCCAGATTCCCTCCACACTTGTCATTCCCTGGTCCTGGGATGCCTCTAGTTCCCAAAAAGTGACAAATTCTGTTTTCAGGGGAAGCTCAGAGAGTCCCCAAGGGGAGATGCCATGACATGGATAAGCTCAAAATGGAGTCATCAAGGGTTGCAGGTATGGGGCCACCATAGGGGTGGAGCATTTACTAGACCATAAAGACAGCATATATAATTTTATAACAATAGCTAAAATTTATGGAGAACTTAATATGTGCCAGCAAAATATTCCTAGAACTTTTCATATGTTATCTCATTGCATCCTCACGACAACGCTTCATTATCCCTATTCTAGGAAACCCTGTGTGGAAACTGTCACACCAAGTGGTTAGGAATCCTTACATCTCCCAGCTGGTAAGGAGAGCAGCTGGGTGTCCAGTCACTGTGCTCCCTGGGATGTGCCTGGCAAGTCTCTCTTTTCTCTTTTTTTAAAAAAATTAATTGATTATTTAAAAAATAATTAATTGATTATTTTAAAAATAATTTAAAATTATTCTAATAATTTTATAATTATAAAATTATTAAAATATTTTAAAATTATTTTAATAATTTTAATATATTAATTTTAATATTTTAATTTAATTATTAAAAAATAATTAAATTAAATCAATTTTTTAAAAAATTGATTTAACTTAATTATTTAATTTATTTATTTTTGGCTGCATTGGGTCTTCGTTGCTGTGCGCAGACTTTCTCTAGTTGCAGCGAGCGGGGGCTACTCTTCGTCGTGGTGCGCGGGCTTCTCATTGCGGTGGCTTCTCTTGCTGTGGAGCACGGGCTCTAGGCACGCGGGCTTCAGCAGTTGTGGCACACGGGCTCAGTAGTTGTGGCGCACGGGCTTAGCTGCTCCGTGGCATGTGGGATCTTCCCAGACCAGGGCTTGAACCCGTGCTCCCTGCATTGGCAGGCAGATTCTTAACCACTGCGCCACCAGGGAAGCCCTCTTTTCTCTTTCTTGAGTCACCCTTCCCGTGGTTCTCTCGTGGCTTGTCTCTTGCTGAGCTTGTAGGGTAAGACTGGATAGTCATGACTAGGAGGCACCAAAGGAGCCTCAGGGATGAGAGGAAGGAGGAAGAGGCTTAGACCAGCTCAGTTCTGGGAATCGGGAGAGCAGACAGTAGAAGGAGTAAGACCCCAAGGGCTAAAACTCTTGCTGCCACTCCTGGCTCCCAGGCCCACCCGAGACCACCCCCACCTCACTGAGCCAGGAAAAAACCTCAGTCTTTGTCAACACAGTACTCTAGGCATCTGGGACTGGAACTGGCAATCAACTTGAAAACTTTTCACTTTACCTACCTAACACAGAGCTGGTTTTCTTTTGAAACATCTCAAACCCACTTACACCTCAGGCATAAGACTTATCATAGCAGAACTGCCCAGTTGGTAAATCACGATGACAAAAGGTGTGACCAGATGGCCACACACAGCTCTGCTGAAATACCCACTACTTCCTTGGTCCTTAGCGCATCCCCTGATAACGCTCTGAAGTGCTCATCTAAGGACACCCCCTTTTGCTGCCTGGGCCAATTCATGATAGAGGTAGAAGCAAACACCTGTGGAAAGAGAAGAGAGCACTGGAGAGGGGCCCAGGGGTCTTGGCCTCAAGCTGGGAGTCCTGGGTGCTACTCCCAACCCAGGCTGGGAGGGGGAGCGGAGCCTCTGTAGAGATTTCCCGGCCTTGCTCCAGCCCTCAAACCAGCCAAAGGATCTCATCACCACACAGAGGGAGAATGTCTGGGACGTTACTCCAGGGGACTCTCCCAGCTTTTCAGACATGGTGTTCACCTTTTCAATTAAAGGACCTTCAGTCCAGTTAAAACATGCTCCAGCCACCTCTTACCTCCCCAGCTCAAAGAAGAAAAATACATCTGAAGAACCAAAGAAAGCCTGCCCACAGGAAATGTCTGCATATCAGAAGGACTTGAAATTGGTTTGCAGAATGAGTTTGCAGAAGTAACTGAGAAGTAATTCTAGACCTTAAAGAAGAAATGTTTCTGAAGAACGAAGAGTCTAGAGGGAGAGAATGTATAAGACAAAAAAGGGGCTTGGCGACTACCCTTGGTCACAGCAGACAGAGCAGGAGTCTCTCTATCTCTGTCTCCCTCAAGGGAAACTGAAATGACTTGGAAGCTTATGGTATTTCTTAGGGCGACAAAGCAGGAAAATTTGCTCATTGCTTTGCCTTTCAACTATTTCCCCTCCAGGAAAGAGGTTAATAAAGCAGTTGTGTGTAGGTTTGAGTTTTTCTTTTTTGTCCTTTAAAGTGGCTAGCTAGCTATCCCTGCTATATGGGAGGTTGAATTCCAAGTTCACCTTCTCAGACAAAGTCCAGAATGGTAACAATAGAGCTCTTTAGGAAAAGAAAAATTTTTTCACCCTTAGGATATGTTTCAATAAAACTACAGAAAAAGAAGATGATGTGGGAAGAGAAGAGTTGCCATGACTCTGGCAAAATGCTGAAAATGAGAAAAAAAGACAGGAGCAAGAGAGATGAGCAAGAACCCACAAAAAGACCAAGAAAGATCATGAAAGAAGAAAAAAGAACAGAATCATGGAGAATGTCTGAACATCAGGACCCACCATCTGTTTATTCCTTCTTTTATGTCTCCCATTTGGCTAGGTTGAATCCAAGAGAATTCAGGGAATAAAATGTTCAAACACTCATGTTTTCACTGCAAAGTGGAAGCTGGCATATCATCATCATCATTGCCTTCTATATTCAAGTGCCAGCTTGCTAAGATGGCCCACACTTTCTGCCATGATAACTTGGAGAGATGAGAAAAGGAAAGATTCCCAGAGAAATGCAGGAGATGCTGCTGGGCTGGTTCTTGCCTGAATCTGTTGAAAGTCAGTGATGGTGAAACCAAGTCTCCCTAAAACTGAGTTTGTGATTAACCACTCTATCAAAAACTGTATTCCCTTTCTTGTCTTGCCCCTGTTCCCCTCAGGGTTGAGGAGTATCAAAGAAAAGGGGAGTGGATTAAAACCAAGCAGGACACTGTGGGGCCCTCCTGGGTACAAAAACCCCTCCGTGTCCCCCATTTCTTGTTTGTAGAGAAAGGTTTTATTCTCCTAGGCCTTCCCTGAGTTCCAAAGAGCAGACTTAAGCAGTTACTAATTAGGGAAGTGAGGGAAAGAAGAAACCAAGGGAAAGCAGTCAAGCAAGAAAAGTAATGACAACTTAAACAATAGTTCAGTGATAAAACAGAGTCCTAGTTCCTCCTCAGGTAATATACATAACAATCTGATGCATATCTTTGAGTTATTCTGAAGAAACTAAGACCCCCACCCAGGTGTAGGATGGTGACAACCTGCTGACCAAAAGCACATAAACCCCAGACTGGTTGGAACCAAAATGTTGATGATTAAGTTCCCAAAATGTCACCCTGTTACCTCACCACCAACCAATCAGAAGAAAGTCTAAGAGCTGCAACCCTCGCCCAAAATGTTCCATTAAAAACCCTTCCCTGCAATCCATCAGGGAGTTTGGATATTTTGAGCATGAGCTGCCCATTATCCTTGTTTGGCTTGCTGCGATAAATGCTGTACTTTCCTTCACCACCACACAGAGTCACTAGATTGGCTTTGCTGCATGGCAAGCGAGCAAACCCAAGTTTGGTGCAGTAACAATTTAACGGAAAACTACCTAGATTTAGGGAGAGACTTAAAGACAGCTCCAAGTCTCAAGAGAGAAACACCCTTTGGTACCATCTCTGGGACTTGTAGGTAGGTTTCTATTTTGAAGCCCTGGATTTTCAGATAAGTAAAATGTTACTAGCAAAAGTAGTCTGACTATCCATCAGGCAATTTTCATGGGTTTCAACTACTTTCAGTGATTCATTAGGAGCAGAAAGCCACTAAAGAGGGTCTTGACGTGATCTGGGGGCCCCCAAAACATAAAAAGATCTACATCCTAAGTAATGCTTGGCTCTTGAGTGAAAGAAGGGACACACTGGGGGTTCTGGGGAAAAGAGAGAACACCGACAGGCAATAAAACTGAAGTTTCTGAAGTTTACACAGGAGGCTTTTACATCCTCCATGTATACAAAGATATTGAAAAAAGACATTGAGTTTTCCACTGTTAATTTCTTAACCTATCTAAAACAAACAATTAATGAAAAGGAAAACCTGCATAAACAAAATTTCCTTTAGACTAGCCCATTAAAGAAAGAACTGTACATTTAATTGCTGCACACTAACCAAATAATAGTCATTAAACAGAAAGATAAGAAAAAGACCCCCAAAAGAGAAGGGACAGGGAGAGATTCTAGATAAAGAGCTGTATTTCCTACCAAAAAAGTATGTAAACAAAATAGACCAGGCAAAAGACACTAAAGGAAAAGAGAAGGAAGCTAAACAATGGCTTTATTGATTTAAGACATGTGGATTTCATTAGGAAAGCTGAATGCATAAAAATGGGTTGTGATATCTGAATCGAGGCAAGGAGCAAAATTAGGTCACAGAGCTCCTTGGACAAAAGGAATGATGAATCTTTATTCGGTAATTGGACTCAGAGGTAGGAGGAAAAAAATAACTCTTTTCCTTCCCAACCCCACTTTGGATAGTTTTTAAGCTTTCCAAGGTAACTCTACATGTTGAACTAAAATGGCAAATCCCAGAGCCCCACTTTTTGGTACAGCATCTGTATTGCCAAGGAATCCCTGAGCCAGAAACTGGAGATTCCTGGGAAAAAAACACTCATGCTGATATGGAAATAAATAATGTAGAGATCAAAGTAATTCTTGTAAGATGCCCTAGTGGCCCCAATGCAAGGCTTCAGCTGAATTTGAAAGTAATAAAGTAGCAATAATAATATTTTTTCACTTGGATAGAGATTTTCCTCTGAAGAGCTCATAACCCATGGTAGCTTATATAAAGTTGATAAACTATTCATATGGGAGCCTCATTTTAATAATAATGGACAAGAAGCAACAATCACCAAACTGTTCAAATGAGAAAATTTGTACTTCAATAAATACATAGAGAGCATGATGGGAATCCTTTTGTATAAACATCTTAATTTAATTTTTGACCCTTTGGCTTGGCAGGTCAAGCCTAGGCAAAATTTTTAACTAAGAGAAACGGTCTTTTTAAACTCTTATAACTTTCTTTCTGTTCTCTTCCCTCTGTGCATTCCTTTTTCTAGAAATTTCTCACTTTTATCTTGTGACCTAGCTGCCTCTTCCTGTTTCCCACCAAGAACTATGATCCCATAAGCTGGCCCTTCCCTGAAACCCTTGCCTGCACATCTGATCTCCCCAGGATCTTGTTCCCTTGGGACAAGCCCGGGGAAGGGCTTCTCCCATCAACCAACACAGGAAGGCCTAGTGATGGATCCCTATCAGATAATACTTACACTTGAATAGTTGCTTTAGATACATTTCAATACACAATGTTATAAATTGAGCTAAATAACTATGGATGAATTTACTGACTGAAAAAATTTGATAGCTTTTTATATCTTAGAGGAGTAAATGAGTTTTTAGAGCACCTGATTTGTGCAAGGTATCCTGCCAAATTCTTTGAAACGACATCCACAAATACAACATGTAACCAGCCTGTTACCAAGGTTTGAGACTTACTGAGGCAAGTAAGTCAAGTAACTTTAATGCAAGGCTGGTGTGTGGTTTGAGGGAGGGATACAGAGACCTAGGGCTGGGAAGAGTTCCCTCCTGGGTGAAGGGCCTGGGGGCGGATACACAAAATAGTGCCTTTGTCTATGTTTTGAAGAAGGGTCAGATTTCAATACGGTTGGTCAGGGAGGATAAAGGCAGACCAAAATGGTTGAGCAAATGTGAGAAGGGTCCTAACAGGAGCTTGTTCCTTAGACAGGCTTCAGGGACGTACCAGTGATAGAAGGCCTGGAAGGTGTAGATAAGGAAAGAGGGGTCCCAGCGTCAGGTCAGGCGTCCACCTCATGGCCTCCCTTCCGGCTAGCGTGGTCCAGGCTGTCATCCATAGGACTCCTGATGGAGGATACATTCCTCCATCAGAGAGAGGTGTGGGAAAAGAAAGGTCTGGAAAAACATGTTGGGATTCCATGTGGCAGACCCCAAATGCCAAGCCAAAGAGTTTGAACCTAATTCCAAGGGTATTAGGGAGCCTCAGAAAGCACAATAAATTAACTTTTCAGACTCACACCTGTGCAAGTGTGTGTGACTGTGTGTGTGTGCATGTGTGGTGTGTGTGCACCTAGGTGTGAGTGCGAGGCTGTGTGGGAGATCATATGTATATGTGTGGGTCTCTGTGTGTGTCTGCGGATGTGTGTGGGCATGTGCGAGTATGTCTACCTATGTCTGTGTGTGTGTGCATATGTCTAGATGTGTGGGTGTGTGTAAGTGCCATGTGTCTGGGTGTACGTGTGAGTATGAATGTGTGGGTATGTGTAGGAGTGTGTGAAGGGGGTCGGGGTAAGTCATTGACCGTGATGGGCTACTCAGGGTGGAGCGAGAGCTGAGTTTCGTGCAGGGGGCAATTGATGGCTTTGATATCAGCCAATACTTCTCTCTGATGCTGGACAGAGCCCAGCCTTGGGAAGCAGGACTGACAGCCCCAGGGGTCTCTGCTGCCCTGGCCAGGAGCTAAGCCCTGGCACTGATCCTCTGTGACATCACCTGCCCATCAGTGAAGGATGGTGGTCAGTGAAGGATCAGAGCCCCTCCCCTGTGCGCTTCACCACTTAGGGGAACACACGTCTTCCTTTCCTCATCCTTTTCTCTTCCTTGTGCCCTATTCTTTTAAATTTCATATATACACACACACACACTCACACACACACACACACACAAATATATGTGCATGTGTGCATATATAATGTTAAAAACATAGAGCACAAGGAAGAGATGTGTTTTGGGGTTTTATTTGGATCCTGTTCCAACCTGTCGCTTATTAACCATGTGACTTGGACAAGTTACATAACTCATTTCTTCATTCTACAAATGTTTGCCTAATATATACCTAGCACTATGCTTCTTTGCTAAAGTGACTTTTATGAACAAAACAAGGGTGGGGCTTACTGTCTAGCAGGGGAGCTAGATGTTAAAACAAATCATCCAAATCTGTAAATATACACTGAGAAAAATGTTGAATGAAAGGTCCAGAATGCTATGAGAGGATATATTTGGGGGGGCCTACTTTCCTCCAGAGGAATGGAAGGAAGCTTCCTAATGTTAATTGGGAGTATTGGCACTGAGCTGGGGGGTTGCTGTGACAATTAAATGTGCTTGTGTGTGCACCACGGTGCCTGATAAAACAGTGCTTATATTATTGTGGTGAAGGCAGAACATTCAGGAATGTATCCTCTTGGCTCAGGTTATGGACAGAGGAGGAAGGACATTGGCTGCTGAGGGCTTCTCCCCTGAACGGAAGGGAGGCTATCCCCCAGCAGGGCTGGCCAAGACGGCCAGGAAGGTAGCTGAGCTGTGACACACATAGGACTGCAGACCATCGCTCAGGAGGAAAAGCATCAAAGGGCTGGAGCACTGGAACTCTGAAAACCAGTCTCAGAGCCAAGCCTGGGGAGAACCCCAAGGGCAAACCACCTGTGGGCCCCCAGTGCAGGGAGGGAGCTGGCACCGCCATGGTTTCCTGGCTTCCGGCCCAGAGACTGCTGCAGTCCCTCTTTCCCACTGATACACAGCACCATCTTGAAACACAGAGATGAAATGTGTGTGAATCTGAATCTGATCCACACAGACTTTTCCAAATTAGAAATATTTCTCAGGTCACTCCCCAACTTCTGAAGTGTTCAAGGGAATTGAACACAATTTTTCCATTACCTGGCAACTCCTAGTAACAAGAGACTACTCTGTATTCAGTAAATCACAGGCCTATTAAAGAGAATCCTAGTAAGGTTTTGTTTGTTGTTGTGGTGGTGGTTATTTGGGGTTTTTTTTATTGTGATAAAAATATACATAACATAAAATTTAACAGTTTAGTCATTTTGAAGAGCACAGTTCAATGCTGTTGTGCCTCCATCACCACCTTCCATCTCTAGAACTCCTTTCATCTTGCAAAACTGAAACTCTGTACCCATTAAACAACAACTCCTCCTTCTTCCCCGCAACCTGCCTCTATGAACTTGACATTCTAGGTACCTCATGTAAGTGGAATCATACAGTATGTGTCTGGTTTACTTGACTTAGCATAAGGTCCTAGTGGTTTTTAGAAGTTAATGCAGCTTCCACATGTCCATGAGCCTGGGAAACAGGTTAAATACGGAGCAGAGCTGGCCAGAGACGGAGCACAGCCGAGCGTGACGGGAGTGGGCAGTTGAGGCAGACTGCCTGGTGTGAAGCCTGGGTCCAACATTCCGCGCTGTGTGATTTGGGGCGAGTCATTTAAACTCTCTGTTCCTGGGTTTCCTGACATGTAAAATGGAAATAATGACAGTGCCTATTCATGGGGCTCCTGTGAGGATCAAATAAGCTAATGAATGTAAAACACAACAGTGCCTGGCACAGAGCCTGCTCTGGACAAATGTTAATATAATTTAAAATAAATGACATACAGGTACATATGTCTAAATGTAAAATTATAAAGCTTATACTCTCATGAAACACAAATAGTTTGAACTAATTATTATGAAGAAGGCAAAAATGTCCACTCTCAGAAAGAATGCCTTATATTCATTTGGATATTAAGCGTGAATTTTCTATTTGAGACATAGAAAGAAAAATTTGTTAAATACAGCCGCCCTCAGTCTTAAGCAAAGATGAGATCTAAAAGGATTTTGGGAAGGTTTACAAAAGAGATGCCTCAAACCTCCACCTGACAGACACCACAACCAGAAGGGTGGATAAAGCAGGTCCCGTTCAAGAAGTAAAAAGTAAAACTTAAGACACTCAATGATGAAGCAAAATACCCCACTCTTGCTCATTTTCAGAGGTTGAGATTTGGAGATAGTATAGCAATGAACTCTCAAAGAGAGAGGAAAAAAAACCCCTCTATTATTACATATTTATGGAAGAAATTTCCCCATTATTGAGCAAAGAGGTGGCTGTTTATCTTAAAAAAGCTCATTTTATAGGTTCTAAAAAAACCAAAAATCTCGTTTTGAGTGTAGATACTGCAAATGGAATTCCTTATCTACATATTAACTTTCTCAGCCCAGTTTTTGTTTCCTTATCAGAGGTCATCACTGTGGCTTGTGGCTTAACGATGCAGATACACCTTCTACAGTCCTATTGTCTGCTGTCCTAGGACTTCTGCAGGGGAGCCAAGCTGCCCCCGTGGTGGGGCAGTGGCTTCCCAGTAGCATAACCGGTGAGATTTGCATCGTCTCCTCATATGGTCACAGATCGGCCTTTTCTTCCCCCGTCACTTTTGCACATTAGGCGCACAATGAACTTTGGGAGAGACCAAAATCAAAAAAGCCTAATGTAGTTTACTGCGGAAACATGGAGAGTGCCATCTGAGTCAGGCCATGGGTTTAAGAGTGGGATGGCCAGAGCTTAAGTCCATCCCGGGTCTGAAATCAAGTGGTTCTTCACTTACAGCAGGACTATATGGACAAAGAATTAAATTGCTTTGACTCCACAGAGCCCATTTCAGAAATATAGCTTTCTTTTAAGAGAGAATACCCATAATTCTCTCTTATCTTAAGATTTTACTTGGCCCTTTTTGTGCTATGCTGGCCCAATTAGCGTCTTAAAGGTTTTTTCTGAAATGTTTACTCAGGAAGCACATGGAATGTACTCTGACAAGTAAAGCCCACATTCCCACTATTTACTGAGGCTCTTTGTTTTCATGTACCGGGTATCTCATGCCTTTACCCAAATTCTTTATTTGCCAATAAAGATTCAAGACTTCAGCCACAAGGAAAGGAAAGGGGGACCAGTGGGAATTAGTGGAATCCCTGTAAAAGGGGAGATGTTTTATTAATTTTCTTTTTTTAAAGCAGGTTTTCAAAGGCCCTAGAAAATTCCCCTAGGGTTGTTTCATTAGAGAGAAAACAGTATGTGTCAGGGTATGATAACAGGAAAGGGGTGAGAGAGTAGCCATTGTTTGATCATCTCAATCAAGGGGAAATTTGTCTGAGGTAAACAGTTCTCAGAAACAGCAATCATTTCATGAACTTGATTTTTAAAATGGTTGTGGTATCTTCCCAGTCAGGCCTGGACTGAAAGTCCACACTGTTCAGCGATATGAAAGCCGGTATAAGTCAGTAGATTATCTTAAGACTTTAAAGAATTAACTTGGGACCCAAAGTGGTGATGATTTTACTATCAGGGAGTCACTTAGAGACAATAAGGTCTAATTGGTGGTGGTGGTGGGGGGGGTGCTTCCCTGGCAGTCCAGTGGTTAAGACTGCACGCTCCCAATGCAGGGGGCACAGGTTCGATCCCTGGTCTGGGAACTAAGATCCCGCATGCCTCATGGCACAGCCAAAAAATTTAAAATATTTTTTAAAAAGTCTAGGGACTTCTCTGGTCGTGCAGTGGTTGAGAGTCTGCCTGCCAATGCAGGAGACATGGGTTCAAGCCCTGGTCCAGGAGGATCCCACATACCGCAGAGCAACTAAACCCGTGAGCCACAACTACTGAGCCTGCGTGCCACAGCTACTGAAGCCTGCGCACCTAGAGCCCGCGCTCCGCAACAAAGAGAAGCCACTGCAGTGAGAATCCCGCACACCACAGCAAAGAGTAGCCCCTGCTCGCCGCAACTAGAGAAAGCTCACGTGTAGCAACGAAGACCCAACACAGCCAAAAATAAATAAATAAATTTATAAAAAATAAAAGCTCTAATTTGTGGAGATTAGAAAATAAAAACAAAATAGAATTAAATATCTGACAATAAGAGCATGGAAATTGAGAGGCAATTGTAGGTAAGACATCTGGACATGCTTGGATTATTCAAAAGGATAAAATATTAATATTAGAATTGTTAATTAGATATGCATGATAAAATTTCTAGTAGAGCCACTGAAAGACTAGAAATAGAGGGTATAACTTCCAAACTAGTAGAGGGGAAAAAACAATACAGAGAAGGAAACTTGTCTCATAAACTAATATAAACATTATATTGCTTACATCAAAAAAAAATTACTGAACTAAGCATTTGATTTAAGAAGTTAACTATGACAAACACAACAGAATCCAGCCAAAGAGCGTAGGAAAAAGAAAATAATAAAGATAAGAGTAGAAATTAATGAAACAGGAAAAATAAAAAAAATAGAGTAGCTCAAGATGCCAGAAGTTGGATCTTTAAAACACAAATAAATGGATACACTTCTCGCAAAAGTGATCAAGAAAAAAGATAGATGATATTAATAATATTAAGACTAAGAAAAGAAAAGGACCAAACCATGGATGTAGCAGAGATTACAAATATAAAGAAGAATATTATAAACAAGTTCATAAAAATAAATTGAAAACTTGGACAAAATGGACAAATTCCCAGAAAAATATAAATTACCAAAAATGATTCACGCAGTAATAGAAAATCTGAATGGTTTGATAAATACAAACAAATTAAATCTCTAGTTTAAAATTTTCCCACAATAAAACTCCAAGCCTAGATGGTTTTACAGGTAAGTTCAGGAACAGATACTTTCAATCTTACCAAACTCTTTCAGAAAGCAGAAAAAGAGGAAATATTACCTCAACTTATTTTATAAATTTAGTATAATTCATTTTTTAAAAAACAAGAAAAAATACCCTACACATGAAAATAGAGGCAAAAATTCTAAAATAAATTGGTAAACTGAATTCAGTATAATATATATTACATTATAATCAAGTAAGATTTATTTTAGGAATGCAAGGTTAGTTCAAATTCAGAGAATCTATCGATATAATTGACATAAAGATTAAAGGGAGGAGGGTATGTGATCATCTTAATAGATTCAGAAAAAACATTCAACAAAATTCAATATGCAGCAGATTAGGAATAAAAAAGAATTTCCTTAATTGCAACAAAGGTGCCCATAGAAAATTCCAGTAACTATTTTATTTAATGTTGAGATATTAAAGACTACTTCCTTTGAAATCAGGAACAATTCAAGGATATCTATTCTCACTTCTATTCAGCATTGTTCTAACAGTTGCAGTCATCCTAGATAAGCAAAAAAAAAAAAAAAAAAAGATATAAGAATTGGAAAAGAATAAACAATATTATTACTATATGCATATCCTATGATTGTCTGCATAGAAAAACTGAAAAAAACCTACAAATTATTAACATTAGAGCTTCCAGCAAGGTTACTAGTCATAATCCCAATTTGTAAGAGTCTCTCTATACCAATAACAAACATTTTGAGTTTTAAATTTTAAAAAGATACCATTTACAATATCAAGATGTATATATGTATACATAATATCAATTAGTAATAAATCTAAAAAATACATGCAATATCTTTCTGTCAGCAAAGGTCTATAAATGTGTATTAAGAGACATTTTAAAATATCTAAATAAATGGAAAGACATTACTAACTTCACAGATCAGAAGGCTCAGTTTTGCAAGGATGTCAGTTCTTACAAAACTTATTTATAGATTTAATGAAGTTACAATCAAAATCCCCAAATGATTTTTCTTGGAAGTTGACAAACAAATTTTAATATTTATATGAAAGGTCAAAGAGCTTATGGTAGTCAAAACACTCTCTCTTTTTTTTTTTTTTGACTTTTCAATAAAGATATAGTTTATTTAAAATTGCATAGGTACACACTCCACTTTAGTATTCAAAACACTCTTGAAGAAGAGATAAAGAAGGTAGGGGAACTTTCTCAACCTGACAGCAAGGCTCACTACAGTACTATAGTAGTTAAGATAGTGTGGGCAATCTTAATAGGATGGACAAACAGACCAACGGGATACACTAATCAGCCCAGAGCCATGCATGTGTAAAAACTTGATATTTGTTGGAAGTGTCATTGCAGAGGAAAGCTTGGACTCTTCTCAGATGGGGGGTGCTATTTGTTACCTCTATAAAAAGCCATATTGGATCTCTACTTCATAACTTACTCAAAAATTAATTTCTGAGGGATAAAAGATTTAAATGAAGAATACAAAATTTTAAAACTTTTAAAAGACTATCCCTATTTTTAGAAAATATACACTGAAGTATTTAGGGGGAAGAAAAAGATTTATTTACCTTATCTTCAAATGTTTCGGGACAGGTAGAGAGAGGAAACAAGTGAGAGGGAGTGCAAAAAGAAATAGAGGTAAAAATGTAACAATATGTGAATCTGTGTATAAAGCATACTGGTGTCCTTTGTACTATTTTTATCCTTTCAACTTATCTATAAGCTTGAAAGTATTTCAAAATAAAAAGTTTTGTTTTCCCAAAGATCTTTTAGAAGAAAATATAGAACATCTTTATCACCTGGTTTAAGGCCAAGTCATTCTTAAATACAACTCAAAGTATGAAACTTATAAAGAAAAATATAGACAAAATAAATTAGATTAAAATAATTTCTGTTCATTGAAAGATACCATAAAGAAGGTCATCAACTGGGAGAAGACATTTGCCACACAAAAACTGACAAAGGGATTAGGATCATGAATATGTAAAGAACTCCTATCATATAGGAGTATAGTTCTTTTTTTTTAACATCTTTATTGGAGTATAATTGCTTTACAATGTTGTGGTAGTTTCTTCCGTGTATAGTTCTTTATATAGTCAAAAAACATTTATATTTATACATATTTCTATGTGCTAAGCTCTATTTAAAAAGTAATAACCAAGTGAATGGAAAAATAGGCAAAAAAAGAACACATATTCCATAATGGGGGGAACCAAATATTAATAAACATTCTAAGATGCTCAACTCATTTGTACTCAAAGAAATGCAAATTAAAACCCTAATGAGACATAATTTCAGACCCACATGATTGGCAAATTTTAAAAATCTTGCCAATATCAAGTGTTCATAAAGACCTTTAGTAAGAGGATGTCTTATATGCTGTAGCATGGTAGAAATCAGTTCATTACCTATTAAAACCGACCCATCAATTCCATTCCTACATACTTATAGACACTAGCAAAATTCTTGCACAAGTGCAACAGGAGACAAGTATACAATTATTTATAACAGCATTATTTGTAATAAATAGAAAGACTGAAAACAACATGAAATTTCCATCAACAGTGAAATGAATAAATAAAATGTGACATAGTCATAGCATGGACTACCAAATAGCAGTGGACAGCAGCCTAAATTAATCTCAGTAATGTTGATGGGGGAAAAAATAAGTCCCTGAAAAAATATATTCAAGCAGTCAGGAAAAGATGAGATTTTGAAAACTGAGGAGTAAGTTAGACAAAGAGAAGAAGGGACATTGCAGTCATAGAGACAAGGAACAGCAAGACTCATTTAGGAGCTGCAGGTGCATAATACCTCCCCCATTGCATGTGTCCCTAATGCAGACTTCTGGTATACCTGAATTCACTGCTCAATACCTTTTTTTGAACGATGAGAAATTCTGTAAGTGAATTAATTGCTTGTTGGGAATAGTTGCAGAAGAGTGAGGTTGGAAAGCCAATAAAAGAGATAAAGCAGTTAGGAAAGAAATAGAGATGTTTACAATTAATTCCTCTCTAGGAAGCCAGGTAGGGGAAACTAAATCTTGTGTTTCTGCCCACCCTCCAGTGGCATCCCCAAGGAGGAAAGGAGCAAAGGAGCAAAGGTCAATGTCAGTCATGCTTCAGTGTCAAGATTACCAATATTGAAGGAAGGTACCCTAAACTGGAGATAGGAGAGGGATTTTAAAAGTCAGAGACAACTAACTTAAGATTTTCTCTGAGCTTTTTCCATCTCAAGCACTTAAGTTACTATATCTCTGATATCACAATGGGAATGATCAATGGAGATTTTAAAAGAGAATTTTTGTGTCCCTAAAGAAAAGTTTTCTGTAGCAGAGCTTAAAATTAGTGCTGAATTTATTAAAACTATAAATTAAGAATCTCAGTTTTTATGAACGTTTAAATTCAACTTGTAAAACTTGTTTCTTTTTTTTTTTAAGAAATAGAGTAATTGTCCAAAAACAAGAAAAGTTGTTTTTATGTTTCTTAATTAATGTTTAAATTAACTCATAAAGGACTAATTTCTCCTCTCTTAAATTACCAACAAAATTCCTTAGACATGGGCTTCCCTGGTGGCGCGGTGGTTGCGCGTCCGCCTGCCGATGCAGGGGAACCGGGTTCGCGCCCCGGTCTGGGAGAGGGGAACCGGGTTCGCGCCCCGGTCTGGGAGGATCCCACATGCCGCGGAGCGGCTGGGCCCGTGAGCCATGGCCGCTGGACCTGCGCGTCCGGAGCCTGTGCTCCGCAATGGGAGAGGCCACGGTAGTGAGAGGCCCACGTACCACAAAAAAAAAAAAAAAAAAAAAAAAAAATTCCTTAGACATTTCATACTACAATTATATATTTAGCACATCTATAATTAGTACATCTTGTCAAATACCTGTCAAGTAAATTTAACAAATTTATTTTGTTAGTCACTATTGTGACTCTAATAAACTTTAAAATATAGAAAACCATTAATCCTAATCTCACCTATCTTAAAATCAGATAAAGTATATTCAAAGTAGCATAGTAATGACAACACATTACGTTCCTATGATCCCCACAAATACATATCTTACATAACAGCATCAATATTACATTAATCTCTTTATCCTGGATTTACAAACTTATTCATTGAAGACCAGCATTAGCACTTCTGGCTGGCTGCAGCAGTATACCATTGGGCTGGCAGGGAACAATACTACCGGAGCTACAGGCCAACAAGAGGAGCCCTGGTTTAACCTTAGTCTCTGTCAGCTTACCCAATCATTTACTGAAATATCTTCATAATATTTTTCGGCTTACCCACACTCTCCTCCAATTCCCTGCCCCACCCAGATTGCAACATTTTTCTTTTTTTTTACCCAACAGGAAGTGTTTTTCAGATCAGTTTATAAGGAACTTCCTCAGTCTTTTTAATGGGTGTATTCGTTTTCATTGTATGAATATATGTACCATAATTTAGGTAAGTACTCCTCTACTAATAAATATTTATATTGTCTCCATTCTTTTATTAATACAATCAATGATGCGATATAAAACTCTGTTCATATATAACTTCTTTTTTGTTTGCTCTGGGTTTTTTTTAGCTTTATTGAGCTATGATTAACAAATAAAAATTGTAGGAGACCTTAAGGTGGCGGAGGAGTAAGATGTGGAGATCACTTTCCTCCCCACAAATACATCAGAAATACATCTACATGTGGAATAGCTCCTACAGAACACCTACTGAACGCTGGCAGAAGACCTCAGACTTCCCCAAAGGCAAGAAACTCCCCACGTACCTGGATAGGGCAAAAGAAAAAAGAAAAACCAGAGACAAAAGAATAGGGACGGGACCTGCACCTCTGGGAGGGAGCAGTGAAGGATGAAAAGTTTCCACACACTAGGAAGCCCCTTCACTGGTGGAGACGGCAGGGGGTGGTGGTAGTGGTGGCGGGGGGGAAGCATTGGAGCCACAGAGGAGAGCACAGCAACAGGGGTGCGGAGGGCAAAGCAGAGAGATTCCCACACAGAGGATCGGTGCCGACCGGCACTCACCAGCCCGAGAGGCTTGTCTGCTCACTCGCTGGGGCGGGTGGGGGCTGGGAGCTGAGGCTCGGGCTTCGGAGGTCCGATTCCAGGGAGAGGACTGGGGTTGGCTGCATGATCACAGCCTGAATGGGGCTAGTGCGCCATTGCTAGCCGGGAGGGAGTCCGGGAAAAAGTCTGGAGCTGCAGAAGAGGCAAAAGACCATTGTTTAGGGGTGCGCGAGGAGAGGGGATTCAGAGCACCGCCTAAACGAGCTCCAGAGACTGGTGCGAGCCGCAACTATCAGCGCGGACCCCAGAGACGGGCATGAGACGCTAAGGCTGCTGCTGCCGCCACCAAGAAGCCTGTGTGCAAGCACAGGCCACTGTCCACACCTCCCCTCCTGGGAGCCTGTGCAGCCCGCCACTGCCAGGGTCCCGTGATCCAGGGACAACTTCCCCGGGAGAACGCACGGCCCGCCTCAGGCCGGTGCAACGTCATGCTGGCCTCTGCCGACGCAGGCTCGCCCCACATCCATACCCCTCACTCCCCCAGCCTGAGTGAGCCAGAGCCCCCGAATCAGCTGCTCCTTTAACCCTGTCCTGTCTAGGTGAAGAACAGACGCCCTCAGGAGACCTACATGCATATGACACTGGTGGATTAGTTTTTTGGTTTGGTTGCTCTCTTCTTTCTTTCTTTCTTTTTTTTCTTTTTTAATTACTTTAATTTTATATTTAATAAATTTTTTATTTTACTTCTTTTCTTTCTTTTTTACTCCCTTTTCTTCTGAGCCATGTGGCTAACAGGGTCTTGGTGATCTAGCTGGGGGTAAGCTGAACCCCAGGAGCTGTGCGAACAAAGAAGAGAAAGGGAAATTTCTTCGTGCAGCCTCAGGAGCAGCAGATTAAATCTCCACAATCAACTTGAGTTACCCTGCATCTCTGGAATACCTGAATAGACAATGTATCATCCCAAAATTGAGGCAGTGGACTTTGGGAGCAACTGTAGATTTGGGGTTTGCTTTCTGCATCTAATTTGTTTCTGGTTTTATGTTTATCTTAGTTTAATATTTAGAGTTTATTATCACTGGTAGATTTTTTTATTGATTTGGTTGCTCTCTTCCTTTTGTTTTTTTAAATATAGATATATATATTTTTTTCCTTTTTCTCTTTTTGTGAGTGTGTATGTGTATGCTGCTGTGTGTGATTTTGTCTGTAGAGCTTTGCTTTTATCATTTGCCCTAGGGTTCCGTCTGTCCTTTGTTTTTTTTTTTTTTTTTAGTATACTTATTAGCACTTGTTATCATTGGTGGATTAGTTTTTTGGTTTGGTTGCTCTCTTCTTTCTTTCTTTCTTTTTTTTCTTTTTTAATTACTTTAATTTTATATTTAATAAATTTTTTATTTTACTTCTTTTCTTTCTTTTTTACTCCCTTTTCTTCTGAGCCATGTGGCTAACAGGGTCTTGGTGATCTAGCTGGGGGTCAGGCCTCTGCCTCTGAGGTGGGAGAGCTGAGTTCAGGACATTGGTCCACCAGAGACCTCCTGGTTCCATGCAACATCAAATGGCGAAAGCTCTCCCAGAGATTTCCATCTCAATGCTAAGACCTAGCTCCACTCAATGATCGGCAAGCTATAGTGCTGGACACCATATGCTGAACAACTAGCAAGACAGGAACACAACCCCACCCATTAGCAGAAAGGCTGCCTAAAATCATAATAAGGTCACAGACACCCCAAAACACACCACTGGACGTGGTTCTACCCACCAGAAAGACAAGATCCAGCTTCATCCACCAGAACACATGCACCAGTCCCCTCCACCAGGAAGCCTACAAAACCCCCTGAACCAAGCTTAGGCACTGGGGTCAGACACCAAAAACAATGGGAACTACAAAGCTGCAGCCTGTGAAAAGGACACCCCAAACACAGTAAGTTAATCAAAATAAGACAGAGAAACACACAGCAGAGGAAGGAGCAAGGTAAAAACAAGAAATAACTACCACAGAGCAGAATAAAGAAAAAAAGAATGAAAAGAATTGAAGTCAGTCTCAGATACCACTGGGACAACATTAAGTGCACCAACATTCAAATTATAGGGGTCCCAGAAGAAGAGAAAAAGAAAAGGACTGAGAAAATATTTGAAGAGATTATAGTTGAAAACTTCCGTAATATGGGAAAGAGCACAGAGAGTCCCATACAGGATAAATCCAAGGAGAAACACATCAAAATACATATTAATCAAACTATCAAAAATTAAATACCAAGAAAAAATACCAAAAGCAGCAAGGGAAAAACAACAAATAACATACAAGGGAATCCCCATAAGGTTAACAGCTGATCTT
>NC_041223.1:16677456-16692041 GCF_002837175.3 Physeter macrocephalus | reverse complement strand
TTCAGATTTGACAGAGAAATTAAAACCTTTACAGACAAGCAAAAGCTAAGAGAATTCAGCACCACCAAACCAACTCTACAACAAATGCTAAAGGAACTTCTCTAGGCAGGAAACACAAGAGAAGGAAATGACCTACAATAACAAAGCCAAAATAATTAAGAAAATGATAATAGGAACATACATATCAATAACTACCTTAAATGTAAATGGATTAAATGCTCCCACCAAAAGACATAGGCTGGCTGAATGGATACAAAAACAAGAACCATATATATGCTGTCTACAAGAGACCCACTTCAGACCTAAGGACACATACAGACTGAAAGTGAGGGGATAGAAAAAGATATTCCATGCAAATGGAAATCAAAAGAAAGCCAGAGTAGCAATTCTTATATCAGACAAAATAGATTTTAAAATAAAAACTATTAACAAGAGACAAAGAGGACACTACATAATGATCAAGGGATCAATCCAAGAAGAAGATATAACAGTTGTAAATATTTATGCACACCCAATATAAGAGCACCTCAATACATAAGGCAAACGCTAACAGCCATAAAAGGGAAAATCGACAGTAACACAAGACAGTAGGGGACTTTAACGCCCCTCTTTCACCAATGGACAGATCATCCTAAATGAAAATAAATAAGGAAACACAAGCTTTAAATGATACATTACACAAGATGGACTTAATTGATATTTATAGGACATTCCATCCCCAAACAACAGAATACACTTTCTTCTCAAGTGCTCATGGAACATTGTCCAGGATAGATCATATCTTGGGTCACAAATCAAGCCTTGGTAAACTTAAGAAAATTGAAATCGTATCAAGTACCTTTTCCGACCACAATGCTATGACACTGGATATCATTTACAGGAAAAAGGCTGTAAAAAATACAAACAAATGGAGGCTAAACAATACAGTACTAAAGAAACAAGAGATTACTGAAGAAATCACAGAGGAAATCAAAAAATACCTAAACAAATGACAATGAAAACACGACGACCCAAAACCTATGGGATGCAGCAAAAGCAGTTCTAAGAGGGAAGTTTATAGCAATACAATCCTACCTCAAGAAAAAAAGAAACATCTCAAATAAACAACCTAACCTTACACCTAAAGCAATTAGAGAAAGAAGAACAAAAAAACGCCAAAGTTAGCAGAAGGAAAGAAATCATAAAGATCAGATCAGAAATAAATGAAAAAGAAATGAAGGAAACAATAGCAATGATCAATAAAACTAAAAGTTGGTTCTTTGAGAGGATAAACAAAATTGATAAACGATTAACCATACTCATCAAGAAAAATCAATAGAATTAGAAATGAAATGACTCAAATCAATAGAATTAGAAATGAAAAAGGAGAAGTAACAACTGACACTGCAGAAATGCAAAGGATCATGAGAGATTACTACAAGCAGCTATATGTCAATAAAATGGACAACCTGGAAGAAATAGACAAATTCTTAGAAAAGTACAACATTCCGAGACTGAACCAGGAAGAAATAGAAAATATAAACAGACCAATCACAAGCACTGAAATTGAGACTGTGATTAAAAATCTTCCAACGAACAAAAGCCCAGGACCAGATGGCTTCACAGGAGAATTCTATCAAACATTTAGAGAAGAGCTAACAACTATCCTTCTCAAACACTTCCAAAACATAGCAGAGGGAGGAACTCTCCCAAACTCATTCTACGAGGCCACTATCACCCTGATACCAAAACCAGACAAAGATGTCACAAAGAAAGAAAACTACAGGCCAATATCACTGATGAACATACATGCGAAAACCCTCAACAAAATACTAGCAAACAGAATCCAGTAGCACATTGAAAGGATCATACACCATGATCAAGTGGGGTTTATCCCAGGAATGCAAGGATTCTTCAATATATGCAAATCAAGCAATGTGATAAACCATATTAACAAATTGAAGGAGAAAAAACAAATGATCATCTCAATAGATGCTGAAAATGCTTTCGACAAAATTCAACACGCATTTATGATAAAAAAAAAAAAAACCTCCAGAAAGTAGGCAAAGAGAGAACTTACCTTAACATAATAAGTCCATATATGACAAACCCACAGCCAACATCATTCTCAATGGAGAAAAACTGAAACCATTTCCTCTAAGATCAGGAACAAGACAAGGTTGTCCACTCTCACCACTATTATTCAACATAGTTTTGGAAATTTTAGCCACAGCAATCAGAGAAGAAAAAGAAATAAATCGAAACCAAATTGGAAAGGAAGAAGTAAAGCTATCACTTTTTGCAGATGACATAATATTATACATAGAGAATCCTAAAGATGCTACCAGAAAACTACTAGAGCTAATCAATGAATTTGGTAAAGCAGCAGGATATAAAATCAATGCACAGAAATCTCTTGCATTCCTATGCACTAATGATGAAGAATCTGAAAGAGAAATTAAGGAAACACTCCCATGTACCATTGCAACAAAAGGAATAAAATACCTAGGAATAAACCTACCTAAGGAGACAAAAGGTCTGTATGCAGAAAACTATAAGACACTGATGAAAGAAATTAAAGATAACAGATGGAGATATATAGCATGTTCTTGGACTGGAAGAATCAACATTGTGAAAATGACTATACTACCCAAAGCAATCTACACATTCAATGCCATCCCTATCAAACTACCACTGGTATTTTTCACAGAACTAGAACAAAAAAATTTCACAATTTGTATGGAAACAAAAAAGACCTCGAATAGCCAAAGCAATCTTGAGAAAGAAAAGTGGAGCTGAAGGAATCAGGCTCCTGGACTTCAGACTATACTACAAAGCCACAGTAATCAAGACAGTATGGTACTGGCACAAAAACAGAAATATAGATCAATGGAACAGGATAGAAAGCCCAGAGATAAACCCATGCACATATGGTCACCTTATCTTTGATAAAGGTGGCCAGAATATACAATGCAGAAAAGACAGTCTCTTCAAAAAGTGGTGCTGGGAAAACTGAACAGCTACGTGTAAAAGAATGAAATTAGAACACTCCCTAACACCATACACAAAAATAAAGTCAAAATGGATTAAAGACCTAAATGTGAGGCCAGACACTCTAAAACTCTTAGAGGAAAACATAGGCAGAACACTATATGACATAAGTCATAGCAAGATCCTTTTTGACCCACCTCCTAGAGTAAGGGAAATAAAAACAAAAATAAACAAATGGGACCTAATGAAACTTAAAAGCTTTTGCACAGCAAAGGAAAACATAAACAAGATGAAAAGACAACCTTCAGAATGGGAGAACATATTTGCAAATGAAGCAACTGACAAAGGATTAATCTCCAAAATTTACAAGCAGCTCATGCAGCTCCATATCAAAAAACCAAACAACCCAATTCAAAAATGGGCAGGCGACCTAAATAGACATGTCTCCAAAGAAGATATACAGATTGCCAACAAATACATGAAAGGTTGCTCAACATCACTAATCATCAGAAAAATGCAAATCAAAACTACAATGAGATATCATCTCATACCCGTCAGAATGTCCATCATCAAAAAATCTACTAACAATAAATGCTGGAGAGTGTGTGGAGAAAAGGGAACCTTCTTGTACTGTTGGCAGGAATGTAAATTGATACAGCCACTATGGAGAACACTATGGAGGTCCCTTAAAAAACTAAAAATAAAACTACCATATGACCCAGCAATCCCACTACTGGGCATATACTCTGAGAAAACCATAATTCCAAAAGAGTCATGTACCCTACCACAATGTTCATTGCAGGTCTATTTACAATAGCCAGGACATGGAAGCAACCTAAGTGTCCATCGACAGATGAATGAATAAAGAAGATGTGGCACATATATACAATGGAATATTACTCAGCCATAAAAAGAAACGAAATTGAGTTATTTGTAGTGAGGTGGATGCACCTAGAGTATGTCATACAGAGTGAAGTAAGTCAGAAAGAGAAAAACAAATACTGTATGCTAACACATATATATGGAATCTAAAAAAAAAAAAAAAAAGGTTCTGAAGAACCTAGGGGCAGGACAGGAATAAAGACGTAGAGACGTAGAGAATGGGCTTGAGGACACAGGGAGGGGGAAGGTAAGCTGGGACGAAGTGAGAGAGTGGCATGGACATATATACACTACCAAATGTAAAATAGATAGCTAGTGGGAAGCAGCCGCATAGCACAGGGAGATCAGATTGGTGCTTTGTGACCATGTAGAGTGGTGGGATAAGGAGGGTGGGAGGGAGACGCAAAAGGGAGGAGATATGGGGATACATGTATATGTATAGCTGATTCACTTTGTTATAAAGCAGAAACTAACACACCATTGTATAGCAATTATACTCCAATAAAGATGTTAAAAAATAATTTAAAAAGAAATTAAAAATAAAAATTGTATATATTTAAGGTATACAGTATGACGTTTTGATATATATATGTTGTGAAATGATTACCACAATAAAGCTAATTAACAGATCCATCACTCACATAGTTACATTTTGTGTGTGGGGAGGGGGGGAGAACACTTGAGATCTTTCTTAGCAAATTTCAAGTATACATTATATCATTATTAATTACATTCACTATGTGCATTAGCTCTCCAGAACATATTCATCTTGCAACTGAAAGTTTGTACTCTGTGACCAACATCAGATTGCAACATTTTTATGTCTTTTCATTTGTGAAATTCTGTATGCTCTTAATATGTTTCTTGTCATATATTTTATCATTTCTATGATTCTTAATTTACACAAGGCAAACCCAGAGATGGGAAATTAATGCTCTAAATCGTAAATTCAGAAAGGAATTGGACACTCAGTTAGAAGATGAGCCAGAGACAAAAATTATTCTTAGAATATGAAGTCTCTCCAATAAAGACAAAAATTACAGTGATCTTGAAACTATGGGTAAGGGTATTTCTCAATTGTTCCTGACAAGCAGGGGTTGATAAATAAAATTAGTTCAGTACCTGTGTCTTAGTTTGGGCTACTATAACAAGATACCATAGACCGGGTGGCTTAAACAACCAAAATATATTCCTCACAGTTCTGGAGGCTGGGAAGTCTTAGATCAAGGTGCCAGCGGGGCCGGTGCCTGGTAAAGGCCGGCTTCCTGGCTTGTCGACAGTCACCTTCTTGCTGCACCCTCACTGGCCAAGACAGCCGTCATCTCTCTTGTGTCCCTTCTCTTAGGGCAGTAATTCTAGCGTGAGGACTCTATCCCCATGACCTAATTTACCTCCCAGAATCCCCACCTTCAAATACTATCAAACTGGGGATTAGGCTTCAAGTTCTGAATTTTAGGGGGACACACTCAGTTGATAACAGCTCATTATAACTAGCTTAAGATCATGTAACATGTCACTGCTTTTATCTGTATCCAGGGTCGACCTCACTGGGGGGACACAGATTCTGTTCCCAAAATAGTAGTAATCTAAATATAATCAGTTATTGTCCCTACCTGTTAATGTACGACCTTGGGAGCCCCTAAGTTCCACCCAAATATTTTTGGTGGTCCCACGTAAATATCTGATATGTTTTCATAAACAAGTTCACTCATGCAGCTGAGGCATCATTAGTTTCAGTATTTTTAAATGAATGGCTTGCTCGAGACCCCAAAACTGTAGTGTTCAGCTGTGTTTCACGTACACACAGGCGGACGTAGGTGACATCCTGCAAGAAGCCTCCGGCGGGACACAGCCGCAATTTTCTGGGTGTAGAGTTTGGAGAAATAGCTTTTCTATGAGGCTTTCCCAAGAAACCAGATCTAAGATATGACAGTATTTAAGATTTTGGAAGAAGACAGAGAAGGAGAAGCAGCAGATTCTGCTTGTGTCCTTGCCGGGTCTCTGAACAATCACATCATCCTCTCCTCACCCACACTTTGCAATTCCAAAATAGAAGCAAAAAGCAAAGCCAACCAAAGACACTCCAGTCTCCACAGAACCTCGTATTAGCTCCAGTACATACATTACCCAGGTAGCGATGGGGGGTGGGGGGAGGGAAGCTGACATCCCTCAAAACTCTGTCCCAGCTGCACATAGCCAGGTTCACAGTCTTCTATTCACAGAGACCTTCTCAGAAAAACATGAATAAAAGAGCACCTGGCTCTTACTATTTCAACCTTGGACTATGTAACAAGTATTTTTCAGCCCCCTGCTGGGTTAAAAAATCACACCAATCCAGACAATATCCAGTTTATTACAACTCTATTCCCATTGGGCTAGCAGAAACAGCTAATATTACTGTTTTAAATATACTGAAACTAAGTTTGGGGGTTAATTTTTGTTAGTACAAGCCAATAAGACAGACTAGCTCCTTTTTTATTCTCCAGAACAATTGGGAGGTGTTTGGGTTTTTTGAAGTTTTTGCTTTTTTAAATCCCAACTGACTCATTTGGTGGGAATGAATTTATGTGCAGCATGTGTTTTGACCGAAAGAGACTTATCCATAGAAGAAAAATCCATAACATTTTCAAATTAAGGTATATTCAGCAGTTATGCCTTGTTTTAATTTGTCCTTGTTCTTTAAATTTTATTGACCAACACCAGGCCATATAAGCAAAGAGCATGTGCCTGAGACTGCCGTGGTAGGAAGATTGATCAAGGTCAGTCCCATTGTTTTGGTCGGGATAATTTGGTCATTTCAGTCAGCTTGAGTAAAGGGGTTGTTTATTACAAGAAGAAAGGAGTATTTCATGAAGCTTGAAAATGTATACCTAGGAAATTCTGTTGGTAACCAAATGCTTGCTTACTCTGTCTCTTTTTTCCACCTTCCCCAACCCCTCCCTGATGGTTTCTCACCTCTACTTCTCTCTGTGCCTTTGCTCCATCCTCTGGCTTCTCTTAACAGACTGACTCTCTGTTTACTCACAGTACTCATGGCCCCAATATGGCTGCACTCGTCCAGTCTTCTAGTTGAAAAAATGTCCATGGAACAACAGAGTCTCTTTGTCTCTTAAGTCAAATTTTTGTGATTTATATCTGAATTCTTCAGGTTGAGTCAGATGTCCCTGATCTACTGTTACAAAAATAGTTGCCCAATCCTACACTTAAACAAAGTCTATGAAGGTATTTGTAAGACTGAGGGATGGGCTCTGCAGTCACCCCAAACATGTTTACCACACTTCTTGCATTCACATTTGAACCTCTTAGCACATCCAACCCTATCCCCTGTGGCAGATGGTGAGATGAGAGACAAACTGTCCATCTTAGTGAACCTGTACATCATATTTGGTTTTGCACAGAGGTGCCCAATAGAGATGGGACTAATAATCCCAAGTTTCAGGTGTATAATACTTATTTTTGAAAAAAAGTAAGTGGGGAGGAATTATTACAGTATTTTTCAGTGTTTCAGAAGAAGCACCTTTTATTTTTAACCAAAAATATATTAATTAAAAGCATGCAAATAATCCCTTGACTTAGGAAATTGACTTCTCAGAAGGTATACTAAGGAAATAATCAGAACAGTATACAAAATGCTGTAGAGAAAAGTACTCATTGTAGGTCTGTATAACTGGAAAAAAAGCCAGATATCTATCAACAGGAATTTCAATGACAAATTTATGTTCCATGCGTGTGGTTGGCTTTCATGAAGACTTTAAAAATCATCTTTTTGAAGACTATTTACTAACATGGGGAAATGTTCTTAATATTCTAAAGGAAAAAACCAAAATGCAAAACTATATGTCTACTCCTAATTTTATCTTAAATTATTAGATATAATGCATTTAAAGAAGATGAGAAGAAAGTATATCAAAATTTTAACAGTGATTATTTCTGAATGGTGGGGACATGTTAATTTTAAATTTCTTCTTGATTGTTATTTTATTTTCCTAATTGTCTAAGACAGATTTACATTGGCTTTATAAGATAAAATATGTTTAGAATACCAGGCAACCTTGGAGATATTGTGGGTTCAGTTCCAGATCACCGCAATAAAGCATATATCACAATAAAGTGAGTCACATAAATTTTTTGGTTTCCCAGTGCATATAAAAGTTATATTTACACTATACTGTAGTCTACTTAGTGTACAATAGCTTTATGTTTTTTAAAATGTACATACCTTAATTTAAAACTACTTTATTGCTAAAAATGCCAAAACAATTACAATGGTAAAATCAAAGATCAGCGATCACAGAACACCATAACAAATATAATAATGATGAAAAAGTCTGAAATACCATGAGAATTACCAAGATGTGACACAGAGACACAAAGTAAGCAAATGCTGTTGGGAAATGATGCCTATAGACTTGCCCAAGTTAAGGCTGCCACAAATGTTCAATTTGTAAAAAACACAGTACCTGCAAAGGGTAATAAAGCGAAGAGCAATAAAACAAGGTATGTCTGTACGTATTCTAATGGCCTTGCTGCCTGAATTTTCTGATTTGTTACTTCAGCTCTCCACCTTACCACAGTGGGTTCAGTAAAATGAATACTAAAGGGGAAAAGAGAGGGAAGAAACTACTAGCGAACTACCATGAAACATGACCAGAGTTTGCTTTTGTTTTCAGCTTATCTTTTATTCTTGTGGGAATTACCCACAGAAGCCAGCAGTTTCCATGGGACTTCCATCGGACAGCAGCTGTTTATTTTCTTACTCTTTTTTGTGAACTACAAATGCCCCAACCTAATGTTTGTGATCACCAGTAGTCAATTGTGCATTTCTGCTTCCACTGATGCATAGTGAGGCTGGTAGGGCTTGTGAAAATCACCAACCTCATCTTTTTTTTTTTTTTTTTTTTTAACAAATGTTAAGTTTATTATTAGAGTGTTGACAAGCATGGCAGAGACTAAAAATATAGTTTCTTTCTGAAATAAAATATTCAGCATTTTGACAGGCTGAGGATTTATTTGGCAATAATTTCTTGGTTAAAATTCCCTGAGGTTTGTTTATATGGCTATTTTAGTTCTTTATTTTAAGTACATCAGCATTTTTCCACAGCCTCAACCTATTCTCATCTCAGCATGCAGGAAGTTAATAGGTAGCACAGAAGCTCATTATTTTAATTCCAGTAAAAACATAACTGGCTAAAGAAGCATGAGTACTAACGCCATTCCTCCTGGTACCCTGAAGGACCAGCGAAGATGACCACAAACTCAAACTCATCATGGCGATCAGGACCACTGGTCCAGGGGATGAAAGAGATGGGCTCAGCCACTGTCAGTTCCAAATAATCTACAGGCACTGCCTGTAAATATGGAATAAGGACCACTTGGAATTTTGTTCTTCTAATGTGGCAAAACTTCAAAAGATTTTTTTAAAGAAACATAAGAGGAATGTAGTTCCATTTAAGGTGTTTGCCCACCTAGATTATGCACTTATTCCAGTGGTACCACCGTTCTTCAAAACGTCTGTGGAATTCCTGTTTGGAATTGATCTCAGATATAGTTTATGGAATGCATCAGAAAATTAGTCCTGTTAGTTTCTGATCACATATGAATGAGATTAAAAAGTTAAATTGCTTAACTTACTTACCAGACTGGGCTCAGATGCATTTTGCATTTTCTAAATAGCAGATCTTCTCAAAACCAAGTTTGCCACCAATAAATCCTTCAAAACCACATGCCTTGGTCTAAGACAGGAATTCCAATAAGAGAATTCCAAAAGGGATTAGAATAATGGCAGAATCATTGGAATAAGTGTATAGCCTTCCAACCTAAGAATTCTGAACTGGGCATTTGGATCTGTAAGATCAGGCACACTTCAATTAAAAAAGAACAAAATTCTAACATTCTTTCATTCAACTAGTGATGAATGAGTGCCAGGCCCTGTTCCAGGGGATGCAGCAGCAAACACATTAGATTTAGCCTTTGCTCTGTGGCTATACCAATCTTGAGAGAACCAGTTTTAAGAAGTGATCTAAAATGTTATTTTAGAATTATATTAATTTGAACTATCTCAGAAAAAAATATGCATAGAATAGGGTGCTTTGAAAGTTGGAAAGTGGGGGGAAAACTTTTGAAGTCCTTTCTTCTGTTTTTGTTTTTTGGTTTGGTTTGGTTTGTGTTTTTTGTGTGTTTTTTGTACAGGACTTTGAAGCAAGGCAGAGAACTACATTTGTATCCAGCTAAATGTAATTTGAATGCCTAGATAGCCTCTAAGAATTCGGGAGGCTACTCAAGCAGGAATGTACCACTGAAACTACCTATCTACTTCGCAGTGGCTGTTATGAGACAAAGGACTTAAACCTTAAAGTGATGTTAAATTAAAGTATATTTGCTATCATCAATAACATCAACATTACCTGCTAGTTGAGAGATGTCCTATGTTTCATCCTTTTGAGGGGTGAAAGCAAAAGTAGTTCAGGAAGGTCAGTTAAACTTAATTCACTTCCAGTCAACAAATATAATTCAGACACCAGGAATGGTGCCCAGATGGGAGGATACAAAAATGAATGTTCTGATGAGATTTCATCAGTTGCAAGGAACTCATCCTAGTGATATCAAGTATTGTGGTCTTACTGAGAATAAGTAATAGGAATGCACATTCTCCCAGTTTCAGCTGAACAAGCTCTAGAAGCTCATTCCTTTCCTTCTACCCATCTAGATATTTGGCAATCCCTTAAGCTTAGTGGTGTCTTGGGGTGAGGGAAATGATCTTGTTCAAGAGATGACAGTAGATAAGCAGACCATATCTAGAAAGACAGGCAGCTTGATATTCCCATCCAGAAGACTAGAATCTTACGAAACAGAATTGTACTGCAGTGGGAATACCAGACCACAGAGCATCACCTCATATTGGGTGGAGCTCTTCATCCCTTCTGAGAATTCAAGGGCTGCCACTCAGAGGGCTCCTCCCACTTTCCAAGTCACCCCCAAATTTGGGGGTGAGAGAGATTCAGCTGATCTAGAACCAGGTCCCCTTTTCCCTGCCCCCTTTCCCAAGCCCTACCTTTCTCTCCTTTAGGTCCTCAAGGACTGGTCCATATCAGAGAATAACCTTACACAGTTTTTTCATAAATGATGTTATCATTACATCTAAGAAATGAAAGTACCTGCCCTCATTATTCATGTTTATTTCATCTATATTTCTCTTGCGTCCTAAGTTCTTGACTTCCTAAGATTTTCAGATGCTATGTAGCAGGTGTCTGTTGCTGCACTCCTGGCCACCCACTACCCGCCCCCCCAAATCTCCTTGATGAGTAAGCACCAAAATTGTTGGTACTGAATCTCAGACTAAGGAAAATTACTCATCCAACCCAAGGATTCTCTCTTCGTTAGAAAGTATTAATCAATCATCCCCAACTCTTTAAAAATAGTAACTGATTACACCCAACTGTCTAAAGATTCATTCCTAAAATCCCACCAATCAAATTATTTCCTCCAGACCGCCTTGAAAAATGAAGAAGTGGTACTGCTTTCTGGAAGTACAAGTCCCTTTCAACACACAGGTCTATGAATATGTTAGTATATATAAATATATACAAATTCTCCTTTTAAGTTACCATTATATAAATGAGTAGTGGGTGTAACTGAAATTTAGGAATATGATTGGCACTGTCTACTCTGTTCTTTAAGTTAATTTGATATAAGAAATGTACATTCAGTAAAATTAGATTACCGAGATTAATGGTTCAAGATGGGTAAAATTTCAAATAATTTCTTCTCATATAGGGAAGTTTTGTGAGCAAAAAGTGAGAATTGAAATTGACCTGTGCCACTGGCTTTTTCTGTGACCTTATTACTCTCCCTAAGAAGTTAAGGAATATATTTTTAAATCATGCAAATTTGTACTGCCTTTGACATTCCAGTCACCTTAGTGGCCAAGAATTTAGATAATAAATGATGGAAAAGGAAACTGCCCTCAATTTTGTTCCAATCTAAAGATGACGATGTATATTTTTTTCCTTTGCCATCCAGTGAAGAGTGCCCTACTGTGTCTTATCTTCTAACATTCTATCACATACCTGCTTTGAATCTACGCATAGTGAATGTTGTATTTACTCTTTCAAAGTATCTTGTAACTGCATGATCAGAATATAGGAAGACTTCAGTTGTTGGTCTATACCTTCATTCCTTAGACATTATACAGTGCCTAATATATGCCAGGCATTGCACTGGACTTTGAAAATATAAAGATGAAGATACAGTCTCTATCCCCAAGCAACTTAAAGTCTATCTGGGAAGATAGATGGGTAGGTTACTAATGATGACAGAATGTGATGAATACATTAATGAAAACATGGACAAAGTGCTTTGGAGGCTGAGCGGCGGTAGTGAATAATATATTCCTTAAAAATTCAGGATTAATCAAAGTTATTTCTGCCACCTTTGGACTAAACTGAAACGGCAGTTGTAAAGTGGATGAATTGTGAACACACACACACACACATATACTCACCTGTAAGAGTACAATTTCAGATTTCAACATAAAGTTGTATCATGTACCTATTTCACAGCTGAGGCAATGGAGACATACACGTCTCTGGAGTCTCAGTCAGTTTCGGGGCTGTCAGGGCTGACCCTGGCATAGTCTGGTACGTTTATTGGTTTTCTCTGCCTTGTTTGCTAAAGAATATTGTGCAACAGTGGACCTTTGTGATTTCCAAGTATTCAGAAGAATGCTGTTTGACCACTGAACAAATTCTTCATGACTGCTTTGGATTAAGAATTGCTACTCTGCTGAAATTAAGCCAAAGCAGCATTCAGGAAGCAAGGTATTTTATCTGAATGCAACATACATCAAAGCCGGAAATGGGGGCTGCTTGGGCTCCCCATTCTGATGCCCTCTTGAGTCTGTGAATTCCATCGCCAAATCTCTGCTTCCAGGCCTTGGGAACACGGCTTCACGGATCTGCCTGTTCCAAACTCACACTTCCCATTGCTTTCATTCTGTGGTTTCTAGGTCTGTTTCAAGAATGCGATGCAAAATTATAATTTCATGGAATATTGTGCATTTTTTTCTAGTGGAAGGCCACTTAAATTATCAAATTTCATTGATTACCAAGCCACATAGATGACTGACCGATGGTTACAATTTGAATGGTCCATGAAAGGAAAAATACATGGAACGATTCCAAAGTAAATATGGGTCCTTTCATGGCTCTTGTTAGGGTTTTTCCTCTTGGGATAGAGATGCAAAGAACTGAATGATGACTGAGGAATACGAATCACTATTACCTTTGTCTCTGATGAACACGCCCCCCAGCCCCAAGAGATGACAATAGTCAATAGGCCTACTCACTGTGGGATCTCAGTTAAGCTATTTTAGATTCTTCCTAGCTTTGGTAACCCACCCATAAAAATAAAATCGGAAAACTGTATTGAATATTTGAAACACTCAAATAAAAGATGATATAAGAGTTGAGAAAACCCCATTTTTATTTCATTGAAATAAAATATTGCTATGAACTGAATGTTTGTGTCCCCCTAAAATTCACACTTTAAAGCCCTAATGTGATGGTATTTTGAGGTGGGGCCTCTAGGAGCTGACTAGGCCTCCACGATAGGATTAGCGTCCTTATAAGAAGAGGAAGTAAGCTAGCCCTCTCTCTCTCCCCCATGTGAGGCTACAAAGAGAAGACCGCCACCTGCAAACCAAGAAGAGGGCCCTCACCACACACCAGATCTGCTGGTACCTTGAACCTGGACTTCCCAGCCTCCAGAGCTGTGAGAAATAAAAGTTTGTTGTTTAAGCCACCTAGTCTATTGTGATTTGTTACAGCAGCCTGAACTAAGACAAACATTATTTAGAAAACAATTAAAGTGAGACGTTATGTCAAGAGAGTCTCAAACTTGTAAAATTAGAAACTCTTTGTTTTAGCTCTGTGACATCTTTACGTTTCTCTCCTTTTTTCAAAAAAAATGGAAAAAATATATAAAATTTATATGTAGTGCATTTTTAATAATAAAACTGATACATGCTCACAGTAGAATTTGAAACAGTACAGAAATTGAAAAAAGCATGAATTTTCACTACAACAACCGCTGCTACAATAAAATCAGTATCCATTGGATACATTCCTAGAAGTGGAAATAATGGATCAAAGAGTATGTACATTCAAAATTTTGATAGATAGTTGTCAAATATTCTCCAAAATCTATGCCTCAACCAACAATATTTGTTTCCATGCACCTCCCCACATTGGGTATTATCAAGCTTTAAAATTTTACCAATTTTGTGGTTCTGAAGAACCTAGGGGCAGGACAGGAATAAAGACGCAGATGTAGAGAATGCACTTGAGGATACGGGGAGGGGGAAGGGTAAGCTGTGACGAAGTGAGAGATTGGCATGGACATATATACACTACCAAACGTAAAATAGATAGCTAGTGGGAAGCAGCTGCATCGCACAGGGAGATCAGCTCGGTGCTTTGTGACCACCTAGAGGGGTGGGATAGGGAGGGTGGGAGGGAGGGAGATGCAATAGGGAGGGGATATGCGGATATATGTATATGTATAGCTGAGTCACTTTGCTATACAGCAGAAACTAACACACCATTGTAAAGCAATTATACTCCAATAAAGATGTTAAAAAATATTTTTTACCAATTTTAGAGGTTTAAAAAAATAGTATTTGGGGCTTCCCTGGTGGCGCAGTGGTTGAGAGTCCGCCTGCCGATGCAGGGGACGCG
>NC_041223.1:16625954-16676121 GCF_002837175.3 Physeter macrocephalus | reverse complement strand
CGGGTTCGTGCCCCGGTCCGGGAGGATCCCACATGCCGCGGAGCGGCTGGGCCCGTGAGCCGTGGCCGCTGGGCCTGCGCGTCCGGAGCCTGTGCTCCGCAACGGGAGAGGCCGCAACAGTGAGAGGGCCGCGTACCGCAAAAAAAAAACAAAAAAAAAACCCAGAAGTGGCCCTTATAATTGTGAGCAGTTACAGCTCAGAGAGGCCACACGAGATTCGACTTAAGCTCAAGGAAAGGTGATTTTAATCTCTCAGGTCAGCCTAGTATAGCACAGATCTGCTCTGGAATAATATTTTCATAAATATGGACATTTTCATTTTTCCTAAGGGTCTAAAAATGTTAACCTGCCCCCAGGAGGTTGCTTTCAAAGGTGAGTATGAGGAGAGGGGAGTGAAAGGAGGAGGAAGCTATAACTAGCTCTCTCGCTCTCTCTCTCTCTTTGCTCCGAAACAGGTGAAAGGATGGCAAAATGCCAGGCACATGCTTCCCCTTTGGCTGGCCCCCACCCAAGGCCTGGGGCTCCTCATCGGAGGGCCACTGTGAAGCCCTTCTTCTTCTGCCTGCAGTGGTGACCTGCTAGGTGGTTAATAACCAGAGCGGCGTGTGCACCAGCTGGCCAGAAAGGACACCAGCTCTGGTGCCGTGAGCCACACCCTGGAGGCCCAGACCTGGGTGCTTGGAGGGACAGGAGCCATGGTGGGAAGGTGGCTCAAGAAAACAGCTAACGACCCACCCAGGTGGACTTATTTCATATTTTAACAACTGCTCTGGGTACACCAGAGCATGCTGGCTGAACGTCAGCCCCGCTTGCCTATACCTCTGCTCGGAAGCAAGACTTTGCTAATGACACGTTTTCCAGTTTCCTGACTCTAGCCGTGTGGGATGATTCGGGTCTGAGCAGCTACAGAATCACTGGTGTAAGTAATAGGACGATGACCATCTATGTCTTGCTTAGGAATAAAAAAGGGGCACCACCACTTCTTTACATACCAGAGTGTTGAGTGCTTTTATTTTATGATTATCATCTTATTTTATCCTCAGAACAGCCCTGTTGGATAAATATGATCACCCTTATAGTTGAACCTTTAGATCATAGATGGTCAGATTACTAACAAAGTCACACAACTAATAATTGATAGAGTTAAATTTACAAGTGGGTCTGTCTTGCTCCCACAAAAGGGCTCTTTCTACTGTACCAGACAACAAAGTGGTTGAAAGCACAGGCTCTGGAACCACACTGCCTGGATTTGAGCCCCATCTCTGTCACTTAGCTTAGCTAAGTTCCTCAGCATCTGTGTGTCTCAGTCTCCTTACCTACAACACGAAAATAATGGCATTTTTCTCAGTTTTGTTGGCGGGTTAAATGAGCCATAGTCTTTGGAAGAGTCCTGGCACATATTAATTCCCCAACTGATGTTAGGCTTCTTGCGCTTGCATCCCTCAAGACTGCCACCAAAGTCCAGCCTACTCATGGTCTGGATCTTTCTAGGTCAATGGATCTGAAATCTACTTCTTAATTTCACCTAGTTTCTATGCCCGGGCCAAACACTGGGCCCCTAAGAAAATAGATTCTTCAGGCTTCCTTTCATCCTGAAATACATAATTTCAGAGGTAATATTAGGCACTTCTGCTAACTGCTGACTCTTAGTTATACTTTAATTTTCACTTTAATTTCACTTAATTGACTTACTTATTTAGTTGATGAAGTCGCTCATGCTAAAGAGAGGAGAGAACCACCGGGGCAGTGGAGTTAGTTAGGAGTACGGGGGCTTAGGGAGCAGGCTGACTTGGGTGGGGCCCTGGCTTATGAGATTTTTTTTAGAACTGAACAGTTTCATAGGCTTTATTATTATTCACGTATGGTGAGGTCAACAGATCCAGAAACGAAAACCATTGAAAAGATAGTTTGTCACTCACAGCTCCCACGAGGGGTCACACGGGGAAACCTCAGGGTGGGCAGGAGAAGGAGGGAGAAGGGGAACAGCTGTGGGCAAGAGCCTCACAGTGGTTTCTGCAGGAAGGAACGAGCAGGGCACTGCGTGCCAGGTAGGATTGGGCAGCTTGAATAATTTCAGTGGGCTCTGGGACACAGGGGCTGTCCCTAGTTGTCTGGTGCCTGGCTCTGGCGTGATGAGGCCAGGTGGATAGTGGCCTAGAGTGTGAGGACCAGTTAAAGGAGGTGTTCGGATGTAGATTCTGGATCGGTTGGTTTGTATTTGAAATGTGCACTTGTGGGCAAGTTGTTGACTATCTCTAGGAATTGGCCAGCCCTGGGAGAGTCAGTCCTTCCAGGGTCAGCAAGGACCCAGATGTCAAAGCGTCAGAACACAGAAAACAAGAGACATGGTTAGTATACCGAAGTGTGGGGCAGGAGACACCTGCGTTAGAGAGAGGGAAAAATTCAGAGAGTGAAGAAGACGAGCCAGCCTCCCTAGAAGCACCTGGGCAGGCACTCGCAGCCTGACTCGTCCTTCTCCCCTCCTGCGTTACCCCTACCTCCGCACGGGCCTCGAGCACTACTTAGCCAGGTTTTCCTTCTCCCCGCCTGTGTCTTGCTGCCCCTGCCCGCCTCTTCCCATCCTCCCCGCCACACACCCGGTTGTCAAGGCTCCAGTCTCCCCTCGGCTGGGCCCCGGAAAGCCTGGCTCCCGAATCCTTGCTTCTCCAGAAGGCAGAGACTCTGCCACACTTCAATCCTTTCAATTAGAGTATACAAACAGGCCTTTTTACTGAATAGCCACGGGCAGCAAAGACACACACAGACTCACAATGCGGCACATTCATCAGTAAAATGTGAACTTCTGGGTCTGGGCTTACAGTTCAATGCGCTTTGTCAAGCAGTGATCTGTGCCCTCCCAGAGGGGCAGGGCCAGGGCAGAGCTCTGAAGCTGGCCAGGCTCAGCGTTTGGGCAAATAGCTTAAATGCCTTCTGGGTGTGGTGGAAGCCCCCGAGTCATCTTTGTGCTGTACCAGATGGGCAGAAGAGTCAACGACACCAAGGAGACCGCCCCCCCCCCAGAGGCGCCCTTTGTATTCCTCACTTTGTGGTACTGGCAAACTCAGTGTGGATCGTTTGCAAGTTAACTGGGAGAAGGACAGGAGTTTAGGGTCAGGATGGCAAGAAGTTTCCGTGTGTTCTGGGGCTGTCCCGAGGTCTGTCTGCTAGAAGCCAGTTTAACATGGATGAGAAAAAGGCAGCCATGCTTCCTTCCTTCTGGTTGACACTTTGTAAACCGACATAAAGCCCTAGATCTAAAACCACCAGTTTTCCTACCCTATGGTAACATTCTGAAGTTCTGTCTTAGGACTGGGGAGGTTTCCGTGAAGTTCCCTCAGCTAGAAGCTTTACTTCTAGTAAATTAAAGTGCATAGACGTGAGACAAACATGAGTATAATTACATAACTGTTTTCTCATCGAGAAACCCTCCCATGTGAGATATTTCAAACCACTTTGGACAAGGCAACATTTCCTTCTATAATTTTAAAAAAAGACCTGACACAAAAAGATCAAAGAAATTGTATAAGAATTGGCCTTTTAAACTCTGATTTTTTTTGTTTGTATCTCAGTATTCCTGTATACAATATTGATGTAAGGTTTTACAATAAAACATGCATTTAAACACTTCTGCAGTAAATAAGCCCAGATTATCAGCAATTATTACAAAATCTGGAGTTTGCAGAAAAGATTTCTTTGCCTCCCATTTTTCTCAGAGTATTTGTAAAACATGAAGTCCAAATGCCTGAGCTTTTCCCAGCATCTCTACACAGTTTCTGCTTCTCCTGATCACGTCTTTCAATCTCCCACTTCATTCTGCCCACCTAGAAAGACCCCCAGCCTTTCATCTGCTAACCTCTTACCCACCCCCATGGTCAAGCTCGACTTCTTTTCCGGCCGCAGTTCCTTTCTTCCAATGCAGAACGAACGCTGCTGATAGTATTGCCTTTGCAATTAGCCCAGGATGACCATGAAACTCTTCACCCATTGCTCTCTTGTAAACTGTCACTTAAACACTTTAATGCTGTTTAATTTTTCCCTGAGTTACATCTTATCTTCCCACATGGACTGTAAGTTCCTGGCGGGTCAGCGCTTCTAGTTTTTGTATCCCTGAGAGAGCCCAGCAGAATGGTCCTAGGAGGTAATTTAACTGCTGTGAGGTCTTATTTTTGCCATTTAATCCCTTACTGCCTATGTTCTGTGAGCCCACTTAAACTTTTATGAAATGCCATGTGCTTTACATCTTTCTGGTAATCTGAAACTTTTAGTTCTGTTTGTTTTGGAACCTGGAACACATATAAACTGTTCTGTGAAGAACTTTCTTTAAAATGGGAAGATTAGAAGATTTGAGTAAATAAGTTCTTTCCCATCAATGACTTTTAAAGATTTATAGACCAATATAAGTTAGAGCTTAGTCAATGTTACTTCTTAAAAATGTCTAACTTATATTTCCGGATTCTGTCCTAATCAAGCTTTCTTATGCAGTAAGACAAGCCAAAACATTTCCAGAGCTCTGATTAAATGAAGGCAAGTGAGATGCTATTGAGCTGGTGAGGCTGAATTACCCCTATTCACTTCATCTCCAGAAATATTAGAGGGTTCAGCTAACTGCACTGACTTGAAACATACCAGGGAGACCCAATCTATGAAATGGTAAGAAAGATTTTTGTTTTATTGCCAGACTTGAAACCAGGCCTGAGTGGTACTTAAAATTTCAATTACATGAGCAAAGGGGCTGCTTTACACTTGAGGAGGGGAACTCACATCTCCAAGTTGGAATAGGTTCAACAAAGGGGGTCTATGAGCCATATGTTGGTGGCCTCCACTCATCATGAAATAAGAGTGCCTGCTTCAGCAGCTTAAAACACAAAACAAAACAAACAGTCAAGCATACATCCACAGATCTGGCTCTCACTCTTGGGGACAGAGCCACTCTGAGTGTTCTGTTAGTCCTCTTTTCCTCCAGAGATGCACCAGTCCTGCAGTGTCAGAGGCCCAAGCATCTGCTCCAGCACAGAAGTGCCAACTAAAATTGCAGGAGTCGCCTGTAAGGGTGCTGAGAACTCTAAGTCATTTAGTCCCTAATCTGGTGGTAGCCCCATCCCAGAAGAACCAGAGGCAGCATCTGTGCTGTGTTTTGAGAAGGCTTGGGGTGTCTCAGCAGCCCGCAGTCAAGCTTCAAATACCACCATTACAGAGGCGGCCCTTCAGGTTAGACCACCACCTCCTATTAAAATGCAACATAAACACAAACACACATGCACACATGAGCATACACAGCCCTGGGACCAGGGAAAATGAATGCAAATACCCCAGACCTGACCCTCACAGGGTCTGACCCTCACAGGGCCTGCCCTGGAGCCTGAGTCACTAAGAATCTCTCCATAAGGCATGTGTCTCGGTCAACACAGTCTGCTGTAACAAAATACCATACACTGGGTGGCCTAAACAACAGACATTTATTCTCACAGTTGTGGAGTCTGAGAAGTCCAAGATCAAGGTGCCAGCCGATTTGATTCCTAGTGAGAGGCCTCCTCCTGCCTTACAGACAGCCATCTTCCCACTGTGTCCTCACATGGCAGAGAGAGAGAGAGAGAGAGAGAGAGAGAGATGGCCTAAACAACAGACATTTATTCTCACAGTTGTGGAGTCTGAGAAGTCCAAGATCAAGGTGCCAGCCGATTTGATTCCTAGTGAGAGGCCTCCTCCTGCCTTACAGACAGCCATCTTCCCACTGTGTCCTCACATGGCAGAGAGAGAGAGAGAGAGAGAGAGAGAGAGCACTCTGGTGTCCCTTCCTCTTCTTATAAGGGCATTAATCCCATAATGGGGGCCCCACTCTCATGACTTCATCTAAACCTAAGTATAGGCAGACCTCAGAAATATTGTAGGTTCAGTTCCAGACCACTGTGATAAAGTTAATATTACAATACAGCAGGTCGCGTGAATTTTTTAGTTTCCCAGGGCATATAAAAGTTATGTTACACGATACGATTCTATTAAGTGTGTAATAATTATGTCTAAAAAACCCACTGTACATACCTTAATTAAAGAATACTTTATTGCTAAAAATCGCTAACCCTCATCTGAGCCTTCAGCGAGTCGTAGTAGTAACATCAAAGATCACTGACTGCAGATCACCATATCAAAAATAATAATCATGAAAAAGTTTGGGATACTGTGAGAATTACCATAATGTGACACAGAGACATGAAGTGAGCAAATGTGGTTGGAAAAATGGCGCTGATAGACTTGCTCGACGCTGGGTTGCCACAAACCTTCAATTTGTAAAAACGCAATGTCTGCGATACAGTGAAGCACAAGAAAACAAAGTATGTCTGTACCTCCCAAAGCCCCCACCTCCAAATGCTACCACGTTCAGGGTTAGGACTTCAATGTATAAATTTCAGGGGACACAAACACACAGTCCATAACAGCATGAGAACTAAGAAACATGACAAGAATGTGTCAGTTCATGGTGCACCATGTAGCTGAAAGGTCACAAGGCGAAATCAGACCTGGAAAAGCCCAATCAGAAAGAAGCTGCAGTTAGGGTCGGGGAGCAAAATCAGTGAGAAGAGATTGGAAATCACTTTTTTTGTGAGGCTGGAAAAAAGCAACACTACATTCCGGTTGAGGTATGTTAATGACAGAGCACAAGAATGCATCTCCATGCCTCAGGGCCTCCCGAAATCAGGAATCTCCTTCTAGCTCCAGGACCAACCCTATTAGGCTCCCATTCCAGGATGTTATGACTCATTTTTATTGTATACTCCTACCATGAGATGCCCTTCTTTACCTGAGTTTGTCTGAGTCAAGATTGACTGGAACGGCCACTGAGATCAAGTACCATCTCAAAGGCTGAGTGAGCTGACAGCCAATCCGTGTGGAAAGACGGCAGTTATGGGTTGAATTGTGTCCCAAAAAAGGTATGTTGGAGTCCTAGCCCTGGGTACCTAAGAATCTGAACTCATCTGGAAATAGGGTCTGGCAGAGGTAATCAAAATGTAAGTTGCTGAGGCCATATACTGGAGTAGGGTGGGATCTCCACTCAATGTGATAAGAAGAGAAGAAAAGAGACACAAACCCAGACACCCACGCAGGACGCCATATGAAGATGGGGGCAGGGGCTGGAGTTCTGCAGCCAAGGGAGGCCAAGGACCGCAGGCAACACCAGAGGCTGAGAGGAGGGGATGGAACAGATTCTTCACGCACTCCTTCAGAGAGCATGGCCCTGCTGACGCCTTGGTTTCAGACTTCTAGCCTGAAAGAATACATTTCTGTTGTTTTAAGCCTCCCAGGTTTTGTAATTTGTTACAGCAGTCCTAGGAAATTAACACAGGCACTCCTAAGGAGTTCAGAAAAGTCCCGGAATGCTGAGTTTTGACCAAAAAGGGCAGGTGTGAATAGGTGCTAGAGCAGGAGACTTTGCATGGAGGGGCATTATAAAGATGCTGCCTTGCTGCCTGGGGTGAGGCAAAGTAAAGAAGAGGTGGAGGATGCAAAGCAAGGTCCACGTTGCAGCCGCTCACCCCCTAAGCACTCACGGAAAACACCAGAATGGCCAGTAAGTAAATGAAGGCTACAAGCAAAGAGGGAGAAGGAGGAGGAGGAAGAGGAGGAGGAGAAGAAAAGAATAAGAGGGATGGAGATGAAGAGGGGAAGGGGGAGGGGGGGATGAGGACCTGTGCCATGTGAGGTAGCGTATGCACAGGTGTCTGGGATTAGAACTTGGATATCTTTGGGGAGCCATTCAGCCTACCACTGGGTCTTTAAGTCAGTGCATGTTTACACAGATACATAAATATATCTTTCTCTACTACAGCTCAGAAAAGAATTGAATTCAATCAAATTGCCTTTCAGTTGGAGAGATCATAAAATAGAACTTTCCGCATTTATTCCGCTCTTCTTCCTTTAACCACCTATACAAATCCCCGGAAGAAGAAACAATCACCTGATAACCTCAGTGATAAGACAACCTCAATCATCGACTTTAACAAATGTTTTCTGAGCCAGCATCATGGCCTAGCAAATCCACCTTGCTTCATTTTTCACACAGGGGCCAGCAGAATGCTGTAATCAGCATAACAGTCAGTATTGCCTTAAACTGGCAGTTTGCACTACAGTGTTGGGTCACAAAACAAAGGGTCAATTCAGAGGAGAAAAAAATGAGTAACATTGGTTGTTTGACTTTCACGTAGGCAAAACAACCATTTGATTGATGGACTCTTTCATTTTTTCATAGTTATTTTAGCACCTTATAACTACAAGCTAAGTGTGCCATTTATATAACTGTACAGTGGTCTATTTACAGGGTTATCAAATGTTTTAATTCATCTGTGAAATCAACATTAACCACTCCCAACATTTATACTTGCCTGCGGCGCACCCAGCCTTCACGAACCCACTCACCACCTCCATTTTTCCCTTTAACTCAAAGTAGAGCTCCCCATTCAATTGGGTCACTAATTTTTTAATTTTTTACTCAACGAATATTCTCTGAATGTCTATTATGTGCCCGGCTCTGAGCTGGATCCAAAGACAGAAAAATGTGGCAGACAACATTTTTTAGCAAGAGATTTGAACAGTCTCCTTCTGATCAGTTTGGGAAGGCTTTCCCAAGTTCAGGAAGGAGTCATTGGCATGGCTTGTTCTCAGTGTTCTTAGTTAGGCCAATATAAGGTTGGTAGGCACCATTCATCCTGGGAGAAGCAGTACTAGATCTTACTATGGTTTGATCAAATGCACCTCACAGTTTGCAAATGGATAAATTTGCAAAAGTGTCCCAGGCGTCCGCAGGGTAGGAAATGCAGCAATACGACCTCTGAAGTTCTGGTCCCATGAACTAGTTCTTGTTGTAGTATTTTGAAGCTTGGAAAAGGTACAGCTCTGAGATGAAAAGAAGGAAATTCTAGCTACACAGCCTGAGAAGAAAGCCCAAAGAACCAACCAGTAATAAGATTCTTCATAAAGACATATGAAGAGCTATCAGGGGACAGAAATTCAGTCAGGACTTTCAATCTGCCATCTTAACATGACCCCAGTGGTTTGGGTCCAATTCATGGAGTCAAATGTCCCAGAGGAATTCACTCAACACAGTGATATTCAAAGGGCAACCAAGTTACTATATTAATATTGCCCACATAAACATATATATGTGACAATGCTGTATTTCATTACCCCTCCCCTTCTGTTTTTAAAAAATGTTGGTTGACCATTAAGATAATAAAAAAATTTGGGGGGGGGGTGTTTTAATATTAAAGGGGTTTTAATATTCAGCTACCACCCATTGCTCTCATCATATATGACAAAACAAGACATATAAAAGAATGGCCCTACAATTCGAAGAAGCCCGTGACTTGCTTTGGTTGTCTTTCAGATAAACAAAATATGAGATAAAGCTTTCTGGAAACAGTTTCATCGATTATTTCAAGATATTATTAAAGTAGTGTATGTAGAGCGCTGTGCTAAGATTGGAGAGTCCTGGTCTCCCAGATCTCTTATTGACCAGATGTTCTATTTTGGGCCCTTGCCTTAATTTCTTTCTTCCTCCTCTCCAAAATAAAGGGTTAGAACTAGATGATTTCTCGCAAGTTCACAGATTTTGTGGTTCTCTTCACTGCCAAGAAAATAGCCTTTTTGAGGTTCCATGTTATGGAGAAGTGATCTAATAGGTTGGAAGGCTGAGGTCTGTTGGCAGGAGAAGAGCTCTAAGGCTTCAAACGGGACACACCCCAGGGATGAATGAGGAGTTTGGACTGATAACCCAGGCTCAACTCCAGCACCAAGTGGATGGGGAAAGGACGGTGGAGGGGACAGTGATGGCAGAGGATGCAAACCCCTCCAGACACAGCCCTTTTGGCACAGAGATTGGGCTTCGGGATCATTTGGCTGAGCATGTGAGTGTAAACTTTAAAAAACAAAATAGTGCTATCAAGACCTGGCAGATCTAGCTAGCTGAGAAAGGGCATCCTTAAAGCACTAGACAAGGACACATTGGACTATACAGGTCCATTTTCAACTGTGACAACACAGTAGGGCTGAAAATGAACTATGGTAACCAAAAAGTGGGACCTATAAGCAGACTAAACAGATTTTCCAGTTCTTTACTTACTGACCCTTTGAACTGAACAAGCTCCAGGATGCTTAAGTAATTGTGGGAGTTGGGGGAAGGTGAGATCAAGAGCAATAAATGTGAACTTCCTGCTACGTGAAGGAAATGGTGGGAAGTTAAAGCTGTGACTACATTTGTACCTCAAGACTGTGATGTGGGTAATGCACCTCTGGCTGTGAATATCCAAAGCTGAATGGCATACGCGGACAATTATCAGGATGACTGCTGGTGCTCTAGAATGTTTTCGGGCCAGGAAAGAGAGTGCCCTGTGTAAGGAAGGAAGGGCCTGCAGGGACCGGGCAGGGGAGATGAGGCTGGAGACAGCAGGGCCACAGCAGGAACACTTTCTAGGTTCTAGATTGGTAGGATCCTCCCTTTCTTGCCATAAAGAGGGCATGAACGTGCTGCTGGGCCATAGCTATGGATTATAACTAGTGTCCTTTAACGCAACTAGTCTCTTGTGAGTAATTTGCACTTCTGGAGATCTCCAGATAGATTGATATTGATCTCAAAGTCTCCATACTAGAAAAGTCACCCAAAGGCATTTCCTTTTGATCCTCAATTTACTAAAGAGCTGTCATGTCAAATTTCTTTGGTATAAAAGTACAAGAACACAATTGGTTAAAGGTCAGCTAAAGTCAACTCTTTTAAAATGGAGACCAAAATTTCACACTAAATATAAAACCGTTTGATGGAAACTTAATCTTGAATGATAAAAAAGTTTTATAAAGTTTATAAAGTTTTATAAAACTTATAAAAGATAAATTTATATTAAACTTAAAGTAATTTAGGCTAAATTGCAATTATGCCTTAAGTTTTAAAAAAAGATAAATTGTGTTAAGGTTTTTCTTGAGGGTGAAATTATTATTTTTCAAACAAAATGCATGATAAACATAGTTCACTTGATATTTACATTTGGCTTTTTCAGTATGGCCATAAAGAAAGTAATTTAAAAAGATATCTTGGCCATCATTAATTTTTTCAATGCTTTTCTCTTAACCCTTTGATAATCAAATCAGTTTCTGCCTGAGGATATATCCTGTCCTTACTTGCATTAGATTTCCCTCCTTCAATTGTTCATTAACTCTGACAGACTCTCATTGTTTAAAATTCTGAGTGTGATTCCAGCAATTTTCCAACATTACTATATGAGTTCCTGAATTTTCTGTTTGTACTTTACTGTTGTATGTTAACATCTGACCATCAACAAAAGTCAGGCCCCAGAAGGCCTTGACATGATAAGCAGAGAAATACTCTAGTGTTAAGCTGGGATGGTTGTTTGTCTAAGGACCAGTTTCCCAAGCCCTCAGATCACTAGTGAATACTTTCAGGCCTTGATGGGTTTTGCTTGCCCCTGACTTTGTCTCCCTTATGCATCCTCGTAACTATAGAGACTCCTCTAATGAATAAGAGGGTAACAAGGACCCCCTATAGTTTGAAACTCATACTGTCTCAGACACTAAGTTCCTCATCCAACCCAAAAGCCAATGTAGACCCTCATATATGCAGACTGGAGTAGGATAATCTATCTGCAACTGTACTCACTCTCATTTGTGAATGATTTTTATGAAAAATGCATCCTGGGTTGTGACTATATCAGGAACATATCTTCCCTTCCAGACAAAACACAACAACTACAGTGGCAGCCTTCTGGGCACCAAGAATCATTCACTCTGCAGTAAAATGAATAAGGGCACTTGATTATAAAATCCCTTCTAGCACTAAAGGTTCATGGCCAGGTTATCCTTCATCAGCTGAAGACACCTCGCTGGGTGGGGAGCCATGAGTATTGGTAGAAACACTGACAGACCATTCTCCTAGTCAGAAGTGACTTATAAACTCAAATGCCACAGGGATATTTATCTCTATTTAGTCTCACTGACTGATTTTTTAAGAAACACTAGGGTCGGGCTTCCCTGGTGGCTCAGTGGTTGAGAGTCCGCCTGCCGATGCAGGGGACGCGGGTTCGTGCCCCGGTCCGGGAAGATTCCCACATGCCGCGGAGCGGCTAGGCCCTTGAGCCATGGCCGCTGAGCCTGCGCGTCCAGAGCCTGTGCCCCGCAACGGGAGAGGCCACAGCAGTGAGAGGCCCGCGTACCACAGAATAAAAAAAAAAAAAAGAAACGCTAAGGTATATTTTTAGGCCCTGGGTACATCATGTGCAGTTATTCATGGTTGGGACATAGTCTACCTTGATCCTTTGGTGGAGACTATTCACGTGCGTAAATCATTTAAAGCAAGCAGGTATGCAGAAGGAGAAAAGACAAAAAAGGAACAGAAATACCAACTTCCTTAATTAGTTTCTAATGTGTGTAGTTTTATTTATACCTATGACCAAAGTCTATCCTATTTTCTGTTCTGTGAGCTTTGGATTTATTACTGTAATAATCAGGCAAAATGCTTTTTCTATGTTGATGACAAAACTAATATTATTCCTAACAAAGTAGTGAGTGTACTGTATCCGAGGGTACTGGTAACCACTGAATTACCATCCAGTCATAAATAACTAGAAAACTGGATGAAATACAGAAAACAGCTATCTTCAGACATTATATAACAAGCCATGCAGTACTGCTCTTCCTGAGAAAAGAAATACAAATGAGGAGGGCCCTACCATTGACAAGTCTTTCTGAACTTCAGTGCAAGGGGGTAATATGCAAACAGACCCCAGCTATCTTTCTGAGTTGAGGAGACAAAGATATGAATTTGGGGAGTCCAAGGCAACTCTGCGGGGCAGAATATATGAGAAGAGGGAGCCATGTAGAGAAAGAACTCCAGAAATCTGCATAGGGATCCTCTGGAGTCTTTAAGTGAATACCAGTCTGTGCCTGTCTGGGGTGAAAACCCACAAGGCCAGGCAAAAACAACTTCCAGGGAAAGAACTATCACCAGAGAAGTGTACAGAGACAACTCCCAGAGTTCATACCAGGGTTGGTAATATTTCAGGTTCTCATGAGGCAAAGTAGAGAAACTTCACTGAATACACAGGACATTTAGTCACTATTCTAGGAGGGCCATGCCCTAGAAATAGATCTAAAGTAAAGGCTAATTTAGCCCTACATCAAGAGTTGAAAAATAAAACACAAAGGGATTAAACCAGACTGCAAGTAACTTCTAACTGCCTGCTGTAAGAAAAATCCAACACTCTTTAAAGGAATTTAAGAAAATCCAACCATTAACAATGTAAAATTCATGATGCCTCGTACTTAGTCAAAAATTACCAGGCTTGAGAAAGAGAAGGAAAATATAATTCATAACCAGGAAAAACAATTAATCTATAGAAAGAAACCCAGAAATGACAGAAATGGAATTAGCAGTCAAGGATTTTTAAACTGCTCATACAAATATTATAATTATGGTCAGGATATATGGAAAACATGCACATGATGATGTGAGAAATAGAAGATATGAAAAAGACACAAATGGAAATTCTAGAAATGAAAAATGCTACATCTGAAATGAAAAAATATACTGGTTGGAAAAACCAGTATAAAAAAACATAAAATACAGAAGGAAAATTTAGTAAACTTGAGCATAGCAATGGAAATGATCTAAAATGAAGAAAAAGAAATGGAAAATATGTTATTTTTAAAAACCCCAATTTTTACTCTTTTTAAATATTTTTAGAAATAAGTCTTCAAAATAAAATAATGACAATATCTTATCAGGAATCAGGATGCCTGAATTGTGGGGTAAATCAGCCCTAGAGTGAAGGTGACCAGGGACCCACTATGACAAGTGTACAAGAAAGTCTTGATAAAATTGATCCCAAATAACCTAACTGCTTGCCAAGAGGAAAGCCAATGCTCATTAAAAGAATACAGCAGGGACATGGAATGGAATGGAGAGAGGGCAAAGTCTTATACATTCATTGGAGTAGTGATTACACAGGTGTACACATTTGTCAAAACGCATCAAACTCTACACTTAAAATAGATGGGTGCATTTTATTTCATGTACATTATACCCCCAATGAGTTTAGGGAGAAAAGCAAAGACATAGCCATATTTAAGTCTTCTTTCGAATGTGTGTTAAGGGGAGGTGGAATTTTTTTCAGCAGGTCTAGGCTGGTCAAAGCATTTAAAAATCCTATCCAATACTGTCTGGACTGAAGACCCACTGTTTTATTCTTGGAAAGTCTCCCTATTCTGAGCATAAATATTATTTAGTGCTCCAAGGAACATCAAAGTAAGTTCAAAATAAGTGTGATCTGTTTTTTAAAAACGTCATCATCTGTATCAGTCTCAGAGTGAAATGCTTTACAAGTTTTAAAAGGTAAATTTAAATAGCAAGCCTTTTCAAAGTAAAGGGAGAGGGAGCTACCTAGGTGTTTTTGAACTTCGTGCCTTAGTAGTGTTGGTGTCCTTGACTGCAGTCATTTAGGGATAAAAAATACGAAAATATCAGTGTGTTACTAAAATAAATGTGGGGCACTGCCCAGCTCTCCCTTTCAGACCGAGGTACTCAATCCTCCAGCAGCTGGGAGTGGTGACCTCCAGTGGCTTCTGGAATTGCCCTCTGCTGAAGGGACTGCCTTGTCCAAGCTTACACCTCCTCCTCAAGGGCAGCCCATGTCCAGTGAGAGGTCAATGCTGGGGTTCAAAGGGCACGCCCTTTTTTGTCTTATCTCAAGTCAGTACAACTCTGCAGGGAGATCTTAGCTCTAGAGCTCCCTATGTGACCATGTGAGGTCTCTGTTTCAGCCCCACTCTGGTTCAATTTCTCCCCCTCCCAACCCGGCTTCCCTTACCCCTCTCAGATGTTTTCTTGAGGGAAAACTGCAATAAATCTCCTGTGCACATGAGATCCATCTTCCAGGCTGTTTCCCAGGGAACATGACCTATGACAATCAGTAAATGTGAAGGGACTCACCTGTGTCTGGTGTGATATTTCTATGCCCAAGTGAAAAATAAATATCCACAATCACTAGCTTTCTTGATAACCAGAATTAACCAGCTGTAAAATATAATGAACAGATCCCAATCACAATAACAAAAAATACCCAGAGAAAATAACTACGAATAACCATAACAAGACAAGCGTAGGATATACAATAATAAAACACTACTAACAGTCATTCTAAAAGATGTGAGCAAAGGGATGAAAGTATACTGTTCTTAAGAAAACTCAGTCCTGATAAAGAGAGTGATGCTCCGTAAATCTACTCAGCAGAGTCCAAATTTGAAATTTGATAAAAATAATCCATAGTTCATGTAGGAGAAAAAACATAGAAAGATGGGGCAGGGGAATTTAAAGGACAGGAATAGGCGAACCGGAGAGAGGGTGAGCTTTATGCTGTCAAATATTACAATATAAAGCTGCACTCACGTCCACCAGGATTCTTTCTCCTTCCAGAGGCTGATTCCCTCTGTCGTGCTTCTCTACCTCCCCTCTTCCCTACTGTATACCAATTGCCTGTTTATTTTGTCTCTCCCATTCTGCTGTAATCACTCAAGAGAACAATCTATGCTTTTCAAGATATGTCTTTAGCACCCAGCCCAGTGCCTGCACAAAGTGATGAATGAGTGAATGAATGACCAATTAAAGGGACAAAAAAGCAAGCACAAAACTGGCTACAGTGACGCTTAGTTCATTCCTTCTGAGATATCTAGGAGTCACTGTCATTACAATCTAAGCTGATGCTAATGCCATCAAGAAGTAAATACTTACTTCCTGCGGATATGCCCCATTTCTTCTGTGTCTAAATTTACATTGAAGACGATGCATGCACATATTGTGCAGCACAGGGAACATAGCCCATATTTTATAATAACTAGAGAGTATAATCTATAAAAGTTTTCAATCACTATGTTGTACACCTGAAGCTAATATAGTATTGTAAAACAACTATACCTCAATTTAAAATTTAATTAATTTAAAATTTTTTTACTTTAAAAAGAAAAGAAAAGAATGCTTGCATTTGTAAACATGTCCATGTTTGAACAATTCAACTGCATGTCAGATTATGTTCCTAAGACTGCGTGGCAATGGAGACCTTTAAAGGCCAATGTCTCAGCCCCCTTTATGAGAAAAGATGCTTTCGATATTGTAGTTGAGAAATAAAAGCCAATGCCATGAGATCTATTTTTCCTTGAGAAAGTCAAGGAAGGGCACTGCATTTACCCGAGGACGTGCTGACAATGCCTAACTACATCGAATCTTATCTACACAAGCAGTAAATCCCCTCACCCACCGAGCTGGTAAGAGGGCGGGTTTGCTCCACAACTGCTGCCAGCCAAGTTTTTAGCCCTTCCGCCACCTAAGGGTTTCATTTCAGGATGGAGATGATAACGTGCCCAAATAGTACAATCCAAGTCCCAATGAATTTTAATAACGGCAACTCCCTTTGCAAAGCGGGAGAGAGAATACGCTGTCCTACTGTAAACTTCCTGGAGATCCACACAGTAATCTGCCTCCCTGTGCCCATACGGGTTACCAGAGGGCAGGATTCACCCAGGTAATGAAAGGTTAAATCTGGACTTAAAGTTACACACACCTCAAAGCACATTTCATTTTGAGTTGTGTAATACAGCCCCAGTCCACCAACTGATGACTGGGTAGATTTTACATTTCAGCTTTTATCAGCGTATAGCTCAGAGTTGCAGAATGCCAACTGGGCAAATGACTTTATGAAAGCAGAATGAATACACAAGCTCTAATATTCCTAAAAGATGCACTGAAGTTTTTTTAAGGAAGATAGGTAAATCTGATGAAAAAAATTTAGTTTAAGCAAATTGTACTTTAGAGTGCCCTTGAAAACATAATAAAAAACTCTTCCCAAGTTAGAGGTGTACACATTTGGGTCTTTCACAATCTAGCCTTCACATCCGTACAACTTCAGGGCCTGCACTTCTACCACAGGTGAGCCAGGCCGCAGATTTGATCTGGATGCCATAATGAGGATTCAGTGCACGGTCCTAAAACTTGGAGCTAGACTCCCCAAAGTCTGAATCTTTTAAGGAAAACAGCCTTGTTGGTGTTTATTTGTGTATTTCCTTTGTTGCTTTTGGCCCCAATTGTCTCATAAAAGAGCTTGAAGAACATGCATGAACATATGCATAACATGCATAAAAGACCTTGAAAAACATACATATTGAAGAACATTCATAGAATTTAAACAAGGCTGATGCCTTTTTTATCTTCATAGCAACTCTCTAAGGTAGGTATTGTTATCATAATAACCAGCCCCAAGATTCAAAAAGAACATACTTGAGGCAAAGGGGCTGCTGACTTACCCTGGAGAAGGAAAAGTTAAAAGTTTTCTGATTTCCCTTAGGTTGGAGGAAGATATCTCATTTCCCAGAAATCTCTTTGAGTCGGAGATGCCTGGAAATAGCTGTTTCTGAGGAAAGCAATAGGCTGAATCAAAAGTAACATACTAATTCTAAATCCTGGCAATTACATGTTGAGAGCTTGCCTAGATATTCTAGGTGCCACCGTGCAATAGGCCAGTGGTGTCGCTGAGAGCTCAGTGCATATCAGGGAAAAGACACACTCTCAGTGGGCGCCCCTTATAGCCACATTAATCCAACTGAAGTGTGATTCTGGATCACAGCCAGTCTACCCCACTGAGGCAAGGCTCCATGGAACACCAAGCTACCAAAGGCGGACCTGACCAGCTAAGGAGATGAAGGATAGGAGAAGCAGCATAGTTAAAATATCTGTATAGTGAGTTTTCAAGCATCACTAATATTAAAAAGACACATGGAGTCCCAGCATCCCATGGCATCCAGTGGAAACAAAGGCAGTCACGTGACTCGGAGGGCTGAGAGTGATCTGAATGAGGGCTTATTTTGAGCAGAAGCCATGTGGGCTTCAATGCAATGGTGTTAAATCATGAATATAGAACAATGCTGGCTAACAGAATGTCATTGACCGAAAGACAGTGTTCATACTTCCAGAGTGACAGCAGCAAATATTCAGTCTGCCTATCTTTCTCAGCCCCTGACAAGACATATGACAAGTTCCAACATAGTCTTGATCTGGAGGAAGGAGGTCCAGCCACAGAGACAAGAGTAACACTCATCAAACCAGAAAAAGGCATACCACAGTCAGTATATCTAAATTGGCTAGCCCAAATGGCAAGTGCCTTAGCAGTTCTGAGGACACAGAAATCCTTAAGGGTGAGCTGGACCCTCAAGGGTACATGATTTTAACTGGTAGGGAGGCAAGCATTCCATGGAGAGGAAGCAGCATGTAAGAAGAAAAGAAGGTGTTGGACATTAGAAACATGGAGAAAATCAAACTGTACAACAAAAACTTGACCCCCAAAACAAAAGCTTCACAATTGATGATCAGATCAGTGATTTTCAAACAACTTGAAAATTTCTCTAAGTAGTCATAGCAGAAAGTAATGAGAGAGCCAGTGGAACCCCCTATGCCACCCAACCCTACCGCCACCCCCTGACAAGTATGTTTTAATCAGGAGATTCACCTTTGATCTGTCTTGTGTATTCAGATTCCAAGTAAGATTTTGCTTTAGAATAAGTTGCTTTAAAAAAAGCTTAAAAACATTATAAGGACCCTAACAAGAATAAGCAAGATAAGCTACAAAATCATAGTTTTTAAAAAGCCAAACTCAAATGAAACTTAATTTCAGAAAAGTGACAAATCCTTTCTGGGAGAGAAGAGATCCATGGTGGCTTTTGTACTTGGCAGGGTGGTGGGAAGAGGAAAAAAATCTTTCATAGATGGGAATCAAGAGAAGCCGGCTGAACTTTGAACAAACATGTAACAGCCTATGTAAATAGGCTCACTTGATGGACTAGAGTCTTAAGCAGCACCAGCCAAAGAGCCAACTCTTTCTAATAGGCCTTCATGGAGATCATGAAAAAGTCCATCCAAGACTGAAGGCAGGGAAGGAGCTAAAAGAGAGATTCCTGCTGGGGTACACAGGCCTTCTCCAAATACTAGGTAATGGCATGCTGAAGGCTGGAAAAAAGGCAAGAAAGTGGAGAGAAATCCCTGCGAGGCACACTAGGCCTTTGCTGAGTACATAGCAACAACCCTGTGAAGTCTGGGACTGGGGTAGGAGGGGAGGGAGGAATCCCTCTAAGACACTCTGGACCTTCACTAAATGGCCGGTGGTGGCCCTCCAATGTCTGATGTGGGACAGAGGGCACAGAGAGATCTCCCAAGGAGTAGAAGTCTGGGATGAAACTGGGAGCAAAGAGAACTCTGCAGAGACCAGAAATGTTGGCAACCAGCTTGTAAAGCAGAAAGCCGTCTTGTGTGGTTTGGAAAGTTGGTGGCCAGGCTCTAAAGGTTGAGTCATAAGATGAGTTCTTTCAGCATCGCAAATGAGAGTTGCTTGTTTTCTTCTTCTTTCTTTTTTTCTCCAGTGAAGCTGAGCGGTAGGAAAGCTCTGATAATCCTTCCCACCAGGCCCTGAGAGCAAGCCACTGAGAAGACATCTTTTCTTCTCCTCTCTTCCATCCTGCAGGATTCAATGCCCCAGCACCCAACAGTGGGACACCAGATTAATCTGAAGAAGAGGGTGGAGCGCTGAAGGACAAAGAGAGCTCCATGTGTGGCGAGGTGGGACTCCGGGATTGGGAAGGAATGAAGAGAACTTACTCTGACACTTGTTAAAAACAGCAAGGAAGACTTTATTCAAGGCTACTGCAATAAGGGAGAGAGATTAGACTTACCTCTGAACAACAGGCACAAGCGGGAATTCATAGCCGATAGGCAGGGTCTGGGAGTGGATGGAAAATTACTAAGAGGGATAGTTTAGGTATCAAGGGTGGGGCAATTCTCAACAAACTGGCTTAGCAGGATGCTTTGCTAAAACCGGACGGACTCAGCAGGCCAAGGACAGGACCAAGGACGAGCCCTACTCGAAAAGAGGGTTTAGAGGAGCCTGACTAAAATTTAGTCAAGGGGAGAGCCCTTGTCATGAGTAAAGGGGGTTCAAGGTTTGAGAAGCCATGGGAAAGGAAGGAGGTGTGGGAGGTAAAAGTCAGACAGGGTGACTGGATACACAGGGGTGGCCACATGGGTGCCCAGAGAATTGATTACCAGGCCCTCCCAGTGAGAAACTAGGCACTTGGATAGAATCAGGAAACACCTGGAGCAGGACAGAGAATGGAAAGTATAATCCAAATTCAAAATAAAGGCCTATTTTACACATTTTTTCCTGTATTCTGTGTGCACTTGACTGGCTAACAGTCACGTAGGGGAGGTTGACTTCCCACTGCCTTCCACATCGGGGAGTAGAGCTGGGCTAGTATTCATGCTTTGAAAGGTTACTTTATTTTTCCCATTAATTGCACTTATTAACCTCTTTCTAGACCCCTCTCCTTAAAGGTGTCTCAGCTGTTTAGAACTGATAGCTGGAAAGAGAGTTTTAACGAGCGTTTGGGATTCCGAGGAGATAGCTACACACAAAGGAATTTCCAGTCTACACTGTCACTGGCCATCAGACCCAATGTCTCCAGTCCATGGTAGCTGCCTGACCAACATCTAAAGATGGACAGAGATAAGTTGGTACCCTGTGCCTGTGTCATCTCTTCTGTTCTGAACTCTGTGATACTTTAACTTGTTCAACCACTAGTAACATTTTCCTGGAAAACTGCTGATGAATCAAAATACAGTGCTTTGTGGAGCCTTTGTTGAGTGCTGATATTAGTGTAGGTGAAGCTGAGGCAAACCCTGAGGAGTGCCCTACCCATCTATCAACATAAGAGGCAAGCTGTTGAACGCCAAATGGCACCTTGGAACCTTGATTTTCCATCAAGTCATTTAAAGTTTGTCAGTGAAGGAGACTGCAGGGTTAAGTTAGAAATCTCACAGTTTCCAGATTCATTTAAATGGATTTCTATTTATTAAAAATACCTAAGTTTAAGGAGTTAATTATTCATTTTTATTAATGAGAAGCAAGCCGGACTAAAACGAGTGCTGTTGGTCTGAATTTAGTGGAGAGTTTTTTGGACTGATGTTTCTGTTTTTATTAAAGCTTATTCCAAGCGATGCAGATAAGGACCTGGTTCAAACGATTCCCCGAAAAAGGCACTTTGCTACTATTGTTGCCAGGGCTAAGCAAAGGGGCGCTAAGGGAATGAAATATCCTCCTTCCCACTGTTCTGTTGTCTTTCAAAACAGCAGAACTGCCAAGATCGGGAGATGGAAAGCCTCCTTTGAGGTGTTCCTCATCCCTCTTTCACTGGCTCAAGCAAAACAAGCACCTAGACTGGGTGCCCAGTACCCAAGGGGACACCCAGGAGGCGACACAACCAGTACAGCAAAATGGACAGTGGCACAGTGAAGGCAGAGAAGCCACGGGCTGCCAGGGGTCAGATCCAGGAACTCAGAAACACGGGCTTAAGTCACTATAAATACCCTTGAAAAAGTGACGGGGGTGGGAGAGAGCAGGAACAGGTGGTCGGGGGGCCCTGTATGCACATCACCAGCCCAGAACAATCACTCCGGGGGCATGAGCCCTGTGTGCTGTATTCCAAGTCCACTTTTACCCAAAGGCGGGATAATTGTCTGTTTTTGAGGTTTGATGCACCTCTCCCTCATGCTAAGGATTGGTTTATATCTTCACAAACATCTGGTATGATTTTTTTATACAACATCATGTGCGCCTTCACAATTTACAATCCCGAGGGGGGAAAAAGAAAAACCCTGTCTCCATCACAAACATGACAGAAAATCTTTCAGAGCACAATTAGGGAGGAAAAGAACCTCTCAAATCTTCTAGGGAATATATAAAAAGATAGCGGAGAAATAAAAGAAGACCAACCAAAGAAGAACAAGCAAAGGCTATTTATTCAGAGTTGCTATAGCAAGGGAGTCGGCCAAAGTCGTTTACATTTTGACTGAGACTCAAAGGCAGGCAGAGTAGTGGGAATCTTTTAGTGGAGAAAAGGGAAGGCTTCGGGTGTGCCCTTGTTGGAGGTCGTTGGCCCGGGCGGCTGTAGGTGAGCTAACTGTAAGTGAGGCTCCCGTGTGATGGGCTGGGGTACATATTTGGCTTTGCCTGGTTGACCCTAAGCTGGAAGCAGCAACAAAAATTAGAGAAGCTGGCAGTTATTAATCAGGTTCTGGTGATTCCGGGCCAGTTGTCATAGAAATTATTCTTTAGCTTCCTGGATTGTTATTAGAGATAGCAATCCGCAAGTCTGACTCACAGGAGGCTGCCTGCCTGGGTTGTTTATTGTAGATAAAGGGCTTCGTTTCCTGGGCATGTTGCAGATCAGAGTTCTATTTTTATATATGCTCTGGCCATTGTCCATTTGCATATCCAGTCTCTCTGTATTTTCTGAAACAAGGAGATCAGCAAGTAGGAAGAGCAGCTTATGAGTAAAGCCATGTCATCTCTCTGGAAGAAACCATAACTGGGATTTCATGAGGCTGGGTTAAAGTCAAGATGTATTTTTTCCTGTATTTTATAACTCTTCCAAGTATTTGGTTTACTTGATCGTATAGCTTCTTGGTCCGTATTCTCCCATGCTTCATGAAGGAGGGACCCAGCATCCTGCGGAGTGGAGGAAAAAAAAAAAAAAGGCTGTTTCTTCATCCTTCCCTGGAATTCAGGCTCCAGACATGCTTTCCCTGAAGACAAAGACAACGTTAATTTGGGCGGAATGGAGAAATTCCATTCTTAAAAAATAACTTTTACTTGGATTAAAATAACTCCTAGCATTCATAGGTAGAACGAGAGTTTGATGCTGGATGTTGCATTAGTCTGCTTTGGCTTCCATAACAAAGTACCACAGACTGGGGCCGTAAACAACAGACATTTATTTTCTCACAGTTCTGGAGGCTGGAAGTCCACAATCAAGTGGCCAGCAAGTTTGGTTTCATACTGAGGCCTCTACTTTTGGCTTGTAGGCAGCCACGTTCTCACTGTGTGTTCCCATAGCCTTTCTTCTGCATGAGCACTGAGAGGGGTACAAGCTCTCTGATGTCTCTTCTTGTAAGGACACTAATCCTATTGGCTCAGGACCTCATTGAACTTTAATTACTTCCACAAAGGCCCGATCTCCAAATACAGTCATATTGTGGTTAGAGCTTCAGCATATGAATTTGGAGGGGTCACAAAATTTCAGTCCATAGTAGTTGTGGAAGGTGGACTCATCCCTCTGTAAGGTGGTATCCTATTTGCCGATAGGTGTTCAGTGAGACGACCTTCCAATGTTCTTAGCTGAATTAGCCACACCAAGCTCCCTACAAATGAGGATATGAAAAGTTGAAGTTGGAGAGTTTTGTTCTGTTTTTTAGACTGAATATGTTTTTGATTATGAGACAGAAATCTTCACCTAAGGTCAGATGTGGATTGATAGAATAATCACAATCTGACCAAATCCCAATAACTTTCAAAGTATAATTGGGTTTAAGTTGTGCTCTTTTTTTTCTAAGATAAGATTTTGAGATAAATTTGTAATGAGGTGGATGGACACCTCAGAGCCTGTCATACAGAGTGAAGTAAGTCAGAAAGAGAAAAACAAATACCGTATGCTAACACATATATACACAGAATCTAAAAAAAAATGGTTCTGAAGAACCTAGGGGCAGGACAGGAATAAAGATGCAGATGTTGAGAATGGACTTGAGGACACAGGGAGGGGGGAAGGGGAAGCTGGGACGAAGTGAGAGAGCGGCATGGACATATATACACTACCAAATGTAAAACAGATAGCTAGTGGGAAGCAGCCACATAGCACAGGGAGATCAGCTCGGTGCTTTGTGACCACCTAGAGGGGTGGGATAGGGAGGGTGGGAGGGAGACGCAAGAGGGAGGGGATATGGGGATATATGTATACATAGAGCTGATTCACTTTGTTATGCAGCAGAAACTAACATAACATTGTAACGTAATTACACTCCGATAAAGATGCTGAATTTAAAAAAAACCATAAATATAAATACAACATTTAGGGAACCATGGGTCCCGAAAGAGAAGTCAATTTTTATGAAACACACCTCTCCCATATTACTCTTCTGCTACCAAACTTTCCTTTGTTTTCCATCCCCTACAGATTAATGTCGAATCTGTTGAACGCCAGTGTATCTTTCTGAAATTCTCCCCTACTTTTTCTGCACTAGTAACAGTAATAATAATGGTTATCACTTGTTGTGTGCTAAACCCCCTCTGCTAAAGGCTTTATATGCACTGTTGTTAGTTGTTAGTACTTGCAGTAAACATATGAATAGGTACTAGTACTCCCTTCTACAGAAGAGGAGGTTAAGTAACTTGCCTAAAATCTCAGCAGTTATTCACCCAGCATTCCCACTTGAGAAATGGAACTCACACTCAAGACTATCTGACTCCAGAGCTCTAAACCACTATATACTATATACTCTTCCCCATCGGCAGCTTGCTTTTCTGCAAATATTCCTTTGCAGCTCTTGTTCTCTTTAAGATTGGTATGTCTCACACTGCAAGCCCCCCAAAGTATATGTTACTAAACTGTTGAACCAAGTTCAGAAAACCAACTCCTTGAAGTGGGTAGACTTTCCTAAACAAGAAAGTCAGAAAGGAAAGGAAAGACATATTTGATTATATAAACTGTTTTTTAAAACTGGTTGTCTTTTGCCGTTCAAAAAACATGTAGTAGCCTGAAAAAAATTTGTTATACATATGGCAGGCGTAGGGTTATATCTCTAGCATGCAAAAAAGTGTCTACAAGTTGACAAGAAAAGAACAAACGAGCCATTAGAAAAATGGACAAAGGATATAAACAGGAAATTCACTGAAGAGGATCTAAAGGCTAATAAATCTATGATGAACAATTTCATTAGGATTCAGGGAACTTAAAATTAAACAACACTAATTATCTATTTTCATTCATTAGATTGGCAAAAGTTGAAAACAGAAATAACTCCAGTGCTGATAAAGCTGTAGAGAAATAAGCTCATTTATATACAGCTACTGAGAATTGGGACTGCTATATTTTTGAAAAACTGCCAATATCTTTTGAAATTTAAATACGTATATATTTTAACAAAGTAATATAGCATTTGGGACTCTGTCTTAAAAGAAATAAAAGCACCAGTACATAGAATATATGAAAAGAAATGTTTATTGCAGCATTGTTGTATTGGGAAAAATAAGAAATAACAACTATCAATCACTTGGGGAATGGTTGGATGAGTTTAATACATACACACTATGAAACATCGTGTAAACATTGAAAATAATGAGTTAGATATAGCTCTGACCTGGAAGGAATAGCAGAGATGCTGGCCCTGCTACAACTCTGTCTCAATTAAAACTGTGCCACATGGCCGCTGTCCCCTGCAAAAAGAAGCAAAGGAAGCAAATATTTGTTTTTTCCAGTATTCGAAGGGAAGGCAGAGAAGGAAAGAGGGATTTGAGAATGGGTTATGGATTAACCAGTAAGTGCCTCCATAGGACCCATGTCACATATTTCTTGGTCATTCTCACCATGCTTTAGCAAAGGGCAACACACAAGGTAAGCGCTCTCTAAAGTTTTATTGAGTGACTGATTAAGGAAGCTTTGGAGCAAAAGGTGAGACACCTTGAGCATCTCCTCATGGAAGATACCATAGGGAAACTGAGTCTGGAGCTCTAGGCTCAGGAGAAACAGAGTTAGGGAGAGCCTGAATTCAAAGTATCAGGACTCCATGAACTAGAGCCCAGGTGACTGCCACCAAAATTTACACTGGGCAGTGGGGTGAAACTGGAACCCTGCCAGAATGGATATTACTTCTCCAGGAAGCTAAGGGACTGGGCTCTGCTATGACCATGAGCTGTGAGATGGCTGTGAGAACGCATAAGTGTCGTGCTGTTGGGAACTGAGCCTCTGCTCTTCCAGGAGCTAGAACATGACCTCGGCGTCATACCGACGCTGCAGAAGCCAGACAATAATTCCCATTCCTATGGAACACACAGTATCGTAAAGAACACAGTTTTCCAGTGAAGTCAAGCAAATTTAGCCAGCTCAACCCTTAGAAACAGTAGGGTTTTTATCACCAAACCCAGTCTGTTTTGCACGAAGCCAGAAAAATGAGCAAGTATGTGCAGACCTCTCTGGGATCATAACATAGAAAGTCTTGTTGAGAGAATCCTTAAGACAAGTTCCTGCTTTCTCCTTCCCCCAGACACACGAAAAGCAAGATGTAGCTTTATAAGGAGTGTTTCCATTGGAAATCATTTTACTGCCAGGGAGGTGGAGAAAAATAATTTAAAACAGTTAAAAGGGTGGATCTGGACACTTCATTTATTTATTTATTTATGGCTGTGTTGGGTCTTCACTGCTGCGCGTGGGCTTTCTCTAGTTATGGCGAGCGGGGGCTACTCTTCATTGCAGTGCGTGGGCTTCTCATTGCGGTAGCTTCTCTTGCTGCAGAGCACGGTCTCTGGGCTTCAGTAGTTGTGGTGCATGAGCTCAGTAGCTGTGGCTCATGGGCTCTAGAGCACAGGCTCTGTAGTTGTGGTGCATGGGCTTAGTTGCTCCGCAGCATATAGGATCTTCCCGGACCAGGGATCGAACCCGTGTACCCTGCATTGTCAGGCAGATTCTTAACCACTACGCCACCAGGGAAGTCCCAGTTTTTTTCTTTTCTTTTAGATCTTAAACACCATGCACTTTAATACCACAAACCCATGTAAGAATGCCATTCAAAATAATGGTTTTATATTCTCTAAATTTTTAGTATTAGTCATTTTGAGGGAGTATCATATATCAGAAGGCTGCTTTTATTTTTTTCCCATCAGACAAGAATACCCTAAACAATTACTAAATAGCTGATTCAGTGCTCATGATAAGAACATATGGGAGTTCTAGATGTCATGTGGTTCTGTGGTCCCTTTAAATCTGGCGGGTCTGTAGGCACATAACTAGTAATTTTTCTCAGAGCTAGTGGTCAGTCATGTCTCAGGCTGTTGGTACCACATGGGTTTTTGTGCATGTTGTTATTGCTGTTGTTATTGCTGTTCGCTTTTTAAGAACTCTTAGAAATTTTAGAAACATAGAATGTGATTAGCCACAGGAGCAGAACATATTATCCAACACTGGTTATTTATAAGAGACATTAGATAACATTGTTCTCAAAAACGTTAACCATGAACTATGATAAATTAATCATCTAAATCTTAAGGAAAGGCATGAGTTCTCTGTCTAGATAAGATAGATATTTTCATAGACAAGCCCCAGCATTCCAATTATTTTGACAAGTTATATCAATCAGTAAGTTAAAACTCAAAGGTTCCCTCTTCAATAAATGGGGTGTTGTGATTTCTTTTATGCAAAACCTTGTTTTGTGTTTGACATGCTGTATGTGTATTCACTGTATTCACTGTATGTGTAATTGGAAGACCTCACTCATGGACAGGAGGAGGTGAGGATGCCCTAAACATTGAACCTCGCCCATGTTGGGTGGTAGGGTTCTGCTTTAGAATGGCAGATTGAGTGCTAATGTTTACTTGCTCTCCTTCATGGAATTCCATTGAAATGACACTTGGATTGGAAAGAATCCATAATAGTGTTGAGTACCATGGACCAGAGATTTTGACGTATTTTTGAAAACCAAAAAGTACATAAGATCATATAGATATAAAATCATTGCTGAGAAAATTGTAGCCTAGAATCCATGTAAGAAGTGAGAGCACTCTTCCCAGGAGAACCGTGTGCTCATCTCTCCTAGTTTCCTAGGGCTGCTGTAACAAAGTATCCCAAACTGGGCGTCTTGGAACAATACAAATGTATTCTCTCTCACTTCTGGAATCTTGCAGTCTGAAATCAAGGTATTGGCAGGGATGGTTCCCTCTGAGGGGTATGAGGGCGAATCTGTTCCACTCCCGTCTCCTAGCGTCTGTGATGACCGGCAGTCTTGGGCATTGCTTGCCTTGTAGATGTATCGCTCTGGTTTCTGCCTCTGTTGCTCCATAATGCTCCCCCTGTGTTTCTCTGTGTCCCCCATCTTCTTATAAGTACACCAGTCATATTAGATTAAAGGCACACCCTACTCCAATATGACCTCATCTCAGCCTAACTAATTATATCATCAATGACCTTATGTCCAAATAAGGTCACATTCTGAGATACTGAGGGTTAGAACGGCAACATGTCTTTTTAGGGGGACATAATTCAACCCGTGACACCTCATCCACCTGTTTGCTCTCAGATCCTCTCGCTACTAGTTCTGTCTCTCAGGCTACTAACCCCGACAATCTACATTTTCCAGACTCCCTTGCCAAACTGGCTTCTGGCTAGTTTCAGCTAACAGGGGGCACTGGTGAGGCTGTCAACGGGAAGAGAGAAGAAGCCAGGGTGTTTCTTCCCCTCTTTCTTGGCTTTGAGCCATGTCTCCATCAGTAGCTAAATCTTCTCCATGGTCCCATTTCCTACCTGGAGGCCTTGCTCCAGCTGCGTGACCTACTCTGGAGTTCTGACACCCAGCAAGGGGGAGGCTGAGCTACTAAACTCTGGGGACCCCATCCCCTAACTCTCCTCTGGTTCCAAATTCTGAGCTGTTTCATCATCCTGTTTGCTCTGTCAGCTCTTCCAAGGCCTTTGTAATTAATTCCCCTAATTAGATTCCCTCTATTGAATTATCTGGCATGAGTTCTCTTATCCTGATGAGACCCTGGATTGACACAAGTTTCAAGAGATGCCAAGCTCTGAGTCAACCAGTAGAGAACAGGAGTGAAGCAGGGGTCAGGCACCAGGGTAACTGTTGAAAGGACTGCCAACGGGATAGATGGGCAGACACTGGTCTTCTCCCTTCCCTCCCCAGAAAATGCAGTACAATTGTCAGGAGGAGGGCATGGGGGAAATAACAGTTGTAAGTATGCAAAATCCTTCATCTTTCTTAGTGGGCAACCAATAGATATTAATCAAAGTTGAGAAATTAAGAAAAAGAAGTGTAAGCATATTTCTTGTAGTTCCCAAAATAATTTAAACATCAATAAATAAATGTAGATATCTCTCAGGCCTTAGACTTGAGACTGGGGAGGAAAGGTCTTATTTCCTTCCTAAAATTATATCTCCTTCTACACTATTTGAATTTTGTAATGCTTGTGCCTCTATTACTTCTTAAATTTTTAGGCAATAATTTCAAAGATTTGATTAAGTCTTAAAATAGCTAAGGAGCAAGTGATTTTTTTTCTTCAGTTCAAATTCTTACTTTCTGGTTGGACAGGGCAGGAGAAAGTAAAGAGTGAAGAAGTAAGAAAGTTTGAAAGCAGTCACATGAAAAAAGAATCTAATAACACTACTCATTAATTAAATGAGTGAATTGCTTTAAACTGCTTTATATATTACAACATGGATGAGGGAAATCCATGCAGAGTGTGTTTCAAGTTGGGAAAAATGTCTCTCTTTTTTAATATGGATGTTTCTGAGAATTATCGTTTGTTCTTGGGAGATGTGTTCAGTATATTCAATCTATTTTTTTTTTTTTTTTTTTTTTTTTTTGTGGTACGCGGGCCTCCCTCTGCTGCGGCCTCTCCCGTTGCGGAGCACAGGCTCCGGACGCGCAGGCTCATTGGCCATGGCTCACGGGCCCAGCCGCTCCGCGGCACGTGGGATCCTCCCAGACCGGGGCGCGAACCCGGTTCCCCTGCATCGGCAGGCGGACGCGCAACCACTGCGCCACCAGAGAAGCCCTGCTAATCTAGTTTTTTAAATCCCCACTCTTACTTCCCTAACATGGGAAAGGAAGCAGTCACCCAAGTCCAGTAAGTGCAGGGAGTACCACACAGGATCAACCCAAGGAGGAACATGCTGAGACACACAGTAATCAAACTGACAAAAATTAAAGATAAAGAGAAAATATTAAAAGCAACAACAATAACAAGAAAAAATCCCCACTCTTATTCCTGCTGTCCAAGATCAGGAAGAATGAGAGGCAGAGACCATGGAAAGTTCCAGAGCTGGAGGGGCTCAAGCCTACTCTGGACCTTTATAGTGAACCCAGGAGTTGTTGCATAGGCTAGATAAGTAGTACTGGGTGATTAGAAACTTTCTTCTACAATAACCCAATATTGTTTTTTTTTTAAAAAATGACATAAGCTTTGGACACAAGCAGACTTGTATTTTAATCTCAGGGTTGCACTCTATGACGCTGGGCAATTTACTTGGATTCTCTGAACTTCGATCTCCATTTCTGCCAAATGGAGAAACAACATTTAGTCCATAGGTTGTCATGAAAAGTAATGAGATAATATATGCAAGGGGTCTTATAGAATGCCTTGCACATAGGAGACCCTCAAAATACAACCATCGTTGATGAGGAAATAGGTCAAATAAGGCTCTGCATATTTGAACATGTTCAAAGACTCCATCGAGGGGGTTTCTTAGATATTAGTGGGTTTTTCAAAGCACCGGCTTGCTTGTTAATCCCTGCAAAACGTATTTACTGACGACTGTACCAAGGGCCTTAAGTAGGATGACAACAGGAATGGTCCCAAGCAGGCCAGCCTTCTCAGACCATCTTATTGCCAGCTGTGGCTCCAGGGATCAGATTTAGATGAGGCACTTCTCATGAAGATGGGCTGGAAAAGACTGGAGTCCTCAAGACTTCACTCCAGATTCAAGGTGTGCCATTGAGTCTGGGGCTCATTTATAGTGGGGAGGTGGTAAGAAGATATTATCCAAACTGTGGTCCAACGAGGAGACCCAACATCCTTTGACATCTGCTTCCTAATCTCCACATTTCCCCCATCTCTTCTGGAGCAAGGCAGGCAAAATGGGAGAATCCCAGGACAAAGAGAGTGAGTGGGTAAGTGAATGAGTGAGTGGGTGAAGAAAATTCATAAGAATCTCCTGGGCAGTTTAATAAACCTCTAACAGCAACATCAACAAAATGTTTAGGTGAGTGGTAATTATAGGTGTAACGGGAGACTCACCATGAGCCCTGTAAACACTGCTAGATTCTACGTGTATATGTATATCTGGAAAACTGGTGAGGCAGTCCCAACAGAAGTCTCCTGTGTAATATTTTACTCGAAGAGATGAGAGAATTAGACAGACAAGCTTGACTTAGTGATTAAAGGGGAAGGTAACTGTGACTACAGCACTGTGTACTCATGAGGATTATCTACTGGTTTCGCCCAAAAATAACAGAAATAGTGCCCAACTGCAGATGGTCCCTCAGATGTACTCAGCATCAGCAACGTCCAGAGTGAGCAGGAAGGAATACCTGCAGAGATGGTGGGACCCAGTGGAGGAGGCTCGTACAAAAGAAAAGATGGAACGTGCCATTTGACAGCTACAGATAACCAGACTTGTTCATTGCTGTGTAGGAGGCATCCTCTAGGGACCCCCAGGAACACGTGAAGAGATTTTCACAGGCTCTATATCAGAGAGCAGAAAAAGAGGCAGTGGAACATGGAAGGTTACTATGATCCCAGCTACAGCTTATTCATAGGTCCGTGTGGCTTAGGGGGATTCCAGCACATGAGTAAATTATACAGAAATAGTCATTCTTTTGACTGCCATTAAGTTGTTGCCTTAAAGGAAAACAACCTTGGTTTCTTGTCAGAAGCCTATTATTGTAGCTTATGGTCCACAATAGCTCAGTGTGAAGACCTCTGGAAATTTCTGCAAATATATAGACTATGATCTGAAGGCCAAGGCAGACCTTTGCAGACAGCTCTGAGATGGGAAAACCCTGCTGTCTCATTTCAATATCTGCTACCTCTGGGGACTTGTAAAAGACCTTGTCTTTCCTGATAAGGTGATATCATTTGGTTTGTGTATTAGTCAGGTTAGGGCAGGCTTTGCTACAATAATAGTAAAATCCAGAAAACTCAACGGCTTAGCACAATAAAAGTTTATTTCTTGATCACATAATGCCTCATATAGATTGGGTGGCCGTCTTCCATCTCAAATGTATGCCAGCTAGAACACATGGCCTCCATTGTCATCATAGAAGGGGAAAACGAGCCAGAGAATCCTGTGGGATGATTTCAAGTGCCAGACCTAGAAAGGGCTCAGATCACTTCTCTCCATCTTCCCGTTGGCCAGGTAGCCCACAACTCCACGTGGCCTATGTGAGCTGGGAAATGTGGAAGAGCCCCCGACCACTGGATGAACACTAAGAATCTCACCACACCGTTTCTTTAAACAATTCACTTCTCTAGTTATCACCTTATTTAAATTGCCATTATTCAATAAGTTTATTTGTGTCCCTTCCAGGGGACAGAATTAGTCAAGACAGGAGAAATTTATCAAATCATCACTTTGTACACTTTACACGTATTACAATTTTTTTTTTTTTTTTTTTTTTTTTGTGGTATGCGGGCCTCCCTCTGTTGTGCCCTCTCCCATTGCGGAGCACAGGCTCAGCGGCCATGGCTCACGGGCCCAGCCGCTCCGCGGCATGTGGGATCCTCCCAGACCAGGGCGCGAACCCGGCTCCCCTGCATCGGCAGGCGGACGCGCAACCACTGCGCCACCAGGGAAGCCCACGTATTACAATTTTATTTGTCAGGTATACTTCAATAAAGCCGAGAAAAAGAACATAAAATAAGAAAGGAAAAAATTAAAAACTGGTACCAGATACCTCTTCTTCTGATCTGTCTCAGTATGATTTATATCTAGTAATGAGTTAAATGCTTGCTGTATATTTACCACAGAGAAAGACAGAGCCGCCTTTATGTTCTCAGCAACAGCTCAGAAAGCTGCCAACATTAGAACCTATTTGTTTTATTGAGAAAAGGGATTGTTGGCTGGAACACAAGGGCTCCCCATTACTGTTTCTGGAAAAAGCAATGGGAACTTTAACTTTCCTCTGGACTGCGACCAACATCTATCAGGAGGAACACGAGTTTAACATCTCTTTCTGAAGAGCCACACTTAGAATTCCTAACAGGCCTCCCCAGCCTCTACCGGTGTCAGTAATGGCTCAAGCTCCCCAATCCAAGCTCTTCTGTGTTTAATGAAAGTGCTAAAACAAATCAACTCGGCGAATTGCAAACAGCCAACTGGGCTGACCTAGAATACTAAATGAAACTGAAGTCTGATGGAACTGGGCTAAATAGTCAGAGCCAAGGCTACCCTCACAGGATTCAATCTGAGTTCTGACAGAGAATCATCCTGTGACCCGAGGTGGAAGAGTTCACAACTTGGTTCACTCGAGCTCCAGCTGAGTCTCGTGGGCTGAGAGGTTTTGTCTTGAAGGACAGTTCTGGAGGTCAGGATAAGACTGAAATGTGTATCAAAGTCTTCTGTTTCTCACAGTTGCGTTTTCAAAACTCCCTGTCTCTCAAATTCACCCCTGATTTTCATCTTCCACACAGCCGCCCTCAGCTTCAGGTCATCATCTGCCACCGCCTAATTCACAGAGAAAAACAGAACAGCTTGGGGGAGAAATTCTTCATTTCTCTGTCCACACTACCCACAAGTTTCCAACTGAGTATTTCCCACATCCTGAACTAACCGTTTGTCCCTCCACCAACCACCGCCTGACGTCCACCTTTACCGCCACTGACACTACTCTGGCTGATGCTACTGCCGAAGCCCTTATCCCAAGGACACTTGTAAGACCTCCTCTCCTTTGGCCTTTCCTTGGCATCGCGCACTTCCTTTGACCATTCCCTCACTTTCTACTCTGCTGGTTTCTGGATCCCCTGACGTCCAGTTCTCCTGCCACCTACCAAGTCTCCTTAACGTCTGCCTCTAAAAGGTTGGCGGTTCCCCAGGTTCTGCCCTTACCTCTCTTCTAATCCATTCAACCAGACCTTCTTGAATAAGGAAGCACTTCACGGAGACGCTAAAGCAAATCAGCTCCTCAGACTGAAAAGGAGCCCTGGGCTTGGTGCAGGAAACACAAGATGGGATCAGATTGGATCTACCCCGCCCTCAAGGACCTATAGTCTGGATCTCATTTAATGGCCCCCGACATCTACCCAGGCCCCCAGGCTAAAAGACTGACTCGGTAAGGACTTCTCTCTCACTCTCACAGCCAAAAAATTCCCCGAGTACTGTCGAATCTATCTTTTGAAAATCTTTTGAATCTGCCTCCTCCTCTTCTTCTAGAAGGTCGCTGGCTGAGTTTCAGCTTTCATTCTCTCTCACCCGTTGGGAATAACTCTTCATTGTTCATCCTGAATCCAGCCTCGCGCCCCTCCAGTCTCCCATGCATGATGCTTTCAGAGTTATCTTTGAAAAATTCAGTGTGGTCACATCATTCTCCATTCAAATGCCTTCAAGAGTTCCGCATCATCTCCTTCCAGGGCCTTCCATGAGCTGGCTCTTGCCCTCTTCTCCTATACACCTCCTACTCCTCTCCTGCACAAGCCTTAGCTTCCAACATCAATAATCACCTCGGATGTTCACTCTTTATCACACTTCCAGAACAATAGCCTTAAGAAATCCTTTCTAATCTTAGGACTATGGTTTTCTGTGTGTTACGTATGTAGTTCACCTTGCATACCATGGGCCTTGCACATAAAAGTATATTGACTTAAATGCCTAGCAGGCATATCAAACTTAACATGTCCAAAACAGAACTTCACGTAAAACCTGCTTTTTCCTAGTCTTCTCCATCTCCGTTGCTCAGGCCAAAAACCTAGGAGGTAAACACCATGCCTCTCCCTTTCCAACATATCCAAGTTATCTGTCAACTCCATACCCAAAATATATTCCCAAGCAATCCACTTTCTTCCCTTGCTGTAGTCCACGTCACCCGTCTCCTTCCTATTGCAAACACTTCCCAGCAGGCCTGCCTGTATCCAGGCTTGCCCCCTCAGAATCCGTTCTCCGCAGTGCAACCAGCGTGAACTCTTAAGGACATCAATCAGATCATGTCACTCCCCTGTTTAAAAGCCTCCAATGGCTTTCTTGAAACTCACAATGAAATTCGAACCCTTTCGGTGCCCCCTGTGAATCAGCCACGTCCCCGCTTCTGACCTCCTGTGTGTACTTGCCTCCCCTTCACCCCTCTGCTCCAGCCACACCGGGCATCTTTCCATTCCCCAAACACCCCAACCTCAGCCCAATCCTTCTCTCAGAGGCTGGCTCCTTCCTGACGCTAGGTCCCAGCTTAAAGATCACCTTTTCAGAAATGCCTTTCTCGATCACTGCACCTAAAGTAAACTTCATCACACCATCCTGGTTTTTTGTTGTTGTTTTCGTTGCTTTTTATCCGAGTTTGCATTTCATTTCTATTGACAGTTATTCAATCCAAAATTAAATATCTTAATACAGTAGTCTAAGTACAAGATGAAAATCAGGAAATGTGTCACCCTCAGAGCACCACCCTGTTTTATTTGTTTTATGGCTCTTTCCAACGCCTGACTTCTTTATTTGTTGATGTTTTTTTTCAGTGGACTCTCTCCTCTCATGAAGACATAAGTTCCACAAGGGCAAGAATTTGTTTATTGCTGTATCCAGTGGTGCTATTCAAATTATTTAAAACAGTTACAGCATGGACACCAAAGCATCAGAAAGGACATCGATCTCAACACACTGGCTGGATGTCAGCCTTCTTATTCCTATTCCCAGCATCCCAACAGAGCCTTGCTCTAAATAATTGTCCACCAAAGGTATGAATGAATAAATCAACAAATGTTTCTTGGTTAATTTCATTGTTACAACATGAGCACGGGTCTGTATTAATAAAGAAGGGGTTATTAGGCGCCCACCCTGTGTCCAGGCCTGATTTGCACCCCTCGCGAGGCTCTTGGTTTTCTTCCACTGTTTAATTCTCTTCAGGGACTGCTACTGCTGCTTTTCCATTTTATTTGGACTAGTAGCTCTGGTGTTTGGATAAAATCTGTTGTCTTCAGAAACCTCTGACATCCACCAGTGTTGACTTCCTTGTCATACTCTCTGAAGGGACCCACAGCTGAAAACTAGTAAGAGGGGCAATGAAACTGATTTTTGAAGACCGACTTCAAGTTCCAGCAGTATCACATATGAGTTGAGAGTGGTCGGGGAAATTACTTAACTTCTCTAACTCTGCTTCTCCCTCTGTAAAATGGGCACAAAATTATACCTACTTCCTAGGAAGGCTGAAGTACATATCAAAGTATCCAGGCAATCACACCAATAGCATCCAAGGTCAATGTGTATTAGTTTTATTCTGCTCAACCCTTCCCTTCAGAGTTTTTATGAAGGCTAAATGAGATAATGCATATACAAGTGCTCTGAAAATCATATGTATTGTTCAGATTATTAATATTCCATCAATAATAAATTATTCTTTTTTTAAACTTATCCTTTTTCTATTTTATTTTTCCCAATCTTATTGAGATGTAATCAGTATCTAACATTGTATTAGTTTAAGGTGTACAGCATAATGATTTAATATACATATAAATTGTAAATTGATCACCACAATAAGTTGAGTTAACAATCATCACCTCACGTAGTTATAAATTTCTTTTTCTTGTGGTGAGAACTTTTAGGATCTACTCTCTTATTAAGTTTCAAATATACAATGCAGTATTATTAACTATAGTTACCACAGTGTACGTTACATCCCCAGGACTTATTTATCTTATAACTGAAAGTTGTGCCTTTTGACCCTCTTCACCCATTTCCCCCACCGCCCACCCCCCTGCTTCCGGCAACCTCCGATCTGTTCTCTATTTCTCTGAGTTCCGTTTTTTAGATTCCACATATGAGTGAGATCATACAGTATTGTCTTTCTCTGTCTGACTTCTTTCACTTAGCATAATGCCCTCAAGGTCAACTCATGTTGTCGCAAATGAGAGGATTTCCTGATAAATTATCCCTGATTTGAGAAATCGGGTGGCTTTCCAGGAGTCATAAAGGAGCTGGAAAGGAATTCTGGGCCTGTGGTGGCAACGCAACGCTCCAACAGAGGAGGCCCAGGCTTTGCTTAGCTGAGCAGCTCTCCCTGGAGACCACATCGTTCCAGAAAAATCTGTTTCTATGTCATGCAAAGCTGTTAGATGCTGAAAAGTGACTTGCCAGTTCCTGCAGAGAAAAAAGCCTCTCTGCTGGGTTCAAGCACTTCCCCAAAAGCAAGCCCCGTCTCCTTTGTCTCGCCTCCTACCCAAATGTTTGAAACAAACCTCACCTGGGCTCTGGCCTCCACTGACATAGGCTGAGGTCTCCATCTCATTTCTCCAACTCAGCCAGGCTTTTCTTAGGCTCTGAAATCCTGTCTCTTTCTGCCCTCACCTAACGCTGGGACCACCTCAGATGGTGATGCAGAAAGCGTACTGTACAGCCCCCGGGGCCCCGCGCTCCTTGCCATCCCATGGTAGCATATGGCCTTCCCAACCAACCCACACCTCCGTGCAAGCGTGCCCTCCCACCAAGAGCCCTCACCAATGTCTATATAGCAAGTTATCCTGATCCAAGGGAATTAGGGCGCCCAGGAGAGCCCTTACAGCAAGCCTTAAACCAACAATGTGATTCGCGATGTGGCCCACAACAGGTTTCCTCACCAGCCATCTCTACGTAAGAGCTTCTTCCCATTTTAACTATTCTTGCTAAGGGTGTGCTAAGCTTTTAAACTCATTATCCGTCTTCTGTGCCCTCTAAATTTTTACTGCCTTAGAGCAAATCCCTGGTCGCATGGCTCTGGTTACCCCTTGTCCAGACTTTTTGGGGGAGCAGGGAAGAGGGGGCCGCAAAGTCAATGTCTCCGTCCAAAACCCATCTGCCACTTACCAGCTGTGTGACCCTGAGCAAATCACTTAACTTCTCCGAGCCTCAATTTCCTCATAGGTAAGACTGACGAGGATGATGAGACCTATTTCATAGAGTTTTTGCAGCATTGGTTAAGAAAATGGCTGTGAGGTGCTCAGCACAGAGCCTAACACACACACAGTAAATGGGGAATAAATGTTATTTTTAGTATTAGCGTTATCGTTTAGCCCAGGAAAAGGCAAACTAAGGCCCAAGTGCCAAATCCAGCCATACACATGTACATCTTGTCTACGTGTGCTTTCACCACAGGAGCAAAGTGGAAGAGTTACAACAGAAACAACATGGCTGCAGAGCCTAAAACATTTGCTCTCTGGCCCTTGACAGTTCGCCAACTTTTGGTTTAGCCCGTAGCACCTCCCCCTCCACGATGAGATTAACGTAAGAACGATGGGTGGCAGCAGCTGCTCCTTGCATCTTTCCTCTACAGTAACTGAATCCATTTTTAGCCTGCGCAGGATTGCCTGGAATAAAAACTGCATTTCCCACACTCTCTTGCTACCAGATGGAGCCATGTGATTTGGTCCTGGCCAGTGGGATGTAATCTGAAGTGCTTTATGCAACTTCTGGAAAGAATCCTTACAGGTCTTCCCTCTCCTCCCTCCCGATACCTAGAATGCAACACGGGGGGAGAAAGCTGAAGCTGGAAGAAAGGTCTTAAAACATGATGTGACCTTGAGCGTGGAGGCCACTCATGGCAGAGCCACCAGATAAAGCAGCCTGTGTCCCTGTCACTGCAGACCTGCATACTAACCCGGTAGCATCCCCAGATCCCTATTTGGAATTTTCTGCACTCAGCGATGAACCTAATCCTGATAAATAGACTAGCGAAACCCGTTTAGAAGGATAGAAAGCTTATCGTTAGCTCTCGAGGGCTCCTATTTCACATACGACCTAAAGAAACGCTTTGTAGTAAATTTGGTACTTGAATAAATTGGTTCCTGGCCACGCAGACCACTTATTCTTACAGAATGCCAAAAGAACATTGCACATGTTTTATACTTATTCAGGAAAAAAGATTAATGCTCATTCAGGGGGGAAAAAGATTTATTAAAATGCTTATTCCGGAAAGAAAGATTAATTTGGAATCAAGGTTGAGAAGGAGATTTAAAGAGAGGGTGTGAGAGAGAGAGTGACATTAAGCCTTGAAGAAAGCATCCAATTCTTGTGCCCACAGTAGATCCAGCTGGGTTGCTGGTCCTCGCAGCCAAAGAGGATAAAACCAGGCCCATGCTCCCAGAAAGGGCTGTCCCCTTAGAAGCCAGCGCTCTGAGCTGGCAGGGTGGAAAATAAGGATAAAAGGACACTGCTTTCATTATCTCACAGATGAGAAGTCTGAGGCTCACAGAAGCTAACTCATCAGAGGTCACACAGCTGGTGAAGAGCAGACCCCGCCTGCCTGGCCATCACCCTTCACCACCCCACTCTCCTGGGCAAGGAGGACCTGAGACTGAGTTTGCTTCTCCAGAGCAAGCTGACTGAGAATATACAGAGGGAGGGAACACCCAGTGTTTCTGGGAAAAGGATCTTCTGTGATCTTGGGTCCTAAGACGGCTGAGCTTCAGTGGAGAGGCCTGGGAAATCGACTAATGAGTACAGAAGGGAACTCTAGGACTTTTAAAAATGCCATTAAAATCCCTGACTGCAAAGAAAAGAGACCGCTGGTATACTGCCAGCAAAAACCAGATTTGGAAAAGAAAGAGCTGTGTCCAGGAAACTCGTGAACTCTCTTTTTGTTCTCTCATCTTTTCTCTGTAAACTTACTTTTTGTTGTCACTTGCTCAGTTAATAATTACAGTGGTCTCTGGGGAAGGTTTGGGAAGGAGAGGGCTGTCAGTGACAGCCAGATGAATAAGGGGACCCATGGACCCTTCTCGGAACTCAAGCCACGGGAGTCCAGAAGCTTCATAGTTAGAAAAATCTCTGGCACCAGTTGCCATAGTTGTGCCAGGTCTGTTCCGAAAATTAACTCTTGTTTTCCTAGGTGTTTCATATTCTGGAGTGTGTGTGTGTGTGTGTGTGTGTGTGTGTGTGTGTGTGTGTGTGTGTCTGGTGTTACTAACATCTATAGAGCACTTACCATGTACCAGGTACTGAGACAGGTACATAAGAATGCAGTGTCACATTTTATATCTGATAACGGTTGGTGCTACTGTCCCATTTGCCAGATAAGGTAAACACTAAGATCTGCTCAGATTACACAGCTAGTGAAGTGGCCTTGCTGAGATTCCAACCGAGTCTCTGTTCATTTAAAACCTGCTCTCTTAGTCACGATTCTTTTTTTTAAATGAAGAGCTAGAAAAGATTTTAGGACCACTTAAGGAAAAGGCAGCATTTTTAAAGTTAACTGCTGCTTTATGTTGCCTTTATTTTCAGTGACCTGATTCACCCCCTGAACCTCAGACATTTATGTGGTATTCTAGAAACAGTTCACCCTTGTTTCAAAGAAACTCTTCCCCATCTCCCCAGGCCCCAAATTCTTCTGTGACTTTGGATAGTTTCCCAGTGTATTTCTAATAGATCTGAGAGCCCCAGAGGCCATTACTGTAACCTGTAGAACAGCAGTTATCAATTTTTTTTAAATCTCAGGACCCTTTTACACTCTTAAAAATTATTGAGGATCTCAAAGAGCTTTTGTTGATGTGGGTTATATCTATTGATATTTTACCATTTTAGAATTTTCAACTGGGAAATTTTTAAACTATTTTAAACTATTGATCTAAAAATAATAATAACCCCATTGCATGTTTACATAAAGAACATCTTCATGAAGAATAACCATGACATTAAGAAATTAGCGAGAGATGTGTATTTTTACAAATCTCTTTAGTGACTGTCCAGGTTCTTACGTCTTCTGTATTCAGTCTGTTGTGATATGTTGTTTTGGTTGAAAGAAAATTCAGCTCTATACCGATGTGTGTTTGGAAAAGGGAGGAATATTTTCATATCCTTTTCAGATAAACGTGGATATTCCTCTTTGATGCCATACCAAACTCAACTCAAGTGGGAGTTTCTCTTAGAAAGGTTAGCTGTGCATGGAATCTGAATCCATTATTAATGAATTTTTCCCACTCTGTTATTGGACTGTATCTCACTATGAACCCATGAGTGATTTTGTAACGTCATGCACCGGTCATCTGGAAACTCACTGAGTTATTCAGATCTTCCAAATGTTGATGCATTTCATTGTATAATATCCTAAATAGTTAACATTGTTAATATGACTACAAATATCATCAGAAAAGTACTGGAGTTTGGGGAAGCTACGAAGCCCACCGTGGAAGATACAGGTATTTTAAACATCTAATTTTCACCTGAAAGCTTGAATTTTATCATCAGCAACAAATACTGTGGGTTATTTTCCTTGAAATGACAGCTTGCTTAATTCATTTTCAAGACTACATCTGCCACATATCCGAGTCAGAATAACCAAGGTTTGCCGGTCAGTCATTCTTTCAAGGAGAAACAGCATCCCATGAAAAAAGCAGCTAGTTAAGCTCACGACTCAAACAGTTCCCCAGGTGTCTTGCCTCAAGAGAAAGTACGATGGTGATGGTACTTTTGTATGCAGCGAACTGCCTTATGTGCACTTCCCATTTTGTCAAAATATTTAAAAACCTGTAACCGAGAATCAAGATGAATGCAATTAATACATTTTACTGCTTCATAAGGGCACTCTTAAGTGGAACTAGTATACGTTACAAGCAAGCGCAGGACAGTGAAATTCACAATGAACTGTTGGGACAGGTTGGTACCACTGCCTTGACTTCAGGCCTCAGCAGCTTTACCCCCACTGCTACTGCATCATCAACGCAAAAGCCAACCCAGTGAAAACAGCAAGTAACATCTCAGTGTTATAAAAGTAGTTGGGGGGCTTCCCTGGTGGCGCAGTGGTTGAGAGTCCGCCTGCCGATGCAGGAGACACGGGTTCGTGCCCCGGTCTGGGAAGATCCCACATGCCGCGGAGCGGCTGGGCCCCGTGAGCCATGCCGCTGAGCCTGCGCGTCCGGAGCCTGTGCTCCGCAAAGGGAGAGGCCACAACAGTGAGAGGCCCGCGTACCGCAAAAAAAAAAAAAAAAAAAAAAAAAAAAAAGTAGTTGGACCTGATAAATCTCCCTTAAAGGACTTGGGGACCCCCAGGGGTCCACAAATCACACTTGGAGAACCTCTACCACTACGAAGCTAGGGAGACCCCTCAGAAGCCAGACCCTCAGAGTCTCCAGGCTCTCTGTCCCTGCCCTCCCACAATGAAACAACACACTCTCTAACTGCAGCGTCTAACTTACTGGGTGAAAGTCTACTTATTCTAGGGAGGAGGGAGTACAAAAGCTCTTTATAAAGTTTAGGTAGATTAGGTTCTGCTGGGTAATCAATCCTGGAATGAAAGCAGGAGAGAAATAATTTCTTGATTATCTGAGCCCAGGTCTGACATTCAGAAATGCTAGGATTCCAATTTCCAATTTCCACTTCCACTACCAGACTTGGGGAACATTACTCACCCCCTCTTGACCACATGAATGTATGTAACAGTTACTCCCTTTGAAAATAAGGAACTCATGGCTATTGGAAGTATTACCCATACTTTTCTTACTGATGCCTAGCCACATAGGCAGTAGTGCAATACTCACTCTCTCTCTCTCTCTCTCTCTCTCTCTCTCTCTCTCACACACACACACACACACACACACACACACGCACACACACACGTCTCAGATTCTGTACACTTAGAAAAGCTATTTTGCTGGAATCATTTTTCCTAAGTAATCTATATCCCATCTGTTAGGAATTACTGATTAATAAGCAAAGTTAACAGGAAGATCAAGAGTATTATAAATCCATCTTTCTGTTAGAGTGTACAGAATCTACCTCTCTTCTATTCATTATTTTCTGCATCAATCTCATTTTCTGAACCAAGATCAAGTCTAAGAAGAAAAGTTTTTCTTTTTTGCAGAGTAACAACAATCATGCAGCAAATTATAACCTCAAAAGCCGATCTTATTAGTGTCAAAAGGAACATTTCATCACAAAAGGCTTTGGGGTAAGAATGTGGGACTTCATCAGCTCTGTTTTAGTGCAAACAGAGCCTATTCTGTGTTCTTCCTGTGAAATTTGGTTCTCAGAACTTTCTGACCTATCAATGAGGACACCTCAGATGATCTTTTCCTGCACCTCCTTTCTTTTGTGTTAGCTTGCAGAATCAGTGCGACTGAAGAGAAATTAAAACAGCTCATCTCTAAGACTCATCCAGGTCTGACACGTAATAATTCTAGAACCCACATTAGCTTCCAAATTGGAGCCTGTGTTTCTTGCTGTTCATTGTCCTGCCACTTCATGAAGTATGGTCCAGATTCTCTGCCTCATCCTAACCCACTGGAAAATGCTTTCAATTTGTAATGCAAACTTAGATGGTTATAAATGACAATTCTCTCAACTCGAATCTCCATCATGTAGGTTTTCTGTGGCTTCAGTGACCAAATGCCTGGTGTGGAGTGATTGACCCTATCGTTCCAGAGAGTTCTTTTGTTGTTTCAGTTGCTTATGTTAAGAAAAAAAAAAGAAAAAGTTACGCTATGTGATTATTTGAGAATTTGATTTAGCGATGTTTTAGATGAATGCTTTCCATTCTCGGGACACTTCATTCAATTTCTTATATGCCATAGCTAGTTAAAACTTCAACCTTCATACTTTAAAGGCACCAGTAGCTGAGACTGCATGCAAATATGCCTTCAATCTGGCTGAGTCTACACCTCTCCCCCATTAGGAAAAGAAAAATAATGGGAGGGACTGTCATAAATAATTTTACTTAAGTGAATGCTGAAATTAGGCACCACATTTCCTGGCTCCTAGTAACCTATTTGCAGCCAGATATGTCGCGTACCCACTAGCCAAAGCCTCGCCTTTTCAGAAATGGAAAGCAGGAAAAACAATACGATCATCTTTTAAAGTGGCATGTTGGACCCATCCCCAAAGTTAAATATACCTAGACAGCTCTTAGTGCAGGAGCTACAGCTGACCTTGGAAGAAAATGATGGTTATAGCGGCCCATGAGCTGGGAAAGGTGATAATGAAAGAGATGTAGTCATGTATTTCTGGCACACACTTTGGATAGTACAAGGAGCTAATTGCATTTACGTATTATCTTACAATATTGTGACCCAATCATTTTGGAAGATAACCGAAGTCTCCCCTTTTGGAAGAGATATTCTATTTTTAGCAAAAATGCATTCATGTTGCACTCTGAAACTCCAAAAAACTCTTTCTTGGATCAGGTCAAATCGCATGGATTCTTCCCATAAATCTTCCTATCTGTACTGTCAAATGCTGACATGCGTGTCAGTGGTTCCCAGGCTAAACTCTGAAATGATGGATCCTGTTTTCCCTTTGCTCCTGGTAATCCTTGGTTTAGTGTAATTTACAGCACCACTTACTGTGGTTCTCACTCAGATTACACGAAGGGAACATTCATCCTGCTGGTCAGGTGCCCGCCCATCCAGGGAAGCATGCCAGCCCACGGTGCCACAAGGGGGGAGGGAGAACACAAATGTCTCAAAGAACAAAAGAGCAACAGGAAGAAACTAGTCCTAAATGGTGGGGCAAGAGTATTCTTTGCTTTGCCTTTTTAAATCATAGATAGGTTGATACATAGATTTATGCTGCCCTACATACCTTTATGGGGGAGTTGAGCAGACTCTTGAAAAGTAAAAGGAGAACTGACAAAAGAATTAAGGTATTTTTCTCCTACATACATATCAATTACATGTGTCAAGTGTAATTGATAGCATACGATGCTCTTTGACCATTTTTCATTTCTATGTAGATACAGGATGTTGGGATTAATTGGTCTCTTTCTGGAATCTGTGTCTTGGTCAAGTGCCTATAATTTCTATCACGACCTTTTTAAAGCTAGTATTTTCAGTTAAAATGTATTTATAACCTCAATGTGCTAGGTACACTAAAGCCAAACAAAAAAACTACAAATGGACACTATCTCTGCTTTCAGGTGTGTACGTGCTACACAACAGAAATGGAGAATTTGTAATTATTTGTAAAAGTAAGCAATAGGGACACGAATCTTTTGAAAAACCCGAAATAACAACCGGAGACATTGCTTCTAGGCCCTCAAAATCCATCTCGGTTTTAAAGCTTTACCATCATTAAATCCAATTTGCACATCAGAAAAGTGGGAGGGAAAATAATATGGATCTGTTAATGAAAAGAAAAAGCGGAACTCAATGGCTCAGGGAAATTTTCAGAGTTTGCCAGATTCTAAATGTAGCCCAAAGTTTTTTGACATGACCCAGGGGACGCCCGGCAGAGCAAGAGACGAGGCAAACGTCTTCCTGCAGTTTTTTGGCAGGATCAGAGCTGGGCTACAAGGTAGCTGGGGGCTTCCCTTAGGACTTCCCACCTCTCGTGGATCAACCACTTTGTTAGAAGAATAATGGGAATTTTATTTGTCCCAAAGCTGGGGACGGCAGGGCACAATTTTTAAACTAAAGGGCCTTACCCATCTCCCCCCTCCGCCCCACTGAGTCAACTTTATCCACTGTTAGAGTCACCAGGCAGTCAGCAGAAAGCAGGGCATTCTCCCTGCTGGAGCCTGTGAATGAAAAAGTAGGTTCTGGTGTTAGGCCATCCCAGTGCTTAACAATCGGGAGAAAATAGAGCGTGGCATTTCAAGCATTCCAAAAACAAGCAGAATTTGAGAAGCAGAATATTAACAGCTAAGAAGCCAAGATCAAAGCATTAGAAGTTCAAGGGGATAAGCAGGGAAAATAAGCAGGCACTAGGCCCAGGGTGGCTGCTGAAGTGAAAAGGACTTGAGTCCTGCTGAGGTCTTTCCCCTCAGAAGCTCCAAAGGCAGAACCGGGGCGGGGGGCGGGGGCGGGGGGTCATGCAGACAAAGTACAAAAGAACTTGACAAAAGCACAAAAGAGCAGCCACCAGGAGTGGACAGGATTAAATTGGGCTGAGATACAATGAGACGTTCCCGAATTCTAACCATGCAAGGTTGCGACTGTTGTTTGGTACAGCCTGGGAACCTGGCTTTGGGGCCGGTCATGTGCCTGCCCTTGACTCCAGGACCCAGGAGACACCTCCAGCTAAGGCACAGCTGTGGCTGAGAGGGAATCCAAAAGCAGGGTAGGAAGGGAGGCGTGAGGACCCATCTGCTTCCATCCCTCATTGACACCGAAGAACGTGATCCTCTCAGCCCTCGGGCAGGGGTGTGTGTGTGTGTGTCCATGCAAAGGCACCCCAACCGACACCTGTGGTGCTTTTCAGTCCCTGCGTCCAGGCCCCACTGCCTCAGGTCCCTGCACTGTGATACTCACACGCCACCTTATGCACTTACTTAGGATCATTTGCTATTTTAGAAAAATAGATATTTGCTCACTTTCCCAGGAAATGCTATCTCGATGGCGCTGCCGCTGGAACAAGCCAGAAGGTAGAGCTATAGGGAGACAGGCAGATCTTTGACCCTTCAAACCCCACCCCAGGGCCGTGTCTTTTCACTTAACACTGCTTCTGTAAGACAGTAAAGTGTAAAAACAAACATAAGACCTTCATGTTTCCTAACACTGATGTGCTTTTATCCCATGAGATCCATGTCAGTTACAAAGGCCAGCTGGATAATGCTGTATGCACCCAAACCCAGATTTGTAAATTGTACAAGTTAACGAAGTAATTAGAGCTCAAAAGTGATGAATGAATGAATGAAAGAATGGATGAAGGGGGTGTTTATTCATTTATAAAAAATCCTTTGCTTCTCTAATAGATTTATCTCAAAATCCCTGTGGAGAACTCCAGATTCAACAGAAATTATTTAGCCCTCCCCTCCACCAAAAACAAAGCAAAACAATGTACACATTGTTTTTTTTTAAGAACACACATATTATAGAAAGAAAAGCTCACCTCTTATAAACAAAGGTTAATATTACAATTACAGCGGATTTTTTTTCTGCCATGTTATCTGAATTATAGTAATTAGAAATGGTAAACAGATTCTTCAGCCTTTTCCTGTACATGACTAAGTATTATGTCCAGGGGCATTATCTTAAAATGACACTCTTTTCTTTGCTCCAGTAAACTTTCATCGTCTTAACCACAACGTTTATTGTCTACTTTGTATTGAAAATATGAACAATGAGTGAAGCTTGCTTGTGAAAAGTCTAGCTCCTCGGTGCCCCAACCATACGCTAATACGAGAGACTTAAAAAATTTGATATGGGCTCAAAGAGAAAGAGAGTCATGTTACCACCAACAAGCAGACAAGGCAGATTCCCATGATGCCAGGCCATTGCCGAGGGGTGAAGGGAGGGGGAGGCACTTCAGGGCATTCCTTCAAGAGATTGGTTTCCTAGGTGATGTCACTGGGGGTGAGACCAGGTTGCTACTTGCCCTCCACTCCCATGAAACTACAACTGCTCCGGAGCACGTCACCAATGAGTCTTTACCGGACTTCGGGTACAAAATGGGCCGTATGGACCCTCCTTCCTACGAGTCGAGAAGAGCTGCTATCAGGCTGATGTGTACTGAAGGAAACAGATGAAATGATTTTTTAATGTGAGATTTGCTTTAAAGTAATCTGTGGGGATAAAAGGGGATGTCTTGATAATTATTAATACTGGATGATGGGCACATGAGGGTTCCTTATACAATTCTCTTTACTTCTGTGTATGGTTGAAACTCTTCCTAATAAAAGGTTTTTTTTTTTTAATCTGCTCACACAGTTGGGGCAGGAAGCAAGCATGGCCATAGAGAGGGAACAAATAGAATGTCTACACTAACCTCGTTTCTCAGGATGAAAAAAGCAAATCAGTACCTGTTATTGGGTGAAATACCCCAACCGTTAAGCACTGTCTTATCCAATCAACACTGTGGCAAAGCCATTAAGCCCAGCACCAATTCCGATCAAACAGCTGCAAAAACAGAGGCTGCTCCAACCCTGAAACCTAAGGAAAATAATAATTTAAACTTTTTAAATCTCTGAAATGAATCCATTTCCCCCGCATTTACAATAACAACTTTCCACTTGAATTATGCATCACTGTGACCATTTGAATTACAAATGTATGAATTATTCATTATCCACAATGTGACAGTGTTTGGGGCCCACGTGTTGAAAGCCAGTGCTAAGCTTGCCTAGGATATGGCTGGCCAGGGGAGGGTAGCATCTGGGGACTCTGGGAGGCAGATTGCCCTTCAGAATCCTCGGCCACCCGGGTGGAAAAATGGAAGGGTCCCTTATACTGTATGCAGTTGTCAACTCTGACCTCCTTGTACCATAAAACGTCCCCACTGTCTCCTGGCTCCCCAGCCTGTAACAGCTGCTACCCACTGGCACCACCTACATTTTAAACCAGCTGGAGACAGAGTTCTACGTGATAAGCCTGTTATATTTGCAGAGTAAGCAGGAACACCTAATGGCTTGGCCCCCTAACGATTCCGCAACCGGCCTCTGACAGGCTACAGCACTGTGCACTGGCAAAGCAGAGGAAACAATAATTAAAAGAGTCTTTGTCAAAGCTCTCTCTGAATCAACCTTTTAAATGTGCTCAGTTTAAGAGTCCCAAAGTACCAATTCAATCACACTAGCCTCTAAGAACCACAGAAACCCCCAGGATAGCCATGGCCAATTAGTTAAGCAAGAGGGGAGCGTGTGTGTGTGTGTGTGTGTGTGTGTGTGTGTGTGTGTGTGTTCAGAGAATCAACACAGATGCTGAAAGAGCCCCCTGGAGAGAGGGCAAAGTAACCCCCAGATAGAACTGAACTGTTCTTTTTTTGTTTGAGAGGTTGAAACAAAGGGGAAAGGAACATTTAGGAAGATGGTAGTAAAGACTGACACATAATAAAATAGAGTGGGAAAGTTAGCACATAAGTGACCTTTAAAGGAGTGAACCTAAAACTAGTATTCTTAACAGAATGCACAAAGAAAGCAAACCAGCCAGCCATCTACAACTGAAGTGGATGAGACAGGGGAGCAGGAGAGACAGATAAAAGAAGAAAACACAAGAGATGCCAAAACCAAGAGGGAAGAAAAAATACATAGTGTCCGAAACCAAACACAAGAGCGAGGATGAAACTGACAACGATACAAAGTAAAACCCTGAACTGGCACAGTGCTTTCGCTAACAAAGAAAACATGTGCTTTTTGTAGACAGCCCAGCAAACGTGAAGAAAGGCTTGCATATATTTTTTAAAGGGAGGGGTGGTGGCAACGATGGGCAGCTTTCGCCACCACCCTGGCCCGCAGTTTTCCCTCCTGAGAACTGCAGAGCCACCCCATACACAGGAGGCAGGCCGCTGGTACACAGAGGTGGTGTTTGGTTGCCGTGGATGCGGGAAGCCATATCAATGCTGCATGGGCTTCGTTCCACGGGGGAAACTGGAGCCTGCACAGTCAGCTGCGCACAGAGGGGAAGCCTGGCAATGGATGGCTACCCAGAGGGGCAGGGATTCCGGACTTAGTGGGTACTGTGGATGATCGGACCCGCCACCTCCTGCATGGCTGGCTCAGTAAGACTCTGGTCTGAACCCTTGCAAGCTCTGGTCTTCAGTTTCTTGTCTGCACTGCTGGTGACCTACAGTGTCAGCCTGAACTCCAACAGTGCCCTGGTAGGTTAAGTTTTCACACTATCGAGCAGAGTGCTGTTGTGTTGGTTTATTTGTTCTTTCAGAGGTCATGCTATCATGTGGACCCAAGTTTTAAATTTCCCCAATTCTAATTGCAGTTGCTCAGGACATTGGTTAGTTTCAAGTTCTGGAAATATGTTTGAACACCTCTCCCAGAAGTGGGTAAGAAGTTAAAATAACGGAAAGGCTTGGCTCGCAGTTCAGTGGAACGTCAAAAGGTCCATGTTTGGCTGAATGGACTTTGTGTCATGAAATCCCAGCTCCCTCTCTGCTCTTTCAGGTCAAAGGTGTATTGGATGAAACTGATGAAATTCAACAAAGCAAGAGGCTTTGGAGTATTTCTTGCAATATCCTGTTGATGAGGAGTACTTACTGCAATAAGCTATCGGTAAGCAACGATGGATATCTCCTCCGTTTCATCCTGCGTAAACATGGACAGTCATTTACTAATTCATCTGCTCTTGTGTTCGATGACTGAGCCCCTCGCATATGCTAGTCATGACGGAGAGCGATGAGCCCGTTCATCAGGACGACCTTCCCTCCGCGCTCATCTCAGGAGCGCTGGCCTGTGGAAAACCCCAAAGTTCTGCGAGCCTGAGAAGTTGTTCTGTTCTGCCCATGGAGGGCATATGCTGCTCCTCAGCTTCCTTCTCCCGCCTGGGTCAGGGGGCTTGGGTTGTTCTACCAAAGGGACTAATAATAAATTGGTCTCTGGTCCAACTTAGATCAATAATAGATATTCCCTGGCTTCCCTGGTGGCGCAGTGGTTGAGAGTCCGCCCGCCGATGCAGGGGACGCGGGTTCGCGCCCCGGTCCGGGAAGA
>NC_041223.1:16614608-16624608 GCF_002837175.3 Physeter macrocephalus | reverse complement strand
TTCTAATTTTTCTACAAATTAAATTTTAAACTTGATTTGGGGATTATATTCAAAGTAAGTTTAATATGCTTTAAATATCTTTTCTATATAATATTGATAATCTGGAAAAAGCACTTAAAAATCTCTCTGTATATAATACATAAATGAGTTTACTTTCTCTTGAAAGAAAACTTTAATTAAGCTAAGTCAGAGCTCCTGCATTAACACGATTTAACCCATCAAAGTCTTTTTTAAGTGAGTGTAAAATTCTCTTTTGGAAAGTTGACAATCAGGAAGAACTCTAGAATGTATCTGTAGTCCTTGGTAGGAAGCTCAGCATCTGAGGATATAGGAGGTGTTTACATCTCTTCTTCCGGTTAAAGTGTCACAGCTTTGGAAAAGAAAGGAAATGAAGAGTGAACAGCTGGCTTTTACATGGTGTCCAAGAGCAGGGTTTGGGTTTCTGGATTAGGGCTCATTACGCTGAACAAGAGGTGGGCGAAGGACAGCTAACACATCTACAGACTCTAGGAAGAATGTCAGCCGGAAACTTGCTGACCCAACCAAGAGGACCAGAAATGGAAGTTTGAGAGGAAGGGAGAAAACTGCCCAAATATAACTGTGAGCTCTACAGGACAGGGAACAAGAAGTGTGCTAGAGAACGAGAGAAGAAGGATGGTTGAGGAGGTGCCCGTTAAAGATCAGCAGAAAATAGGAGCGATGAAGGGAGAGTGCAATGCTGACCTCCAGGGACCGTCGGCCAAAGCACAGAGTCAAAGGGAGCTTGATGTTTTAACACAAGATGGAACTATGACCTCCCAAGGGCCATGGAGATAAGGAACTAGGTCCGTGACAGGGATATGGTTGGGGAAAGATATGCGTTGTTCCAACAGCAGAATTGGTGAGGGGGTATCACTATATTGAATAATAAAAAGAATTAGATGTATTTGGCTCTCACTACTTACTGAACATTATACTCACTGCCTTCTATTCATTATTTCCTTTAACCCAATGAAGTAGAGTTCCATCTTACAGATGAGAAAACTGAGGCTTGGGGAAGTAGAGTTGCCCAGGACCACTCAGCTGATAAGCACTGGAACCAAAGCCCTTGCTTTTAGCCTTCTGAGACTGCCTCCTGAGAAAGCATCCCAGAACAGAACAAGCCTCAGAATGTCTGTCACATCCACTGGTCCTTTGTGAGGGATGCTGCTGTGCTTCTCCCACAACTGGACCTGAAGCTGGACTCGAAGCTGGACAAGAGCCACAACTGAGATCCCAGCAGGGAGTACCCACTCCCGTGCGACTCCTCCGTAAGTCACTTTACAATGAGCCTCATTTATCCTGAGGTAAGCCCATTTGTCTCCACACATCATACCAGGAGAGGGACATCCTGTATGGAATTCTCTAACCCGAAGGCAGAGGTAGCAAGAAGAGCTTGGGTGAGGATAAATGATGAGGGGAAATAACCAATAAAGTAATGACTCCTACAGTGACTCCCTGGCCAGGGGAGAGCAATAGGGCTCCCCAGCACAAATTATAATTGGGGGTGCTTAGTGCAGAGACAGAATCTCAGCCATCCAAGTGTCCACAGTAAGTCTCCTTCCGCTCAAAACCGCTCAAAGTGTCCTTTGTCCTTTGCTTCTCCATCTTGAGGCCCCTACTATATGTCCTGGAGCCTATCCTGGGAGTTCCACCCCCAGGGAGAAGCAAACGAACCCTCCTTCCTACCTTGACCTCGAGCTACCCAGTGCCCAGCAACTGCGCTCACCTGTGTCAGACTGGGCACATATAATGTTGTCCAGTCACTTGTCTGTCTCTTTCATTACACTGTGAGCCTCTTAAAGGCCAGGACTGCTTTTTATCCCTGAATCACCCACACAGGATGTGCCCTAATACAAGAAGCGCTAGGTTAACTGTTTACCACACCATCTGTGGCTATTACTTATTCTCCAGATGAAATCCCCGCAAGAAGGCTTTCCCTGTGTAATTAGCCCTACTCTCCCACCACATAGCTGTTACTTAGATTATACGTTTCTCAAGGCCAGAAACTAACCTTGATCCATATCAAATGCCTGACCCATAATAGACTCTCCATAAATGGTAACACAATTTTCACCACCCTGTCCTGCAACTCCCTACCAAAGGAAAAAGGCAAAATGCCATCAAGTCACATCTCTCAATCCTATCCTTGCATAATTCATTTTTAAACGTTTTCAAATCTAAATGTAGCATTTTTACATTTATCTCTATGTAATTCCAACACTCCTTCATAAACATTCCAAATGTTTTTCTTCCGTCTCTTAACAGAAATAATCACTCACTTTTGTTATTTATATTTTCTCCTACTTCTTTAGCAAATGTATTGAGCGACACACCCAAGATTCACCAACAGCCTCTAACACAAAGCTTTTCCCGCAGGAGGTTTTCAATAACATTTTTAAGGTAAGATAGAAACTTAACTTAAAGGCAGACTCTCTGATAAAATCTGGGCTTCTCCTGCTGTTATCTGTAGATGCAAAGGCAGTAGCAATATTAAAGGGAACTATTGCTACTCGTGATATTTTAAATCAGAAGGTTAAAACCATAGTCCCTAGAGGTCATTCCTTTCTGAAGTGGTGCAATGAGGAGTGGCGGGGGCGGAGGGGGGGTGAGGAATTGGCTACAGGATGCTGGGCCCGCAGGAAGCCAAGCAGGCCCCTGGCCACACATTGCCCACCCGGCCACACATTGCCCACCCAGCCCCACTTAACCGTGAGCTAACCGGCTATTATCTTCCATGTATCGGGGTTTTGCTCAAGGCTTTGTTTGGGGCACCTGGCAGCATTATGAACACGAAGATAGAAAATCAACCTCCTCGTTTCAGAGATGCCCACCCCACTCCCTCACGTACACATTGCATATAGTGCTTTCAGACAGACATCCCACAGTGTGGCTCACCATCTTCTCGTGGACGAGCAAGATGGGAAAACCTGGTACAGCGAGGCTGGACTCTCAGCAAGCAATACACTCTATCAGGATGATTAATGAACTGACTTCCACCTTTGGGGAGGTCTCTGGTGCTGTACCGTTGAACTGAGCAGCACTTTTCCCAACGACCTGAAGGAAACATCAAAGGCATGTTTACCAAATGAGTAGATGACCCCCAAAAATGTGGGAACGATTAAGATTAGAAATAGTCAAAAACAATTTTAATGACACTGGCATAAGAATAGACCAAAGCCAAAAGACACAACATTTAACAAGAATAAATGCTAAATCACACTTTTAGATTTTCAAAATCAATTGCAAAAATACAAAATGGGAGACCTGACATCAGCAGTTCTTATGAAAATGCCCGGAGGTTTATTATTAATAATAACCCCAACCTTATAAATGCCTGCTGTGTGACACTCAATCCGAGTCGAGTGTTACATAAAACTAATAAAATCTAATGCAAGTTCTATTTGCAATCATATAAAGAGAGTATGGAGGTTAAGGCGGGGGAAATTCTGACCATACTCTGAACTGGTCAAAGTACCAAATAGAGATCATAGTTTCAATCTCAAATGACACACTGCAAGAGGGACCTTGATAAACTGGGCTATATGCCACCAGGAAAACAGAATGGTGAAGCCTCCATAAACCATAATAGGTGAGGATGTGTTCAAGGAAACGAGGATGTTCAGTTGAGAAAGAGAGATCTAGGAGGGACATGACAAATGTCTTTAAAAATTTCAGAGGTCGTATTGAAGGGGAATCAGGTGTACTTTGTGTAACAGCAGAGAGCAGGGCTAGGATCAGGAGGGTAGTTAGAGTGGCAGATAATGTCAGTTGGCATTCCTGGGTTGTAAGCAACAGAAATCACCTGACATGGATAGAGGAGCTCACCAGGCACTGGAAAGGCTGAGAAACCAGACTCGGGGCTGACAAGAAAGAGGCAACTCTAGAAGATCTTGGCAACAGGAAGCTCTTGACTGTCTTGCCTGGCACTGCCTCTGGAATAAAAGAATTCCCACTATTTCCTTGGTGTTTGTATCAAGTCTCACCCAGAAGCATGGATTTTACTAGACATGCTTAGGTCACCTGCCTCCCCCTTGACTGTCCCAGGGAAACAACAGGAAGAGTTTGGCAGGAGGAACTTCCCGAGATCTCTTGGGGTTCACAGAAGGAGGACATCGAGAGTTCATTGTCCAACACAGGCTGCTCCAATGGAAAGCAGGTTATGCCCCCGAAGAAAATCATGGTGCTCTTAGAAAGAGGGCAATGGATGTGAGGCATCCAAAACAATGAAAAATGACCACTACCTAGGGTTCAAGACGAAGAAATACCTTCTAAATCTTAAAATGGTCATTCAAGATGTGGCACAGATAGACAATGGAATATTACTCAGCCACAAAAAAGAACAATATAATGCCATTTGCAGCAACATGGATGGACCTAGAGATTGTCATACTGAGTGAAGTAAGTCAGACAGAGAAAGACAAATATCATATGATATCACTTATATGTGGAATCTTAAAAAAGGGTACAAGTGAACTTATCTACAAAACAGAAATAGAGTTACAGATGTAGAAAACAAACTTATGGCTACCAGGGGGTAAGGGGTGGGGGGATAAATTGGAAGATTGGGATTGACATATACATACTACTATATATTAAATAGATAACTAATAAGGATCTACTGGATAGCACAGGGAACTCTACTCAATACTCTGTAATGGCCTGTATGGGAAAAGAATCTAAAAAAGAGTGGATATATGTATATGTATAACTAATTCACTTTACTGTACACCTGAAATTAACACAACACTGTAAATCAACTACACTCCAATAAAAATTTTAAAAATAAAATAAAGCGGTCCCTCAAGTTATTCAAGCTGGATCAGAGGATCAAACAGGGGGTTCTGACCTGAGGTAGGAGGCATTGTTGGCTGAACTCAGAGAGCCCTTAAATTCTAAGATTCAACAACTCTAAGGAGTTTTCAACTTGGGGACATGTCAGAATCATGGGAGGAGCTTTTTCAAATTATTTCCACCTAGCTGTCCTCCCTGTCCCCAAAGGTTCTAATGTCCCTTCCTATCCCTCATCTTCTATCTCTAGTTGAAAACCAAGAACCACATCACATCTGAGGCTTCTACTGCTCCGTCAGTACCTTGTGCTGGTGAAATAGCCTGAAAAGGGAGACAGGATGCTAATCAAATGGGAAAATTCTTTTTTATTTAAAAATGTTTTTAAGCACTTGGAATGTCTAACTTGTAGAGTTAAGCAGTGTAAGTAATATCTGTGAAAAATGAAAAGGGACTTGGTTGAAGAAGATTAATAGTTGGAGTTATCTAACAACGCTGCAAATGTTGGCTTCCTTCTACTACTGCTATTTTGTTTGGAATGGGTCCAGTTTTCCCATTGCATAAAAGGAGACAAGATCTGTTTGAAGCCATTAACAGTACCAATAGGAGGGGCATTTGAATTAATAACCAGGAGGCCAGTCAGCCAGGAGCAATTTTGAACATAATCTTTTCTTTTGACTTTTTTTGTAAGACTGATATTTTGCTATATTATACTTGGTCCAATGTGCCACTGCTGAGCCAAATAATTTATCTTTCCAACTCTCTTTACTCTTTAAATGGACCTAAGTAAAATATTTTAATTTATTTGTATGGAGGTCCCTTCTGTGGATTGTGTTAGGCGCTATGAAGCATTATTCCTGAGCACAAAGGATTCTTTGGAATTTAGCAAGAAATAACAAGATATCTAAGGGCATAAGCAGATGCTCTTGAAATAATGCTAAGTGATCAGAGTAAAATACAAAACCATATATAATGCATGATCTTCATCTTGTTTCTTTGAAAGTAAATTTATACAAGAAAAAATAATCTTACTCTATTTTACTCACCCCTAGTTACACAGCAGCACTCTTTTTTAATTATTATTAATTTTTATTGGAGTATGGTTGCTTTACAATGTTGTGTTAGCCTCCACTGCACAACAATATGAATCAGCCATACACATACAGATATTCCCTCCCTTCTGGACTTCCCTCCCATTTAGGTTACCACAGTGCATTGAGTTCCCTGTGCTATACAGTATGTTCCCATCAGTTCGCAACAGCACTCTTTGCAAAGTCTTCTTGTAATGTGTTTCTGGAGGCTTCGGGGGACTGTCACATGTGCTCAGGAGCTGGTCCCCAAACATGCAATGTGGTCCTCTTCACTGTTTTCCTCTTCTCTGGCTCCAGCCTCCTTCCACCAAGAGGCACTGCATCCACCTAGCACTCCTGCTGCTTCTCCAGGGATACTGAGTCCCCCAGGCAGCACCCTCCCGGGGCCACTGCACATACCTTTGATGCAATGGAGCTACCAAGGTGCCAAATCTGGGCCAAATTCTGTGCTGGAGTGGAGAAGCAGTCACCCCTGCCTCTCCATGGGGTACTCACTGTAACCTCCTCCCATACAGTCTATACAACACCCCAGGCTGATCTTCCTAAAATTCACATTGGAATCCAGGCCTCTCCTGCTTACAAAGCCTTCAATGGCTTCCTAAGCCCTACACTATGAAATGAAAACCCTTAGCCTCAGTATGTGGCCCCTGCTCAGCCTCTGACAAGGACTCTTTCCTAGCACTCACCCTCTCCTCTCAGGGACACCTAAGAGCCTCCCAGGTGACAGCCAGTCCCCTGGCACGATCCCTACTCTCAGGGGCTTGAGCTGTTCTTCTGACTCAGACACTTCTCCCATCAAACCCGCTCAACTGACAAACGTCTACTTCTTTAATACTCTGTTTAGACATTTCTTCCCTGTGAAATTTTCCTGGACCCACCCCACCCCAGGCAGAAGTACACCCCACTCAGTATCCCCACAGCACTTGGTTCTCCTTTTTCCCTCTATTTCTGTCATACTGAGACTGGGTTCCTACTAGCAATTACTGACGCTTGCTAGTCCACTGCCTTTACTAACTAGTGAGCTCCTAGGGCAGGGACCTCCGCCTCATCACCCCAGTGTCCCCAAAACCAAGGACAGTGCCTGGCACAGATCACGCATCCAACCGCCTAACAAGAAAGAACATAACTGAACAAACATGCAACTCCACATTGAAACTTTGGAATTTCCAAGAACCCCCTCACGTCCCTGAAAGTCCATGTTTCTTTTATCTTATTTTAGAGGGCCCCTGGTCTTTCTGCACTCCTTTTCTCTACCAAAGACGGGAGTCACAAGAGTGTTGGGTTTCTGGCCCGTGCTCTTCCAGGATTCCAAACCTGGGTGCAGATGCACAAGGCACAGCAAAACTGACTAGGTTCAACTGACCAATTAAGACTGAAACTACATGACCTGGCCTGGTGACCCAGTGCTGAGCATGGGACAAATGCCCATCACTCTGGGCCCTGGCCTTGCAGGGTGACTCTCCACCCCCTCCACTTCGCTACGCAACAGTTCCCACCCAACCCTATCAATAAGAGTAATTTCCCTCACAGACATAGGAAACAAACTTATGGTTACCAAAGGGGAAAGGGAGATGGGGGAGAGAGAAATTAGAAGTATGAAATTAAGAGATACACACGACTATACATAAAACAGGTAAGCAACAAGGATTTACTGTAGAACGAAAACCACATTCACAAAAAGACAGACAAAATGAAAAGGCAGAGGACTATGTACCCGATGAAGGAACAAGATAAAACCCCAGAAAAACAACTAAATGAAGTGGACATAGGTAACCTTCCAGAAAAAGAATTCAGAATAATGATAGTGATGATGATCCAGGACGTCAGAAAAAGAATGGAGGCAAAGATTGAGAAGATGCAAGAAATGTTTAACAAAGACCTAGAAGAATTAAAGAACAAACAAACAGAGATGAACAATACAATAACTGAAATGAAAAATACACTAGAAGGAATCAATAGCAGAATAACTGAGGCAGAAGAACAGATAAGTGACCTGGAAGACAGAAAGGTGGAATTCACTGCTGTGAAACAGAATAAAGAAAAAAGAATGAAAGGAAATGAAGACAGCTTAAGAGACCTCTGGGACAATATTAAACGCACCAACATTCACATTATTGGGGTCCCAGAGGAGAAGAGAGAGAGAAAGGACCCGAGAAAATATTTGAAGAGACTATAGTCGAAAACTTCCCTAACATGGGAAAGGAAATAGCCACCCAAGTCCAGGAAGCACAGCGAGTCCCAAGCAGGATAAACCCAAGGAGAAACATGTCAAGACACATAGTAATCAAATTGACAAAAATTAAAGACAAAGAAAAACTATTAAAAGCAACAAGGGAAAAATGACAAATAGCATACAAGGGAACTCCCATAAGGTTAACAGCTGATTTCTCAGCAGAAACTCTACAAGCCAGAAGGTAGTGGCATGACATATTTAAAGTGATGAAAGGGAAGAACCTACAACCAAGATTACTCTACCTGGCAAGGATCTCATTCAGGTTTGACGGAGAAATCAAAAGCTGTACAGACAAGCAAAAGCTAAGAGAATTCAACACAACCAAATCAGTTCTACAACAAATGCTAAAGGAATTTCTCTAGGCAGGAAACACAAGAGAAGGAAGAGACCTACAAAAACAAACCCAAAGGGGCTTCCCTGGTGGCACAGTGGTTAAGAATCTGCCTGCTAATGCAGGGGACACAGGTTCGAGTCCTAGTCCAGAAAGATCCCACATACCGTGGAGCAAGTAAGCCCATGTGCCACAACTACTGAGCCGGCGCTCTAGAGCCCACAAGCCACAGCTACTGAAGCCCACACACCTAGAGCCTGTGCTCCACAACAAGAGAAGCCACTGCAATGAGAAGCCCACACACCACAATGAAGAGTAACCCTCACTGGCTGCAACTAGAGAAAGCCCGCACACAGCAATGAAGACCCAATGCAGCCAAAAATTAATTAATTAAATAATTATTATTTTTCAAAAACTCAAAACAATTAAGAAAATGGTAATAGGAACATACATATCGATAATCACCTTAAATGTGAATGGATTACATGCTCCATCCGAAAGACACAGGCTCACTGAATGGATACAAAAACAAGACCCATACATATGCTGTCTGCAAGAGACCCACTTCAGACCTAGGGACACATACAGACTGAAAGTGAGGAGATGGAAAAAGATATTCCATGCAAATGGAAATCAAAAGAAAGCTGGAGTAGCAATACTCATGTCGATAAAATAGACTTTAAAATAAGGAATGTCACAAGAGACAAGCAAGGACACTACATAATGGTCAAGGGATCAATCCAAGGAAAAGATATAACAATTATAAATATATATGCACCCAAATAGGAGCACCTCAATACATAAGGCAACTGCTAACAGCTAAAAAGAGGAAATCGAGAGTAACACAATAATAGTGGGGGACTTTAACACCTCACTTACACCAATGGACAGATCATCCAGACAGAAAATTAATAAGGAAACACAAGCTTTAAATGATACAATAGATGAGATAGATTTAATTGATATTTATAGGGCATTCCATCCAAAAACAGCAAGTTACACTTTCTTCTCAAGTGCACATGGAACATTCTCCAGGATAGATCACATCTTGGGTCACAAGTCAATCCTCGGTAAATTTAAGAAAATTGAAATCGTATCAAGCGTCTTTTCCAACCACAACTCTATGAGATTAGAAATCAATTACAGGGAAAAAAACATTAAAAACACAAACACATGGAGGCTAAACAATGCATTACTAAATAACCAAGAGATCACTGAAGAAATCAAAGAGGAAATCAAAAAATACCTAGAGACAAATGACAATGAAAACACAATGATCCAAAACCAGTGGGATACAGCAAAAGCAGTTCTAAGACGGAAGTTTATAGCAATACAATCCTATGTCAAGAAACAAGAAACATCTCAAATAAACTACCTAACCTTACACCTAAAGCAGTTAGAAAAAGAAGAAGAAGAACAACAAAAAAACTCCAAAGTTAGCAGAAGGAAGGAAATCATAAAGATCAGATCAGAAATAAATGAAAAAGAAATGAAGAAAATGATAGCAAAGATCAATAAAACTAAAAGCTGGTTCTTTCG
>NC_041223.1:16592331-16614514 GCF_002837175.3 Physeter macrocephalus | reverse complement strand
AGCTGGTTCTTTGAAAAGATAAACAAAATTGATTAACCTTAGCCAGACTCATGAAGAAAAAGAGAGAGAGGACTCAAATCAATAAAATTAGAAATGAAAAAGGAGAAGTTACAACAGACACCACAGAAATACAATGCATCATAAGAGACTAAGACAAGCAACTCTATGCAAATAAAATGGACAACCTGGAAGAAATGGACAAATTCCTAGAAAGGTATAACCTTTCAAGACTGAACCAGGAAGAAATAGAAAATATGAACGGACCAATCACAAGTAATGAAATTGAAACCGTGATTAAAAACCTTCCAACAAACAAAAGTCCCAGACCAGATGGTTTCACAGGTGAATTCTATCAAACATTTAGAGAAGAGCTAACACCCATCCTTCTCAAACTCTTCCAAAAAATTGCAGAGGAAGGAACACTCCCAGACCCATTCTATGAGGCCACCATCACCCTGATACCAAAACCAGACAAAGATACTACAAAAAAAGAAAATTACATACCAATATGACTGATGAATACAGATGCAAAAATCCTCAGCAAAATACTAGCAAACAGGATCCAACAACACATTAAAAGGATCATACACCATGAACAAGTGGGATTTATCTAAGGGATGCAAGGATTCTTCAATATACACAAATCAATCAATGTGATACACCATATTAACAAATTGAAGAATAAAAACCATATGATCGTCTCCATAGATGCAGAAAAAGCTTTTGACAAAATTAAACACCCATTTATAATAAAAACTCTCCAGAAAGTGGGCATAGAGGGAACCTGCCTCAACATAATAAAGGCAATATATGACAAACCCACTGCAAACATCATTCTCAATGGTGAAAACTGAAAGCATTTCCTCTAAGATCAGGAACAAGACAAGGATGTCCACTCTTGCCACTATTATTCAACATAGTTTTGGAAGTCCTAGCCACAGCAATCAGAGAAGAAAAAGAAATAAAAGGAATACAAATTGGAAAAGAAGAAGTAAAACTGTCACTGTTTGCAGATGACATGATATTATACATAGATAATGCTAAAAATGGCACCAGAAAACTACTAGAACTAATCAATGAATTTGGCAAAGTTGCAGGATACAAATTAATGCACAGAAATCTCCTGCATTCCTATACACTAACAACGAAAAATCAGAAAGAGAAATTAAGAAAACAATCCCATTCACCACTGCAACGAAAAGAATAAAATACCTAGCAATAAACCTACCTAAGGAGGTAAAAGACCTATACTCAGAAAATTTTAAGACCTGATGAAAGAAATCAAAGTTGACACAAACAGATGGCGAGATATACCATGTTCTTGGATTGGAAGAATCAATATTGTGAAAATGATTATACTACCCAAGCAATCCACAGATTCAATGCAATCCCTATCAAATTACCAATGACATTTTTTACAGAACTAGAACAAAAAATCTTAAATTTTGTATGGAGACAAAAAAGACCCCGAATAGCCAAAGCAATCTTGAGAGAAAAAAACGGAGCTGGAGGAATCAGACTCCCTGACTTCTCACTGTGAAAAGACAACCCTCAGAATGGGAGAAAATATTTGCAAACGAATTGACAGACAAAGGAATAATCTCCAAAATATATAAACAGCTCATGCAGCTCAATATTAAAAAATCAAAAAACCCAATGAAAATCCTGGGCAGAAGAGCTAAATAGACATTTCTCCAAAGAAGTCATACAGATGGCCAAGAGGCACATGAAAAGCTGCTCAACATCACTAATTATTAGAGAAATGAAAATCAAAACTACAATAAGGTATCATCTCACACCAGTTAGAATGGGCATCATCAGAAAATCTTCTAATGACAAATGCTGGAGGGGCTGTGGAGAAAAGGAAACCCTCTTGCACTGTTGGTGGGAATGTAAATTGATACAGCCAGTATGGAGAACAGTTATGGAGGTTCCTTAAAAAACTAAAAATAGAATTACCGTATGACCCAGCAATCCCACTACTGGGCATATACCCAGAGAAAACCATAATTCAAAAAGACACACGCACCCCAATGTTCATCGCAGCACTATTTACAATAGCCAGGCCATGGAAGCAACCTAAACGCCCATTGACAGACAAATGGATAAAGAAGATGTGGTATATATATACAATGGAATATTACTCAGCCATAAAAGTAATATTTTATTTTGGGTCATTTGTAGAGACGTGGATGGACCTAGAGACTGTCATACAGAGTGAAGTAAGTCAGAAAGAGAAAAACAAATATCGTATACTAATGCATATATGTGGAACCTAGAAATATGGTATGGATGAACTGGTTTGCAAGGCAGAAATAGAGACACAAATGTAGAGAACAAACGTATGGACACCAAGGGGGGGAAAGTTGGCCGGGGGGATGAATTGGGAGATTGGGATTGACATATATACACTAATATGTATAAAATAGATAACTAATAAGAACCTGCTGTATAAAAATAAATAAAATAAAATTCAAAACAAAAGAGGCATCATGCCTGCAATTTACTCTCAAAACTCTGTGTGTATGTGTGTGTGTGTGTGTGTGTGTGTGTGTGTGTGAAAGAGAAAAAAAAAGGATTTACTGTATAGCACAGGGAACTATATTCAATATCTTGTAATAACCTGTAATGGAAAGTAATCTGAAAAAAAAAAATATATATATATATAACTGAATCACTTTGCTCTACACCTGAAACTAACACATTATTATAGATCAATTAAACATCAATTGAAAAAAAAAAAAAAGAGTAATTCCCCTGTGAGAAGAGGACCTGAAGGACACAAACCTACACAGTCTGGAAGCTTCCTTTGCCTGTGCACCTCATTTAGGCTTTGTGAACATAGCCATATTTCCTGTTCAAAGGAAGCCTCTTGACTTACCCATGGAGGCGACCACATCTTAGATGGTACAGCCAAGACTTGTATTCTTTTCAACTTCTTTAATGTGCATGTTCAAAACCACCTCACTTTATAGAGCGAGGGATGAGGGAAGAGCTAATCTTAGCAGTAAAACTCACATTTATCATTTTCAGATGACCAGTTTAGAAGAGAAGACAGCAGTGGTGGAAATATCTCCGGGACCTCTACAAGGGATTAACTCAACTGACAGTGGAATGCCGGTGCCTCACCAACTGATATCCAGCTCTGAACACGGTTCTCTGTCTGAAACTCAAGTGACTCTTAGAAAGGGATCATTGCAGATATCATACACTCGGGGCATTTGTGTTTCCAGTGAGCCTGACAGGTCTGACTGTTACCGACACAAATGTCATAGGATCGCTTGATAGACAAGCCTTGTGAACCTAGCCTTGTGGTCACCGTTACTTTAAACCTTGCCCAGGGTTGCCATGGCCAGAGCTTACTGGGATTATGTAGTGAGGTCACCTGAGCCAGTAGACGAGCCAGGAAGCAGAGGCTAAGCCTTTTGATGAGCAGGCTATGGCTCCAACCATAAAATCACCATCAAAACAATGTCATGGGCAAGCCTAGAATTTGTGGTGATCAAAAAAGGTGCTTGAAGCACGCTAAGACCGTGCCACAATCCTAGGCTTTTGATTAGAAAGGCATATGTAAATGTTTTGACATGGTGTTGGGACATTTCAGTTAAATTTAGTGAGCTTAGGTACTGGCAAGAAAAATCAGACTGTGTTTTATTCAAGCAGCTTCTACAGGCTTCTTTTGTTGTTGTTGTTGAAGTATAACTGAGGTGCCATATTATATGCTACCAGTATACAATATAGTGATTTACAACTTTTAAACATTATACTCCATTTAGAGTTATTATAAAATATGGGTTATATTCCCTGTTATACAATATATCCTTGTAGCTTATTTTATACATAATAGTTTGTACCTTGGGATTTCCCTGGGGCAGTGGTTAAGGATCCGCCTGCCAGTGCAGGGGACACAGTTTCGATCCCTGGTCCGGATTATGTAGTGAGGTCACCTGAGCCAGTAGACGAGCCAGGAAGCAGAGGCTAAGCCTTTTGATGAGCAGGCTATGGCTCCAACCATAAAATCACCATCAAAACAATGTCATGGGCAAGCCTAGAATTTGTGGTGATCAAAAAAGGTGCTTGAAGCACGCTAAGACCGTGCCACAATCCTAGGCTTTTGATTAGAAAGGCATATGTAAATGTTTTGACATGGTGTTGGGACATTTCAGTTAAATTTAGTGAGCTTAGGTACTGGCAAGAAAAATCAGACTGTGTTTTATTCAAGCAGCTTCTACAGGCTTCTTTTGTTGTTGTTGTTGAAGTATAACTGAGGCGCCATATTATATGCTACCAGTATACAATATAGTGATTTACAACTTTTAAACATTATACTCCATTTAGAGTTATTATAAAATATGGGTTATATTCCCTGTTATACAATATATCCTTGTAGCTTATTTTATACATAATAGTTTGTACCTTGGGATTTCCCTGGGGCAGTGGTTAAGGATCCGCCTGCCAGTGCAGGGGACACAGTTTCGATCCCTGGTCCGGGAAGATCCCACATGCCGTGGAGCAACTAAGCCCATGTACCAAAACTACTTAGCCCACGTGCTGCAACTACTGAACCCCGCGCGCCTATACCCCATGCTCCTCAACAAGAGAAGCCACTGCAACAAGAAGCCCATGCACCGCAACGAAGAGTAGCCCCCACTCGCCACAACCAGAGAAAGCACATGCGCAGCAATGAAGACCCAACGCAGCCAAAAATAAATACATAAATAAATAAATTAATTTTAAAAAACACAACACTGTAAATCAACTATAATTCAATTTAAAAAAATAGTTTGTACCTCTTACTCCTCTACCCCTATATTGCCTCTCCTCCCTTCCCTCTCCCCACTGGTAACCACTAGTTTGTTCTCTATATCTGTGAGTCTGCTTCTTTTTGGCTGTATTCACTAATTTGTTGTATTGGGCTGGCCAGAAAGTTCATTCTGGTTTTTCTGTAATCTTATGAAAAACTCGAACGAACTTTTTGACCAATCCAATATTTTTTAGATTCCACATATAAGTGGTATCACACAGTATTTGTCTTTCTCTGACTTATTTCACTTACCATAATGCCCTCCAAGTCCATCCATGTTGCTACAAATGGCAACATTTCATTCTTTTTTATGGCTGAGTAGTACTCCATTCTACAGGCTTATTTTGTTCTCTTGTTTGCTTGTTTTTCAGCACGTTAACAAGGGGTGAATTGGACTGGGCACTTGGTTACTTCCTCAAGGCTCAGAATCTCTAAGTGTGAGACCTTGTCTGACAAAGATTTACTGAGCACCTGCTACATGCCAGGCACTGCGTAAATCGCCAGGGATACGATGCTGAATGTGGCAGAGGTGTCTCCTGTCCTCACAGGAGTAACAGTCTACTGGACAGTGTGTCCTAGAGGTGAACTCGGCCTATTGTCAGGCTTTTCTGCACAGGGTCAAGGCTAGTCTATTCAAATTCCTCAGCTGCAGGACTGGTAGCAGCCCCCGAATGGTAAAAGGGCCCCTGCGACCACAACTGACATCCCAGCTATGGGCACCCCTGAGTTGACAGTGGTAGAAAGCAGGAGTTTCAGGCCTGAAATGGCCAAGCTGACCCTGCTTATGGTTCTGCCAAGGTTCCTGGCTGTGCTTTTATTATTATTATTATTATTAATTCTGATAACTACACTTTATTGAAGGTTCTCTAGGGACCCTGCCCTTGGCTAAGGGCCGTGCCCGTGTAGCCTGCTTCCCTGTCTTGCAGGCTCTTCCTACTTAGCTCAGGAGGAGGGGGAAGAAGAAGCTGAGAATTCAGTCTTACTGTTCCTTTTGCCAGAGAAGTCACCTAGCTTGCTACCTCCTGCAGTGGTGGCAGGATTCTTCCAAGCTATGAAAGAGGGGGGACACTCCCTGCATCCCCAGAGAGACTGTTCCTCTCTTTTGGAAACCTACCTCCATTCAAAAGACACAGGCATTCAGGGACCCCAGTGTAAACAGGTCAGGTAGGTCAAAAGGTTTTGTAAACTGTGAAGTGCTATAAAACTGCAGAATACTATTATTATTATTAAATGATAGTGGTAACATCACAATTAGGCTTGCTGACTAGAGAAATTCAAATCAAGAACCATTACAACTTTATTTTTCTACTCTTTCCATTATCTTTTTAAAAATTTTTTAAAATTTATTTATTTTATCTATTGATTTTTGGCTGTATTGGGTCTTTGTTGCTGCACGCGGGCTTTCTCTAGTTGCAGCGAGTGGGTGCTACTCTTCATTGTGCTGTGTGGGCTTCTCATTGCAGTGTCTTCTCTTGTTGCAGAGCATGGGCTACAGGTGCACGGGCTTCAGTAGTTGTGGCGCGTGGGCTCAGTAGTTACGATGCACAGGCTTAGTTTCTCTGCGGCATGTGGGATCTTCCCAGACCAGGGCTCGAATCCGTGTCCCCTGCATTGGCAGGTAGATTCTTAAACACTGTGCCACCAGGGAAGCCCCTCCGTTATCTTTTTATTCTTTCTTTATTCTTATGTATTTTACATACCATACAATGAACAGATTTTAAGTATAATAACTGTCAAGTTTTGTTTACTTTTGGACTAACAAAGTCAAATAGTTATATTTTAACACATAATACAAAGTCAACTAGTTATATTTTAACTAATACAAATATTTAAAGCTACACATTTAATTATGATATCTGTTATGGACTAAGTGTTTGTGACCCCTCCCCCAAAATTCATTGGTTGAAACCTCATCTCCCACTGTGACTGTATTTGGAAATAAGGCTTATGAGGCAGTGATAAAGGTTAAATGAGGTCATAAGGGTGGGGGCCTAATCCCACAGAGCAGGTGCCCTTATCAGAAGAGGAAGAGCCACTAGGGCTGTCTCCTGGCTACACAAAGAAGAGATCCTGTGAGCACACAGCAAGATGGCAGCCACCTACAAACCAAGACAAGAGGCCTCAGAATGAACCCTATTCTAGCCACAGAACTGTGAGAGAATAAATTTCTATTGGTTAAGCCTCCCAGTCTATAGTATTTTGTTATGGCAGCCGGAGCAGACTAAAACAATACATTTTTGACTAAGTTTAATACATACAGTTGATAATATATGTAGGCAAACCACTTTTCCATTTTTTTGGTCTTGTTTTCAAATGGTGTTTTTTTTTCAAATGGTGACTTTTTGCCTAAATTTCTTTTAATCAATAGGATGTTGATTCTGTGTACTATAAATGATTTCAATGGTTTTAAATTGTCATTACAAGTATACTTGCTAGATTTGTTCTGTCAGACATCAATCCAATAAATATTTGAAAAGCTTGAATATCTGCAAAGGTATTTTAGTTTGAACATGCAAATTAATTCTGTTTACAAGCCACTGATTCAACACTACAGATAAAGAAATAGAATGCAAATGCGATCAATCAGAAAGGAAGGTCAGGCTGACGGCAATCTTCAAGAGAACATGTGAGACTCCCAGACAGGTATTACCAGAAATTAATCTCACACAATGCTATCTGGAGTGATTTACAAACTAAATTGTGATTTCTATCATAATACAAGCTGAAAAATTAGACTTTGACTGCATCTACACATAGCCACCGAATCAGACCTCAGGATGGCTTCCCTGAACACATATGTACAAATAAGAAGCAGGAAGACTTGGGAACGGGAACTTGACCTGAAGATGACTCTGTCTTCTCACCCATGCCTCCTCTCTCCACTGCTCAGAAGGGTGGCTCCTGGGGGCCCTAAGGTCTTCCTTGGGTACCACATCCTCTTCTGCCCTCCCCAGCCTTCTGACCTTTCCTCAATCACCCTCCTCATCAAAGCTTATCTGCCTTGTGCCATCAGGCTCCACTTTCTGTTAGGAAACTGATAAGCTAATCCCTATTTAATGGGCAAGTCTCTGCTCAGTACATCACTGCTTCCAGCCAGTTAAACATATCTGTATTCGAACAGCACTCTTGCAGACATCATGCTTAAACTTACGCAATCATTTTGATGATGCCAATTCTAGTCTTTGGTCTCCAGTTATAATGGTTTTATGGACCCAATAGTCATCTTTATCAAGTTTGGTTAATTCTTTTTCTTCACAGGAATATAATTTCACAAGAGTCACTTAGGGTCTGAGATAACTCAAATATCACCCTTGGTCCCATTAATACTAATGTCAATAAGAAGTCATTTTTAAATATAAATCAAAACCAATTAGCACTTTGAAATCTAAGCGAACCTATGTTTTTCTATTTATTGTTAGTGTCTTATTGTCAGTTTGGGCTGCTATAACAAAATACCATAGACTGTGTTGCTTGAACAGTAGACATTTATTTCTCACAGTTCTCGAGGCTGGGAAGTCCAAGATCAAGGTGCCTACAGTTTCAGTGTCTGATGAGAACCGGAGCACTCTATTCTCTTCCTCTTCTTATAAGGGCACTAATGTCACCATGGGAGCTCTACCGCCATGACTTCACCTAAACTTAATAACTTCCTAAAGGCCCCACCTTCAAATACCACCGCCTTGGGAGTTAGGGCTTCAACATATGAATTTGGGAGGGACACAAGCATTCAGTCTGTAGCAGTTAGTGTTATTACAAGGTACATCACGTTGTCCTTGAGTAAAATAAGAAATAAATTTCTCCCAATGAAAATTAATCGAAGATTTAATAACCGACTCACAGTGCCCAAAAGGAGACATTTCCTCTGGAGTTGAGCTGCCAACAAAATTGGAGTGTCCCAAAATGTATGGTTTCAGAGAATTTCCAATGTGAAACAAACAACACTTTTCTTGGGGGGTGTGTAACTCTTCTCTTTCAGCAATCCCCTGTGAACCCCAAGGCAGCTTCTGGTTCTGGGCTGTTTAGCAGTGGAGAAAAGGATCTGACATAAGGATGGCCCATCTCCTCTCCAGGGGACTGTTAGACTCACCCCCAAGGGTGGCCATTGAAACCCCGGACAAACGACCCAAGGATGGCTAGGCTGGTCGTCTCTTCCTCACTGGGAATAACCAGCTGTTGACCCTGTGAAACCAGCCCTTTCATCACTTCATTATAAACTGGAATTCCCAGAAATTAGCATCTGAGTCTGAAATTCCAATAGGATCTCCACATGTGTCTGAAATCTAAAGAGAGAGAAGAAATCAGCTATCCCCACTGTTGGTCTCAGCATCTGAAATAGTTCCCTGCTGATTCATAATGTAAACACAGGGGTTAATTCCTTCCTTTGAGAAATCTGCTCGTGTGCACCCCAAATTATTATTATCTGTGTTCAACCATGAGAGCATGACGAGCTGAATGGCTGCCAACATGGCCCTTTGCCTTCCCTGATTTAAATAAATAGATCTGGCTTTGGGCAGGCTTTCCAGACTGACATGCACTCCAGACATGAATGTTATTTTATTAAGATATACAGTGACATAAAAATATTTGTATAATCAATATATCTTGTTCAGCTTTAAAATCTAGGACAGGGTTTTCAAGTAATCTCATTTTCACAGATTGAGTTGACTAGTCAGAAGCAATGACGAATGTTGGAGGAGACATCATGTTTATTTATAACAGATTGATATTATATCTAGTTACTGTGTACTAGGAAACGGAAATAGGTTTGTGCAAACCCTTCCCCGCCCCCATAACTTAAAAAACGGGAAACACCTCTTCTGAGCCCTTTTACTATATCATGTAATATTTTACCTTTAGATGGAATAGGGGTGGTCTGCATTTGCACCTTATTGACTTAACCCAAGCTTTTGGCTTGACCGAAAGGATTTCCTGATAGACTAAAGGGCTGTTCTTTGAAATGAATCTCTTCCTAACAAGGTCCCTTTAACAGGTCCCTTTTAAATAGCCTACCTTTCCTAACTGTTTTCGCTTCAGTAGACCATCAAAGGAGAGGAGCTGATGAAAAGAAATGAAACTGACACGTGGACCCGGGTAGAGGTGACTGAAAGTTCTTCATTTAAGGGGTTGGTTCCTTTTCTCTCATTATGTTGTAGAATCTGAAAACACCCCTTGAGATTCTGGTCACTGTCTTTAGGACATCCCAAGAGAAGTCACCTCCACACCTCTTCCCTCCTAGAGTCTCCCATCCCATTTGGCAAAAAATAGTCAGGCTCAGACTCTCCTAGTGGGCAAGTGAAAAAGACACCAAAGAAAGAAAATACACACCAAGAACCGGGAAGCATGCAATTTAAGTTGGAACATGACTGTATAAAGAGAGATCAATTAGACAATGTATACCAATAATATGTAAGTACTAACAGGTGCACACACAAGCACTGAGGCTTCCTGGAGTATTCGGAAACAGCCTAAATAAGGAAGGGTCTCCGGAATGGACTTACCCATCCATGTTTCTTCCAACACTTTGCCATCAGTTTAGCCTCTACTCTATGCCAGGCGCTGTGCTGAATGCTGGCCACTCAGAGATGAAGGGATCTCGATTCCTGCCCTCAAGTTACTCAAAGTCCAAGAGTGAGGAGTAAGGGTAGACAGTGTAACAGAGAGAATCGTGGGATGAAATGTATGCAGGCTGCTGAGGGAACAAGAGGGGAGGAGTCTAAAAGCTGGGTCCTGGCGAGCCCTGCTGCCCAGACTGACTCTGGAGGGATGAGTGGTACTAAAGACAAGCAACATCTATAGCAACACATGGCAGAAGGGGCTTTAAGCCTCTTTTAATGTATTAACTGGTTTCATTCTCATAAGACCCTGTGTGTAGACACCAGTATGATCTCTATTCCATGAAGGGCCAACAGATCAAGCAACTTGCCAACTCAAACAGCTCTCACACAACAGAGCTGGGGTTTGAACTCAGGCATCTCGCCGCAGGGGGCCACACTCTTAACCAAGAGGCTAAGGGTTTGCCAGACAGGCATGAAGTGACATTTTTTGAAGAGTCATAGATTTTGTGAAGTGGCAGAGGGGAGAGAATGACATTAGGTGTCAGTGGCGCTTAAAGTCCAACTTTGGAAAAGTTGTTAGGTGTTGATCTAACACCTAACACGGAGGTGGCCTTTGGCTTCTCAAACTGGGCTAAGAGCGCCCTTGGGTGCATGCAGTCATGACCAGAGGACTCAGGGCCGTCGGATCAACACGGTGTGTTGTCCGCTTCTCCCAAAGAGGGAGCTTTTACGTCGCAGCACCTCACCTTAAAATGCAGTTTTATATGATTGAATAGGGTGTGAAATCACCAAGACATTTTTTCCTTGTTTCTTCTTCCTTTTGCTCTCTGATTCCAATTGTTTCCCTAATGTATTTAAAAAATCAAATTTCACATTACAGAAGTAATTCCTACTTATTTAACTCAATGAAGGAACCCGTGGTCACATAAATTTAAAGTTATTTCTCCTCCTAACGCCTTTGCGGTCTTACTTTCCTGAGGTGACACTTCTACGTATGTTTGTACAATGAGATGATAATACATAAGCACAAGATTGGGGTGTTTTGTCATTTCTTTTGATGAATTTGGAAGAAGTGCACCCTTTATTGCACAGCTTGCTTTGCCCACTTAAGTACACTTCCTGGACCACCGTCTAGCACAGCATCCACAACACGGTGCTTCATCCACTCCCCTACTGATGGATGGCTTCCAGCTTTGTATCTCTCCAAATTACGCTGAAACATATATCTCTGTATCCCCTCCTTCTTGTGCCTTTAGGCTTTAAAAATTATACAGTGGCCACTGGACTTTTTATCAAAGATGTACTCCTACCGCACAGGGAAAGAGCTGCCTAAAATTTGCTCCTAAAAGCAAATGGCTTGTTCAGGCCTAAAAATTCAATCGTGTTCAATAGTCTGCTCCTTGTAGGACACTGTTTCCCTGGCACATTGTGGGAGCCAGTTTCTAGCAAGTGTAAGCTCACATCTTCCAAGATGATTTCCTCAATCTATATACCTAACTTGCACCGTTGAAACATAGCTCTTTATAAAAATCACTACTTGGAAGTTGTTCTGTTTTCTGCATGACAACAACTTTTTAAAGTAAAAGTCGAAACGTCAGAGAGATCCCAAGTTTGAAGCAGGTGCTACTGGACGGCCCGTGAAGCATGACCGGTTGGACAAGGGCTGCCCATGGTGAGGAAGTCAGGAGCCAGTGGGCTCAGCAGAGGACCTCGCTCCCATCTTGAAGAGCTAGGCGCTCAGTTCTGATTTCCCGCCTCCAATACTTAGGCCTTTTCCATCTCAACTTTATTCTTATAGGCCAAAAAGACTAAAATGAAACAGAAAGGGCAAGAGTTCTGTTTTCTCTAAGCCACTCGCTCTGCTGTCCTCACCCCACAGTCATGGACAACTTTCAGTTCTTTATCTCGCTCCGCAGGCACCCCTCTCCCGCTGTTCCTCTGTGCTCTCCATGCCCTCTTAGGGTCTCAGTTCAAGGATCTCTTCCTCAGGTAAGCACCCCCCTCTCCCCTACACCTCCAGCCACAGTCAGTCGCTCTCATGGTAGCCTGTGCCTCTCCCTCATGAAGGGAAGCTCCAGGAGGCTGGGGGCTGCACCTGTTTGGTTCACTCCATGTCCCTGGTACTTGAAGGGACACAGGTGGCCTCAAGCACTCACATATGTTTCCCACAGTGGGCCAGCTGCTGTTCCAAGTGTTTCATACACAGTACTTTGTTTAATTCTCAAAACAACCCTGTGGGCTAGGTACTACTGGTGTTCCTTACATAGACATGGAAGCTGAAAGGCTCTTAACCACTGGGCTTTCTTGTCACCCAGACTCTTCCCTTGAACTTCTGACCTAACATGACTGTCAAGTCTTCAGCCCCTTTCACAGCCTTCAGCTCTTTTGGGGTTTTGGCATTTCTGACACTATTGTTATGTTTACCATGTTCCTTACTTCTTTCTATCTTGATTATATGCTTCTCTTCCCAGCTTTCGTACCCGCCCCTTTAGATGTAAAGTTCAGTACAGAGCTCCTAGTGCGGCCGCTCTGTTTGGGGTGGGAGGGGGCTGCCTTTGATTTTCAATAAGATCAGTGGTCATGACACAACCTAAGTCCCAGGTGTGAGTTCATTAGGACTTCTTGAGCCTCCCTCTCTTCCAAACTCCTGGGCCATAGAATCAGGTCCATCTTTCCCCTGAATTTTAAGAAATCAGCACTCCACAAATTTAGAGTTCATAAAGATTGTTCATGTCTGAGTTTCCCTGGCCAGCTATCGCAGACTTTCTCCCAAAGTGCCCATAAGTAGCCCTGCGTGAACTCGAATTCTGCCTTGTTCTTTAAAATTTACCGAAGGGGGCAGATTCCCTAGTTCCTCCTGTTCCAGTTGGGAAATGAAAGTATCAACAAGCTAAGTCAGGACTGTTTCTGAAGCTCTGCTATAATATAAAAGGAAGGAGACGTCCAGGGGACTGTCCCATCACTGCTTCCCCTTGGCCTGTTTCCAGACTTGAGTCTGGGGCATCTGCCATGTTTTTCTGTCTTGTCCCAGGAGCGGTAATATTCCCCCCACCTCAGCCACCATCAATTCTATCCATTTTCTGCCGTAGGACACGTGGCAACTCTTTCCCCATTCCTCACCCCATCCTCCCAAACACACACACACACACACACACACACACACACACACACACACCAAATTACACAGAAGACGAAGCCAGGTGGACACAGCCATATTTGCAAGATTCCTTCCTATGTTTTCTTTAATTTTCGCTTTACTCACTTTGCTATGCTACAGAGTCTTCTCCCTATTCCCTGCTCTCCTAGACACACACACGCACCCACATATACACACACACATGTGCACACTCTCCCACACAGGCACTCTACTAGCACAGTTCCCTGGTACATCTCCCCAGAGCTCAGCACCGTGCCTGGGGCTTGTTTATAGTATAAGCAGACAGAACTCTGCTCCTGACACTTTAGTGTCACCTCCTGGCTTATTTCCCATATTCCTCTCGTCAGCACTGGACCCTCCAAAACATCCCACCAAGACCTACAAATCTGGGACCTGCCCTAATGGACTACGCCAGCTGAAGCCTTCTCTCTCTCCTTCGCTCTTTGCTCCCATGTTCAGCCTGGCCCTCACTCTCAGGTTTCTGCTTTCCTGTACAGATGTGTGTCTCCGTCACTCTTCTGTTTCCTCATTTCCTTACAGTCAGTTATTGCCTATTCTGTTTCAGGCCCTCACTTGTTGCTGGTTTTACAAACCGATTCAAGAGATAGATAATCAACTTAGTAACAAAATTCTAAGTCTTATACTTGAAATACAAACTGCGAGCTATTTGAAAACAGAAAAGAGGGCAATCATTTCTGCTTGGCATGTGAGGGAAGAGCTATATGTGAATTGGGTCTTGAAGGATGAATAGGAGTTCTTGGGCAAAGGACAAGAAGGGTATGGGAAAGGCTCGGCATGGGAATAACTAGAGGCTACAGTGTGGGAAGCATGGGCAGGGAGTGGTTTTGTTCACCAGTGTATACAGATCCTGAAACAGCACACAGTAGGCCCTCAGTAGATATTTATTTTGGATTTCTAATTAAGTAGGATAAAGCCTGATTTTAAAAGAGAATTTTATGTCATTCAGAGAAGTCTAAATTTTAGTTTGTAGACAGTGAATACTCAACAAACTCTTTTTCCTTTTTTTTTTAATGTTATGTGTACAGCATGGTAATTATTTATGGAGTGTTCTCTGCTTCAGATTTGATTACACCATCCATGGTTGCCATCGTAGGGCCTCAACTCTCTCTGTTTGCTAGTGATTTTTATTTTACAGGTGAGTAGTCTAATTTTTTTTTTTTTTTTTTTTTTTTTTTTGGCTGCACAATGCAGCCTGCGGGATCTTAGTTCCCCAACCAGGGATTGAAGTCAGGCCCCGGCAGTGAAAGCACCGAGTCCGAACCACTGGACCCCCAAGGAACTCCTCAACAAACTTTTTTTTTTTTTTTTTTTTTTTCCGTTGCGGAGCACAGGCTCCGGACGCGCAGGCTCAGCGGCCATGGCTCGCGGGCCCAGCCGCGCCGCGGCACGTGGGATCCTCCCGGACCGGGGCACGAACCTGCGTCCCCTGCATCGGCAGGCGGACTCTCAACCACTGCGCCACCAGGGAAGCCCAACAAACTTTTTTAAATCAAGGAAATGGCATAATTACATCTGGGTTTTTTTTTTTTTTAAGGGATAACTCAAGATTGTATATAAAATAGATTTCAAAGGGGAAATTTATGGGGGAAATAGAGCATCACGCTAGGTAACTATTTATAATGGGGTATGTTGACTTTGATTAGGTTTATCCCCTCCTTTGCTGTATTTGCTCCAAATCTTGTTTATTATTTGGAAATTACATTTACCACCCTATGTCATAAATTCACTTCATACTGATGCTTAGTATGTTGCCATAGAGGCCTCTGACACTGTCGACTTTGTTTCTGCCTCTCCAAAATCTCACTCAATTTCTCCCAAAATCTCACTCAATCTCACACTTACCTTTAAATGCTACTTGCTGTCCTCCCTAGCCCACTTTCCCCAGCTTTTCAAGGATTTATACTCTTTCTCTGTCTCCACTTTAAATCCCACTGGATGCACAGCTCTGTCACCACAAGTCAGTCACTATCTGAGTTAACTTTGCCAATTAGCCTATTGGCCTTTTGACACACTCTGGGAGATGCAGTGCCTTAATTACTTAGGTAAATGACTACAAAGCTGAATATTTCCAGCTCCTTGTCATACCATCGTGGGAAATATTCTGTATTTTGTGACTAACGGTTCACTTAGCATTGGTCAGTTCTCACCACGTAACAAGATTCCATTGGGCTTGGTTTGGTGCCAGCTTGCACCCAACCCCTCCTCTCTATAAGTCTTTGGGTGCGGCTGGATCAGAGGATGTCTGATGAGGTGTAAAGGTGATTGTCACCCCCATATGACCCAGCATATGATTCTCACTGGGACAAATTTAGGAAGAAATAAGTTGTATCTCTAGCATTTCAAGCTAGATTTACTTTTGAAATAAAACAGTGATAAAATTTTGGATCCAATATTTTTTCCTTCCAGTTTCTTTGAAAATTATTCCCTGTGTAATTCTGTGGCAGCCCGTGGGCCAATGGCAGTTCCACACAAGTTCACAGGATGAGTCCTATGACCTTGGAAGTCTTTCCTTCCTGCCAACATCCTCAGTACTGGGATCAGCAAATCACTCACCACACAAGACGGGAGAAAGATCTCCCTAGACTAACATATGCTCTTGAATTCCTGAGGCAATCTCATCTACAAAAAGTTAAGCACCCAAGGCATAACTTGTGATAGAGCCAAAAAGACTTTCACTGTACTTTGTCAAGACATGTACTGTATTTAAAATCTAAAAATATTATGAAACTCAGTCTCTAGAGAATCACTGTCATACTCTACCAATTTTCATTTTTATGGCTATTATACCAATTCTTAAACTAGCAATCAAGAAATGGATTAATATACAAGAACCACTGACTAGAACTTGATTTTCTTTCCATGTTTTGTTTTTTTTTTTACCAAAGAAGTCTGAAGGAGTATTTTATTCTTTAGAATATTTTTTGGAAATTATTCCTATTAAATTTCTTAGAGACTTCCAGGAAAACCAGATACTCAAGCTGCAGACCTAGAAGGAAGCAAGCAGCAAACCTCAAGAGGGAAGAGTTAGTTTTAAGGCTCCTAAAGCTGTGAGGCTTGGGAGTCCTACAACGGGAACATTATGGCTGGTGGTCTGTGGTTTGGGGCCCTAATTGTTTACCCTCCCCCATACCGATCCTGTCTTGGTTTAAAATTAGTTTGCTCATGATGAATTTTTTTTTGCATTAATTTTGAATTTTTAAATGTTTCATTGAAATATAATCTATCTTAATTAAGTATCTTGGTGCCTCTTAAAGTTTTCACTGAAGACAGGTGCTTGCTCACCTTCCCCTACTCTTAGCACCGCCCACAGCCTCTGCCATATGATTTTGAAGTTCCTCCACCAACCAGAGTATATTTCTCGTCCTCTTCAACTTTAGCCGTGTGACTCACTTTGGCCAATAAAATGAGATGGAAGTGATGGTGTGTTACTTCCAAATCAAAGACGTATGAGGCCTTGCCTGCTGTCACATGACCTCTTTCACTTTTTTTTTTAATTTAACTTTATATTTTTATACAGCAGGTTCTTATTAGTTATCTATTTTATACATATTGGTGTATATATGTCAATCCCTCTTTCACTTCTACTGTCACCATGAGAAGAATGTGCCTGTGGTCGCGGAGGAGAAGTTAGGTGGAGCAGAGATGGAGAGACAGATGAGCAGAGGCAGCCCAGCCAAGTCACATCAGCCGGGCCCAGCCTAGATCAGACGACCTCAAATAAATACTTATTGTTGAGACTTTGTGGCTAGTTGTTACACAGAAATGTAGTACACATATTAACAATTATTTCACCCTGGATGTTTAGTGTGAGTTAATCCTAATAACCCTCGTCAGTAACTGGCTTCAGAATGGAGATGTCTAGGCTCATCACAGCCAACGAAATATAACAGCAATTTGCTGGAGTCTTCAGGCAAAATGATTCCTTTCTTTTGTAAGACATACCAAGTCCTCTCTCGTTCTCTTCCTTACTACTTTGTGAACAAGAAAGTACTGTAACTCTGATGGCCAATAGCTGCCATCCAAAGATCTCTAGGGGAACTAGCCTGAGAATATAATCAGTAATAAAGGAGTACAGACCTATGACAACAGCAGAAAAATAAAACAAAAGGCTTGATCAACCCATGCCTGAAGTCCGACCTGCCTCTGGATTTTCACGATTCAGTACATGTCCTTATTGTTTAAGCCAGTTTGAGTTGGGCTTCTTACAGCTGAAAGCATTCTTACTAGGTAATTCAGACCATTTCTGAAGTCACTTTAGGATCCTCTTTCCATATTATTTCAGGTTTAATAGGTGAAGTCTCTGAGTCATCTGAAATCAAGTCCGGGCGTAAAGTTTATAGTCATTACTGGAAAGTTCCACACTCCTTCCCTCAGGCTTTCTCCATAGAGAGCTTCACGTGGCCTAACTGCCTTTGCAGATGGTGTCTCTCTCTCCCTCTATATGTGGCCATAATTATCAAATAACTTCTCACCTTTCCCATGCTATTGCTACTTTAAAATGGAAAACAGAGGGAACTGATGAAATCAATTATGGTATTTTTATATGATAGAATATTATAGATTTTAGTGTCCATTAAAAATAGTTTATTTGTTAATTCGGCAAAAACACCTACTCTGTTTCAGGGACTGCGCTAGGGAAGAAAACTTGATGATGGGGGAAATGTTAAATATAGGCCAGAAAAAAAATCAAGGTGTAAAACGTACTTACACTACCTATCTTAAATACTTGAAAAAGGAGTGTGTATACATACCTACATGGAAAGTTAGACTGGAGGGGTAGTCTAAAAATATTAATAAGGATTATCTCTAAATAGCGGAGTAATGAACAATTTATTTCTTCTTGGTGCTTTTCCATATTTATCACATTTTCTATGATTAACTCCTATTACTTCTGTAACCAGGAAAAACACCGGAAGAAGGAAACAATGCCCGTGTCCTAGATAAATTTAATAAATCCTGAGGTGTTCCTTGTCTAGATTCATTAATATTTCTTCTTTCAATGAGCCTTGATGTTTAATATACATGTACACAAGTTCGCTGTGTGTATGAACTACAGACAGAGCAAAGGAAAGGGATGTTTTTAAGTAATCAGAAAGTCACGGACATTTAGAATGGCCTCTCTTTTCAAGTCAGATTTGAAATTTGGAAAGCGGAAGAAGAACCAGACGGGGTACTGCAGACCACCTTTATCGCTCAGGCCTCCTCCAAAGCCTGGGTACACTTCCGGGCGGGGGGCAGGAAAAGGGAGAAATAGAGAGAGTGTCATGGGACTCAGCAATCTGAGGGTGAAGAGCGGGTGAGACTCACTCCTTCCATCCCAGCTCGCAGGAAGCAGCTGACTACCTTTAACCCTCCGCCGACCGGCTAGCATGGGGAAAACCCACGTTACGCGGAGATGTTTCCAGGCTGATTACTATTTAAAAGAGAGTCGTTTTCAGAAAGAAAGAGAAGTGGAAAGGAAGATGAAACATATTTATGACTTAAATGAAAATACAATCATTCATCTTAAAACAGAATCCAGTAACCCCGTCTCAAAATGATGGCACAGCAATTCTAGAGGAATTGGAATAAAGGAAAAGAATTTGCAAGAATTAAGACTGAAATGCTCTGCTTGCCTATAGAATTTAATACTAAAAACTCTATTCAAAAACTGTGTTGTATTATTATAAACTACATTGTTTTGTTCTTACTCTTTTATAAAAACTCTTTCACGTATGTCATTGCATTTGATCCTCACAACCTCCCTATGTGGGACCTAAGACAAATAGTCTCCTCTCCATTCTTTACGGTCTCCCTAAAAATGAGACCCCCCAGAGACAGGGCTAGGATGTAAGCCCAAGTTCTATACGATCAGTGTTCTCTTCTACTAAATAACTCAAATTATTCTGCAGATGACATCTAGAAAATATCTCATTTGCTTTTTAAAATATGTTTGTTGGACTAGAAAAACTAATTAGAGGGGGTTAGATTTCCCATGCATGGAAGCACCCAGTACACTCTCCATATTCAGTGGATGTTCCAAAAATATAAGATGACCGACATGCACTTGATCTTAATAAGGAACAGACTTCTTCAGAAAATTATAACCTTTATATTAGAGTTTTCATTACTCTTTCCTTTATTTGAAACTTGCCTACATGCTACTGAAAGATTGCATCCTGGGGGATAAAAAAAAAAAATTGTCTCAAATATCAAAGGACTTGAGGCCAGAGTCTCTTAAGGTAGTAATTTCTTGCTCTCTCTTTTTTAATCAAGTTCAGTAGAAATTAATTTGGACCATATTTTTAAAGAAAACCGATCTGGATCCTGAAGAGTTCACATGTAAAATGAAAAAGAGTAAAGTTAAAAACCACGCATCCATCCCCAAATTTTCCTGCTAAGAAAATTGCCACAGTCAAAATGGTTTGCTGCTAAGAGACAAGTTGGTTTGGGTTTGGTAAAGACTGAATCCTCCTCTCAACGGACACCGTCTGTGGCTGGGAGGTCTACATCTGCACGATAAATAAGAAACACGTCCACGGAAAGGGAAAAGTTCAATAAACCCTTCAGATGGTTTCAAACACTCAGAATATTTAGGCTCATAGGACCAATCTCGGCAAACGTGGGAATTTTTCACATTTCCACCTGATAAAGCTTTCAAAACACGCCTTCCTCTCTGGGCCATGGTATTCTGCACCCACGGCATGTGCGAGCATTGTAAACCTTGTATGCCAGATGGGAAGAAAAACTTCCTAAAGACTAGGAACTCCGTTTCTTTAAAATGTCTCTGCTCATTCCCCACTGAGAACCCACAGGGTATGGACAGGATGCAGCTAAGGAGCTTCCAGCCAGCCAGAATCTTCCAGGCTGGGGCAGTCAGCGCCCACGAACCTCCTGCCTCAGAATCACCTGGTGCTTGTCAAGAATGCAGGGCCTGGGGCCTCACCCCAGACCTTCAGAGTGAGACTCTCCGGGGACAATACCTTGGAATCTGCATTTTAATAAGTGTCCCTGATAATTCCCCTGAAGTTTGAACACCAGTGACCTCCTAGCTACTGGAGGAGCAAGATAAACACAGAGAGGGCCAGCAAGGGCCAGCAAATGATGGAATGATAACAGGGGATTGGACTGGTCAGGCCAAACACCTAAACAAATGCTAGACAGAGAGAGTTCAAATCGTAATGAGGAACAAAGAAGCGACCTTGCGCCTACATGAGAGAAAACTTAGCTCCCCGTCCAGCCAACGACAGCAGGTAGGGAGGTCTTGACAGTACCGGGAGAACTGCCAGATGGTCCTGATGCGAGTGAAACTTGCCCCTTCTCCAGCTACAGGGCTTGAGATCCCATGGGTGCAGTGTTGCCGTGTGTATAAACTGAAGGCAGTGAGTCTCTACCCCACTGGTGTTAATGGTTACTGTTTAACAGCAGGGTCTCCAGGAAAAGTAAAACCCTGACTTATAGCATTTGCCAATTTCCATGGTGTAAATTCTCCCACCATGGCTAATTTCAAGCCATTTAACATGAGATGTCATTGAATGTGGATTTAGGAAAACAGGCACATAATGGCTCACATAAGCTAACACTAGCCAGCTGCAGCACACAATGGCCTCAACACACACACACACACACACACACACACACATAATGGCTCACATAAGCTAACACTAGCCAGCTGCAGCACACAATGGCCTCAACACACACACACACACACACACACACACACTTCTCACATAAAGACACTCTTCATCTTTATACCATTTTTTCCTTCTCACACTCTTATGTCTAAAAGAAGGAATGTGTCCCCTAACTATTCTTTGCTAATAATGTACATATTAAGATGGCATCCATTTTCATGCCAAAGATGATTCTCCTTAATTAAATAAAACCTTTGAATCCAGAAAATGTTCATCACAGTTAACTTATCTATTTTTGATTGGATTAAGAAAGTACCATGTACCTGTGTGAATAATGACACATAATAGGCAGAATAATGCTCCCCCCAAGATGTCTACCTCCTAATTCCTAGAACCCGTGAGTATGTTAAATTACATGGCAAAGGGGAATTAAGGTGGAAGACGGAATTGAGTTTGCTAATTATCTGATTTTAAGATATATAATTCTGCATTATTCAGACGAGCCCAGTGCCTTCACAAAAGTCCTTAAAAGTGGAAGAAAGGCAAAAGAGTCAGGGTCAGAGGGGCGTGACATAGGAAAGACTCAATGGGCCATGGCTTGTGTTGAAGATGGAGGCAGAGACCATGGGCCAAGGACCGTGGGCCCCTCCTGACCCCGGAAAAGGCAAGAAAATGAATTCGTCCCTAGAGCCTCCAGAGAGGAACATGTGGCTGCCCACACCATGACTTTAGCCCAGAGGCCCATTTTGGACTTCTGACCTCCAGAATTTATTATTGAAGATAATAAATCTGTGTTGTTTTAAGCCACTAAGTTTGTGGTAATTTTTGGCAGCAGTAAGAGGAAACTAATAGAGCCTGTTTTTCAGAAAAGAAGCAAAACAAAGCAAGAAAAATGTATACCTGGAAAGTCATAAATGGCCCTAGAAGCGCTGACCACATTTGCCTGTAGAGCAGACAAGGGAAAGCGTGTCCATGGTGCCCCCCCCCATACACACACACACACACACACACACACACACACACACACACACAC
>NC_041223.1:16581775-16592297 GCF_002837175.3 Physeter macrocephalus | reverse complement strand
CCATGGTGCCCCCCACCATACACACACACACACACACACACACACACACACACACACACACTATGTCATCTGGATTCCCTAAAACAAGATCCTTAGCCTGAAGTTAACACCTGCACAGCAGTCAGAACAGGCACTGGCCACTGCTCTCCCTGGCCAAAGGCAGGACATTCAGAAATCTCCAGAGGAATCAAGCAGCCCGTCCTACAGATGCTTATTCATACAAGGGTGGGAGAGCCTTGAGGTATAAAATACATACTCTCTCAAGGTCTTTAAAAATTCTCCACGGTGCTAAGAGGCTCGTTAGTCAAACATCCCCTTTTTGTAGACGAGGAACAAGAGATGAAGCAAGGGTGCCCTAAGTCACCCCTTGAGTTCACGGGCATCAGAACCAAGACCACATCCTGGCCCCTCCTCCCGGCCCTTGGTCTCTCCACCGCAGCCTTGACTTGGATTCTGTGAAAGAGGAGGAAGCAGGGCTTCATTCTATACTCAAGAGTCAAAGAATAGATATCACCGTTTTGAAAAATAAGTAAATTATATAGGATTACATAAGATAGGGAGGAACTCCCAGTCCCCTACCCCCTTACTCTGGCCTCTTTACCTACCATATTTCTCAATCTTCCCCCAAGAAGAGGCAATGCTAAGACGGCTTTCAAATGCAAACTTTGACCAGGCCACCTTTGTCCTGGGAAGGGAATCACTGGATTTTAAAATGTCAAACATGGTTACATTCTATTTTCCATATGAAGGGAGAAATAAGTAGCCCAGGACCCACCTCTTCACTGAGACAGACCCTGGCATCCCTTCCTTTGCCTGAGCTTTCCAGTCATGGCACCACATAGCTGGCCAGATGATGGTGAGTTTACTGTGTGGGTCTGGGATGGAGGAGAAAGGTGAGACAGAGGCCTGAGCCACTATGAGCTCTAGCTTGAACTCATCAGCGCTCTGCTTTGGAGTGGGTATGTGGGGTAAGAGGTTTTACTGGGTACTTGCTTGGCTAATTGTAAAGTAATGCTGACTTTTAAATGAACTATTGCTACACACACACAGACAAATCATACCACAGACCTTACATTGACTGGAAGAAGCCAGACGCAAAAGAGCATTTTCCAGTTACATGAAGATCAAGAACAGGCAAAACTGATTCATGGTGATTGATGTCAGAATAGCGATAACTGGGAAAGAGCATGAATGAGTGGGGTGGTATTGACTAGGAAGAGACATAATGGAGCCTTCTGGGGAGCTGAAAGCATGCTCGACTTTTTTTTTTTTTAACTAGGAAGAAATTCTCATTTTTCACATGCTGTTTATTTGTCATTATCCGTCATTCAGTACATTTACTATTATTGACACTACCATTCTTTGGTTTTTTTTTTTTCTTTTGGTGCGCGGGCCTCTCACTGTTGTGGCCTCTCCCGTTGCGGAGCACAGGCCCCGGACACGCAGGCTCAGCGGCCATGGCGCACGGGCCCTGCCGCTCGGCGGCATGTGGGATCTTCCCGGACCGGGGCACGAACCCGCGTTCCCTGCATCAGCAGGCGGATTCTCAACAACTGCGCCACCAGGGAAGCCCGACATGCTCGACTTTGATTTGAGTGGTAGTTACACAGGTGTATACACATGAAAGACATGTATATGTCTTTGTGAACCTGTGGTTAAGAGTTGTGAACTTTACTATGTGTATGTTATTCCTCATTCCAAAAAAAAAATCCTCGTTTGCCACATAAAATGCATAATTTCCAAATAGTTCTGTAAATGAAGGTGTATTTCTATTTTTAGAGCTTTGAAATCCTAAAAATTAGAAATGTAGAAGCTACGTTTACTCTTGATTATGTTGAAAAGTATGTCATCTAAGTCATGTTTAATTACAATTCTCAACTTGAATTTTCTTTCTAATTAGAAAGATGAGTGGAGAGGCCCTATATCATCTACTCTCTCCAAAGGGGTCCTTTTAAAGGCAAAGCAAAAATCAGATATTTTAAGAGTTACTACATTTTGCTTCTTCCACATTTTTATCTATAGAAAACCAAAATCTTTGCCGGCATTGGAGATTTTTCACAGTGTCCTTTCTACTGCATAAATTTAAAGGGACACGAAGAGACATATAGAAGTAGTTTCAGGGACTTCCCTGGTGGCACAGTCGTTAAGAATCTGCCTGCCAATGCAGGGAAGATGGGCTCAAGCCCTGGTCTAGGAAGATCCCACATGCTGCAGAGCAACTAAGCCCGTTCGCCACAACTACTGAGCCTGCGCTCTAAAGCCCACGAGCCACAACTACTGAGCCCACATGCTGCAACTACTGAGCCCAAGTGCTGCAACTACCGATCCCACGTGCTGCAACTACTGAAGCCCGCGCTCCCAGAGCCCGTGCTCCGCAACAAGAGAAGCCACCGCAATGAGAAGCCCACGCACCGCAGCAAAGAGTAGTCCCCTCTCTCTAAAACTAGAGAAAGCCCGCGCACAGCAACAGAGACCCAACGCAGCCAAAAATTAATTAATTAATATATAAAAAATAAAAGTAGTTTCAGAAAGATGACTATTTTGGTACAGAAAAAATTTTTTAATTATCTTGTTGAAGAGTTTAAAGGAGATGCTATAAAATATGCATTTACTGGTAATTGGAATAGATGACAACATAATATTTTAATTTTTAAAGATGAAAAGAGCTATTTTAAAAAGCATGTGTTTTTCATAGCATACTTTATACCAATGATTCTAAGGTTTCTATTAAACAGAAAAACAAATTACAAGTCTGGCAACCACAAAGATGAAAGAGGGAGAAGTCTCCATAAGTGAAAGGGATTGTAACCAATAGTAAAGTGATGACAAAATACCACGGCATATCGACAGCATTGTTAAAGCTCCAAATTATATTTAATGATAGCTAACTGATGTCTGGGGGTCTGAGAGCCCGTGGATGGCTGACTGCTGGCGAAAAAAGGAAAAAGAGAAATGAGGCATCGTGTCTCCTCCAAAGAACAGCTAAGTTAAACTGATCCAGCTGGGACACAATAGCTTCCAGGGTAAAATAACTTCTGTCCTAATCAACTGCATGGATTTTGAGCCCACCCCTCCGTAGCAGGCACAACCCAGGCTACTTTATCATTCTGAGGGGAACAAATTTAGCACCCCGACAGTAGCTCTGGATCCAAATTCCAAAGACACCAGTTCAGGTCAGGACTCTTGTCTCTAAGCAGGTGGGACTTTGCTTGTCAAAGGTAATTTATATGTGATACTGAGTATCAGTTGAAGCTCAGTGGAATCTGTGTTCCTTGAAGAAATGTAATATTTACCAAGAAATTGTTAGCTAAGGAATCCAGCTTGGGTGGAAGGGTGTGGATGTTTAAGGGCGTCTCAACTTTTAACAGAGAAATTTGACAAATGCAAAAGCGAGAAGATTATTAGACTAACGGATAGCCACATTCATATGCCAAGCATCAAATTCAGCCACTATAAGGTCTGCTTTTCTAGGTAAAATTTTCAAATGCTAGAGTTGTCACCTGGCAAAATAAATTCTGGAGCTAATGGCAGGAATTCGAGAGGACTATGTTCCGTGCTGAATAAAAATCCCTGCCTTTTTGGGAAAACAACAGGACATCAAGAAGAAGCAAGTCCACATCACTATCCATCATTTTCAACATTAACCATTAGCTTCCACCATGAATCTGCCCCATAAGTAAAAATTAAATCCAAGAGGAAAAAACTGAATTTTGTATCTAACACTCACAATTCTCTGAACTCTTTTTAAAAGTTAAATATTCTTTTGTGAAAGAAAAATTCAACTGATCAAATTTTAATTCTGTATTTTCCTCTAGGATTCAGACTAAGCATAAATGTTGCAAAGATTATTAGACAAGCAGTTTTCATAACGAGATCTGATTTTCAGAGCTGTTAAAATATTGTTGCTTGTTCATAAAAAGGAGTCATGTTGTAGTTGTTACAGAAAAATAGAAACAGATGTTTTTAATTAGAGATAAATGGGTAGTTATCTATATCAAAACAGATTTTTGAACCTAAATTTAACAAATTACTATCCAGGCCTAGAAACCTCAATTTAATTTGGCTATACCTACTATGCACAAAACATTATGTTAATATTTTGTGGGAGCCAAGATTTCCTAGTCACCACCCTGCAGGAATTTATAGTATGAAAGCTGTGTGCAGGCGGTGAGTTCAAGAGGAACTGGGTCAAGGGAGAAGTGCCATTTTAACCAAACCAAAGGATTGGATAGGATATCAACCTATGGAGATTGACAGAATATTCCAAATGAATGGCATGAGCAAAGTTTCCCCTAAATGGAGAAAAATAGTCCCTCCTCTGCCCTGAAAACACAGAGTAACTTAATAGGCTTCTTCACTTCCACAGCCCCAGGCATACAATTTCCCTAAAAGGAATTGCTAACATTTCTTATGGGACAGGCCAGCGGTACTCATACCCAGGAGTTGTCCCAAGCCTTCCGTAGCGGACACGCCTCGCACACGGAGCCATCTCTGTGGGCTGCTTGCTAGGCAGTCAGTTCTGGGGCACCAACCAGATCTCTTCTTGACTTTGGAAACTGGAGAATCTGGCAGGGTCGTTTTCTTCTTTCCATGGCCTATTCCCAGCCTCCCTCTTCAAGGGAGGATCGAGTGAATGTTTTTCAGTTTGTGCTGAAGGCGATACCTGTCCTGCATGCCCATCATGGGAATTCAGAAATGCAAAGGCAGCCACTGTGGGCTGTGTTGGCCCGAGGGCCCAGTGGAAGGAGCAGGTATTTCCTGGTGTGAGCCTCCTGGACAAGGAAGAGGGACAAGGCCCAGCCCCGGGCTCCCTGGCAGGGCCTGGAGGCCTGGCAATTCCCTGACCTCACGGTGAGGCCGGAATGGAAGTGCCCATGCTTGGTGCAGGGACTCTTGGTGACCACTAGCGGGAGGCACAAACTCCACTGTGAAGAGGCAACGCCTGCCCATTCTCTGCAGGAATGTGTGCCAGGGCCCCCAACAGAGGGGCTTCGTGAAAACAAAGCCCCAACGGAATGAGACTTCTAACATTAGTGGCTAATAATTGGTGACTAATGTTCATGGTTAACAGAAGGAGCGAGGCAGTCCTCATGAGGGGCCGAACAGAAAACTGTAACACTGTTTGGGGAGCGAGTTCTTAACCCTCGCAGTGCAGTAACCGCTGAAGACGCGGGGAACCAGGAAGTAGAGCAGGAAAGCAAGAGATGACACAAACATTGGTGACTCTGCAGAGATGGTGACAGGAATGATGTTTGCATGGCAACCACGTCCCATGACCCAGCAAGGTGAGCGCAGCAGAAAACTTCAGAGGCCCGGAGGAGGGGATCCAGGGTGCATGGCGTTGGCCTTGGAGAACAACTTAATGATGTAGGGGAGGAAGCTTTTCCCTTTTTCCCTTCTTGGTTCTTTGGCTAGTCTAATAATAAAACAGATTAACAGGAGAAAAACAAATTTAATTTCCAGTGTTCAAGAACTCAGGAAAATATGAGACTCAAAGAAGTGACCAAAACAGGCAGCTTGTCAAAACTTTCAGACAAAGAAACAATATGTTTTTGAAGAACTGACAAGACAAAGAAGTTCGGGCTTGGGGTAGTAAATTAGTGAAGAAGTAACACGTCTTGTTATACAGCCTTCTCGGCCCTAAATTTCCCATCTCTGATGATAAGGGTGTCTCTCTACCTCCTGGTACAAGGAGGGTACCTTTCTCATGGGAGATTTATTTCCTGCTTTTAGGAGGGACAAGGGAGGGTCAGAGTGTCCTCTTTGCACCAGCTGTTTCTTAAGTAACTTTAACTCCAAATAATCAATATATCAGAGTATGAGGTTTTGGGGTGACATATTCTGCTCTCCTTTGAAGAGAAAGAGAAATGTGAGCCACTGCAGGAAAGCTGGGAATGTGGCCACATTTCCAGTGACTGCCATGATAGAGGAAGGGTTAGATGATTAGAAAGCTCAATTGCTTATATTTTGTTGTTTTTACCCAAACATTTCACATCAGTACAAGCTGCAGTGGCTTGGGAATTTAGGAGATACTTATCTTTAGAACTGTATCATTTCTAAATCTAATTTAGACAAATTTAGTGAGCTGGAGTCTTAAAAAGAGAGAGAGAGAGAGAGAGAGTTTTGACTCATTTGAAACGATGCTGGAAAAATTCATTTTAATGACAAGCGTTCAGAATCCTTTTTTTCAAACACAGCAGTTTCCAAGGTTTACAATTTTGTGGGTCTCTAATGGCAAAGACCCTACAAAGCAAAACCAGCTTTGCCAGCGTTCTTTTAGAATGTTCTTGGAATTTGGTTGAGGTTAAGGATGTTTCCATAACGTAAGTCTACACCTTAGCTGTTTTCCAACACCCAAACATCCCTGCTAATGGGACGGCTTCTCTTTTATTTTGCTGTGGCCTTTCTCAGCTTCCCACAATTGGGATAGTATTTCATATCCACAGGAATGGAAATAATAACCAATAGCTTGCTTTCCTCTTCTGTGGTTTATGTTTGCATTTCTGCCCCTGCTTCCCTGAGCTTCCTCAGCTCCTCTCCTCCCCAACCACTTACCCCTTCAAGCACTGCTCCACTCAGCATCTTTACTGAAAGTAAAGTTTTAGGAAGAATAAGATAAAGGGAATATAACAAGGGCTTGCGCCTAGAGGCTGGTTTCTACAGAGCACTGAACTTGGAGTCGTAAGGCCAGGGTCTAATGCTAACGTTGCAAGCTTCACACAAGAGTCTTCCAGCGTTCCCTAATGTCTATATAAGGTATAGCTCCTTAACCTGGAATTCAAAGTTTTCCACAATCTGACACTGACCCGCATCCGTCTCCCACCACAATACCCACATAAATTCTCTTCTCCAGCCAACTGGGAAGTCACTCCCAAACAGGGCATGCTCATCCTTGCTGTCTCTGTGCTTTGCTCTGGGCCCTATTGGAGGACAGTGGCTGCCACATCTTTCCCTAAAGAGATTCTATTGACCTGAAGCCCATTCATAAGTGTTACAATGCGTTACCACACTCAAACTCAGAAATAGGGTTATACTCTCATTACAAGTGAGATGTATTAAGTGATATTAGCTTCCAGTAAGTCACCTTGAAAGATCTTTAAGACATGACACCATGAAACTCTAAGAAGAGAACATAGGCAAAACATTCTCTGACATAAATCATATAAATGTTTTCTTAGATCAGTCTCCTAAGGCAATAGAAATAAAAACAAAAATAAACAAATGGGACCTAATCAAACGTACAAGCTTTTGTATAGAAAATGAAACCATAAACAAAACGAACTGGGAGAAAATATTTGCAAACAATGCGACAGACAAGGGCTTAATTTCTAAAATGTACAAACAGCTCATGCAGCTCAATAACAAAAAACAAACAACCCAATCAAAAAATGGGCAGAAGACTTAAATAGACATTTCTCCAAAGAAGACATACAGACGGCCAAGAGGCACATGGAAAGATGCTCGTCATCACTAATTATTAGAGAAACGCAAATCAAAACTACAATGAGGTATCACCTCACACCGGTCAGAATGGCCATCATCAAAAAGTCTACAAACAATAAATGCTGGAGAGGGTGTGGAGAAAGAGAATACTCCTGCACTGATGGTGGGAATGTAAATTGGTGCAGCCACTATGGAGAACAGTATGGAGGTTCCTCAAAAAATTAAAAATAGAATTACCATATGATCCTGCAATCCCACTCCTGGGCACTGTATCTGGAGAGAATTATCATTCGAAAAGATACATGCACCCCAATTTTCATTGCAGCACTATTTATAACAGCTAAGATATGGAAGAAACTTAAATGTCCATCGACAGATGAATGGATAAAGAAGATGTGGTACATATATACAATGGAATACCACTCAGCCACAAAAAAGAATGAAATAATGCCATTTGCAGCAACATGGATAGACCTAGAGATTATCATCCTAAGTGAAGTAAGTCAGAAAGAGAAATACCAACACGATATATCACTTATACGTGGAATCTAAAATATGACACAAATGAACTTATCTACAGAACAGAAACAGACTCATAAGAAGAGAACATAGGCAAAACATTCTCTGACATAAATCATATAAATGTTTTCTTAGATCAGTCTCCTAAGGCAATAGAAATAAAAACAAAAATAAACAAATGGGACCTAATCAAACGTACAAGCTTTTGTATAGAAAATGAAACCATAAACAAAACGAACTGGGAGAAAATATTTGCAAACAATGCGACAGACAAGGGCTTAATTTCTAAAATGTACAAACAGCTCATGCAGCTCAATAACAAAAAACAAACAACCCAATCAAAAAATGGGCAGAAGACTTAAATAGACATTTCTCCAAAGAAGACATACAGACGGCCAAGAGGCACATGGAAAGATGCTCGTCATCACTAATTATTAGAGAAACGCAAATCAAAACTACAATGAGGTATCACCTCACACCGGTCAGAATGGCCATCATCAAAAAGTCTACAAACAATAAATGCTGGAGAGGGTGTGGAGAAAGAGAATACTCCTGCACTGATGGTGGGAATGTAAATTGGTGCAGCCACTATGGAGAACAGTATGGAGGTTCCTCAAAAAATTAAAAATAGAATTACCATATGATCCTGCAATCCCACTCCTGGGCACTGTATCTGGAGAGAATTATCATTCGAAAAGATACATGCACCCCAATTTTCATTGCAGCACTATTTATAACAGCTAAGATATGGAAGAAACTTAAATGTCCATCGACAGATGAATGGATAAAGAAGATGTGGTACATATATACAATGGAATACCACTCAGCCACAAAAAAGAATGAAATAATGCCATTTGCAGCAACATGGATAGACCTAGAGATTATCATCCTAAGTGAAGTAAGTCAGAAAGAGAAATACCAACACGATATATCACTTATACGTGGAATCTAAAATATGACACAAATGAACTTATCTACAGAACAGAAACAGACTCACAGACATAGAGGACAGACTTGTAGTTGCCAAGGGAAAGAGGGGTTGGGGAGGGATGGATTGGGAGTTTGGGATTAGCAGATGTAAACTATTATATATAGAACGGATAAACAACAAGGTCCTACTGTGTAGCACAGGGAACTATTCAATATCCTGTGATAAACCATTATGGAAAAGAATATGAAAAAGAATGTATATATATGTATAACTGAATCACTTTGCTGTACAGTAGAAATTAACATAACATTGTAAATCAACTATACTTCAATAACATAAATTTTTAAAAAAATCTTTAGGTCAAAAGAATAAATGGAACTCAAAATATCATCTGGTGTTAATCAAATGCAAAAGAGAGCAGTAGTCAAATTCATGTGCAGAAAGGAGGATGTGTGAACAAAAAAGGATTGCCTGTGTGAAATCTAGGAAAGGGGAGCCCCCAATTGCCTAAGGAGTCACAGATTGTCCATGTATCTGTGTCACTCTCCAGGGCAGAGGGCATCCTCCCTGGTTAACATGATTGTTCTCATCCACTTGGCAAACTGTCCCTCAGTAGAGATGAGTATGCTAGAATATCATAATCTGGTCACCTCATGAGCTGCTGAGACCACCGACTCTGCCTTTGCTCAGATTTCATGCTGACTAAGGAAACTTTGGTCACATTTGAATTCCTATGTAGGTTTCCTTAGGGAAGAGAAGGGCTAACTGGAGAGCATGACTATCCCCAACCCACATCACCTGACAAATGGTCATTGGGTTTGTACTCCACACCTTCATCTCCCAGGACTTTGCTTTGCAGACATCCATCGCTGAGAGCCTGACCAACTCGAAGCGCACTGACCAAATCGAGTTTTTGACCCTCGCAAGCCAAGAACCAGAGCACAGATGTGGTAACTGTCAGAGGCAGTGCCTCCTGAATGCCTGTGTGGGAGGGGAGGCCAGCCTGAACCCCTGGGACACCACCCTACTGTCCCTGTAACTGACACAGAGTCTCCCTTTGCCTCAGTCGGGGGCTGGTTAAGAGTGGGAACCCACACCAGTTATCTTAACAGAGAGAAATTAATGTAAAGAATTGGGCACTAGGTATCAAAGAAGCAAAAATGCAAAAGGGGAATATCAGCACTTCATGGAGATAACAACTTCAAGAAGTTTCCACTTCTAGGGCTGGGGTAGCAAAGAGAAGAAATTGTAATTATTAAAATATAGAAGCTGGGACTTCCCTGGTGGAGCAGTGAATAAGACTCCGCACTCCCAATGGAGGGGAGCCTGGGTTCCATCCCTGGTCGGGGAAATAGATCCCACATGCATGCCCCAACTAAGAGTTTGCATGCCACAACTGAGGAGCCCACATGCCGCAACTAAGGAGCTGGCGAGCCGCAACTAAGGAGCCCGCGAGCTGCAACTAAGGAGCCTGCCTGCCACAACTAAGGAGCCCACCTGCCGCAACTAAGACACGGTGCAACCAAATAAATAAATATTTTTTTAAAAAATAAAGTTGGGCTTCCCTGGTGGCGCAGTGGTTGAGAGTCCACCTGCCGATGCAGGGAACACGGGTTCGCGCCCCGGTCC
>NC_041223.1:16562320-16581699 GCF_002837175.3 Physeter macrocephalus | reverse complement strand
GCTGAGCCTGCGCGTCCGGAGCCTGTGCTCCGCAACGGGAGAGGCCACAACAGTGAGAGGCCCGCGTACCGCAAAAAAAAATAATAATAAAAAAAATAAAATAAAGTTAATTGTACTAAAAATATACACATATAGAAGTTGGAGTAGTGTTATGGGTTAAATTGTGTCCTCCCCACCCCACAAAAATCCATATGTTAAACTCCAGCACCTCAGGACATGACTGTATTTGTAGATAGGGCCTTTAAAGACATGAAGTTAAAATGAGCCATTAGGGTGAGCCAAGTCCAATAAGGCCAGTGTCCTTATGTCACCTAACCAAACTTCGGTCCACTCGCCCATGCATAGTAAAGCCAATCTACTGACACCAGGTTGTGGCGAAAAAAAGTGCAGCGTTTATTGCAGGGCGCCATACAAGGAGTCCGGGACAGCTAGTGCTCAAAAAGCCTGAACTCCCCGATGGGTTTCAGGAAAAGGTTTTTAAAGACAGGGTGAGATGGGCTTCCCTGGTGGCGCAGTGGTTGCGCGTCTGCTTTAAAGACATGAAGTTAAAATGAGCCATTAGGGTGAGCCAAGTCCAATAAGGCCAGTGTCCTTATGTCACCTAACCAAACTTCGGTCCACTCGCCCATGCATAGTAAAGCCAATCTACTGACACCAGGTTGTGGCGAAAAAAAGTGCAGCGTTTATTGCAGGGCGCCATACAAGGAGTCCGGGACAGCTAGTGCTCAAAAAGCCTGAACTCCCCGATGGGTTTCAGGGAAAGGTTTTTAAAGACAGGGTGAGATGGGCTTCCCTGGTGGTGCAGTGGTTGCGCGTCCGCCTGCCGATGCAGGGGAACCGGGTTCGCGCCCCGGTCTGGGAGGATCCTGCATGCCGCGGAGCGGCTGGGCCCGTGAGCCATGGCCGCTGGGCCTGCGCGTCCGGAGCCTGTGCTCCGCAACGGGAGAGGCCGCAGCAGAGGGAGGCCCGCATACCACAAAAAAAAATAATAATAAATAAAAATTAAAAAAAATAAAGACAGGGTGAGGGAGAGGGTTGTGGAGCGTGATCATCTCACAGACGGTCTTCTGATTGGCTGGTGGTGAGGTCATAGAGAGTCAACATCATCAACCTTCTGGTTCCAACCAGTCGGGGTCTACATGCTTGTGGGCAGCATGCAGTTAACTTCTTCCACCTGGTGGGGCTTTCAATATCTGCATGACAGCTCAAAGGATATGACTTAGAATGTCATCTTTAGCCCTTGAAGAGGAACCAAAGGCCCTTGACTTTGTTTAATGGTTAAACTATTATTATTTTGACTTACTTGACCATTTTCCATTGTTTTTGCATTTTCTCACTTCTCTGATCAAATTTATTCTTTGGAAGTTGGGAAAGGCCTAGGGGGCTAAAGTTTTACTACAAACAAGAGGCAGACAGAGGACATTGTGGTGGGGAGGGTGGGGTGTCTGTCCAGGGAAGGCCCCAGAGGGTCCTGCTTGGTTATACTTATAAGAGGAGGAGATCTGTACACAGATGTGCACAGAGCAAAGAGTGTGTGAAGATTCAGGGAGAAGACAGCCATACAAGAAAAAGGGAGAGTTCTCAGAAGAAACCAACCCTGCTGACACTTTGATCTTGGACTTCCAGCCCTCAGAACTGTGAGGAAATAAATTTCTGTTATTCGAGTCACCCAGGCCATATATAGTACTTTGTGATGGCAGTCCTAGCAAACTAATACTGTACAAGTAGGAAGGAGGGGATCCCTGCAAAGCTGGAACTCAGACAACTAGGAAGGGGACACCTACCTGCCGCTGGTGCTGATGTTTCTGAGGGAAATTGATGAGGCTGGCACTGCAGAGAAAAGAGTGTACGTATCCCTTCTTACTCTTCCTGTAGTCCAAGTTCTCTCTGGGGCCCCCTATTGGTATGACCTAACAAGGATCCTGCAGGAAAAGCAGAAAAGTGTCCCAGCTCCAGCATCATAAAGCAAAAGAAGGATGGTCTGGAACTAAGAAAATAACCTAATAACTGACATTATATTGTGTATACAGATTTTCGTTCATTGTTTCTTTCCTCCACTTGAAAGTAAGCTCCAACAGCGTAGGGATTTTTTTTGTTCACTGCTACACCACCAATGTCTAGAATAGTCTCTGACAAATGGTGAGAACTCAATAAATATACATCAAATGAATAAGTGAATTAGTATCATCACCCAAAATAAAAGGTGAAAATCAAAGGCTATAGAGAAATATACTCACCAAAGGATATCATAATCAATGTATTACTTAGACTTAGGTTAGATTTAACTACCAGGAAAATCAAAACGGTAGTGACTTAAACAAAAAAGCACTCACAAAAAAGGTCATCAGTCCAGGGCTGATGTAGCGCTCCATGGTGTTAAGGACCCAGGTTCCTTCTTGGTCATCATTCTACCATCCTCAGTTCCATGTCCTGGTTCAAGATGACTGCTCCAGCTCCAGCCATCGTGTCAGCATTCCAGCCTGGAAAAAGAAGAAAGGCGAGAAGAAGTGCTGCCCTTTCTCCTTAAAGGGCACTTCTCAAGTTGCTCATTCTGCCTCCTTTTACATTTAGTCATGTGGCCCACACATAGCTGGGCAAAATGGTATTCTGGGTGGTCATGAGCCCACCTGAAAATAATGGCTACTATTTACTGACGAAGAGGGTAAGAATGAATGTGAGAGATAACTGGCTTTCCCTGCCACAGGGAGCATTGCAAAATTCTTCTCTCTGCCACATACATAAAAGGAGCAATGCTTCTCCAGGTATTACTTGAGAATACTACACTAATCCCAGTTGCTCCCAGGATTCGTCCAGTGCGGGATTCTGGAAGTCATCACAGGTCGCACCCTCTTGCTTCCCCGTCCAGTTGTTCTTTGAGTCTCTGTCTTGATCTCCCTCTATAAATGTTGATGAAAACAGTTTGCATAGCACAGGATCACATGCATGAACTCTGGAGTCAGAAAACCTGGGTTCAGTACTAGGCCCCAGTACCTGCTAACTATATATCCTTGAGAAAGTTACTGAACAACTGTCTCCTCACTCGTAAAACGGGGCTAATGATGGTGTCTGCCCCATAGGCTATGGTGGAGATTGTCGAGCACAGGCTAAATGCTCAATAAATGTTCTTATTATTATAATTATTCACTGACGGTTCTAATCCCTGAACATCTCTCAAATCTCCTCGCTCCTCTCCACTCACAATGGCACAGCTTCCATTTAGGCCCTTATCAATTCTCAGCTGGATCAATACTCTCAGGTCGTTCTTATTGACCCTCTTGCCTTCATCCTTATTCTCTTCAATCTACCTTCCAGTTATAGCCAGAGAGATCTTTACAATTTACATTTTTGATTATGCCTTGCAGGTCCTTAAAATTCTTCATGATGCGCCTTCATGACCTGACCTTTTTGGCTTCACCTGTGGTCGCTACAGTTCTCACGGGATATTCTTTCTGGTTTTGGACAAGTTGTTCCCTCTGCCTGGGATACATTTTCTTCACCTGAATCTCTGATAAGTGATTCCTCACCTTTCATGATTCAACTCAAATGTCACTTCCTCCAGGAAGCCTTCCTTGACCTCCTCAAGTGCAAATGAATTAATATATATATAATGTGCTTAGAGTAGTGCCTGACATGGTAAGTTCTCAATAGGTGTAAATTTTTATTACTGCCATTTTACCTCTGTGTTTGCAGGGTCCCTATATTTCATTAGAATCCTGTAATTGTTCTCAATTTTCTCAATTGTTCTCTGTTTTTCTCCACCAGGCTTTTTTCTACCATGTATCAGAAACTTTTTTATCCCAAGCACCTAGCACAATTCCTGGTACAGCGTAACCACTGAATTGTTGCATGGATGATAAGGAAGGAAGGAAGGGAGGGAGGGAGGGAGGGAGGGAGGGAGGAAGGCTCTACCCTAAATGGGCACTACATGAATTTAAGAAGAGGAATGAGAAAAGAAGTGGGAAAAATATCTCCTGTGATGCTTTATCACTGAACAGGGCTTCAGGATGAGTTTAGAGGCACTGAGCAAACTGCCTGCCACTGTATCTGAATAAACAGAAAGATGTCTGCAGTGATGTTTGTCTAATGTGGTGGGAATTTGGGGTGATACTTTTTCTACTTTGTATATCTCCACATTATTTGACTTATTTATTGTAAGCATGTGATTTTTCTTTTTAAAAAAATCCTGAAAACAAATACGTTGCATAGTTCATTCTGAGTGGTAGAAATACGGATGACTCAATCTCTTCTCTGTACTTTTTGTGATTCTTAAATTCCTTCTCCCTCCACCCCCCCAAATTTTTGTTGAACGAGTCTACAAATTTTGCCTCTTCATTCTTGGATTCATTTTTATCCCTTGATAGTACTGGTTAAGGTAGCAGGCTCTGGAGCCTGACTCTGGATTCAAATTCTGTCTGTATTATTCACTAGCTGTGGTTCCTTAGTCAAGTTATTTAACCTCTCAGAATCCTCAATGTCCTCATAAATAAAACAGATTTGCCCTTCCACATAGGATTGTTATGGTGAGTATCTGGTAGTAAGGCTGTTATTATTATTCCCTAGCATATGATACATTCGGTCTTGAATACATGTGTTGAACTGAGCTGGGATTTTTTTTTCAAGTACATTTTTCATGGTGCTTGCTCCAGGCCTCCTCCAAACTCAGCCGTAGTTTTGCTTTATCTCCATGAAGAGTGTAAAGCTCCTACACCGGAAGCACATTGGCTGCCACTAGCTGAGGAAAGATTCTCCCTCTCTGAAGGGTCAAAGGGGAAGCTCTAGTGTGGGAAGAGGAGGAAAACGTTCCCTTCTTCATCTCTGAAAAAAAAAAGAATTTTCTGGTGCTGTTTTGAATGTAGAGAGGATAATCTACCGCAGTGATTATAAAAACAAGTCTTCCCTTCTACATTTAAAATAAAATATATGTGTCTGTGATTTCTTCTATCTGGTTATCCATAATTTATGATTTCTTTATAATGAACATGTACTGCTTGTGTAATAAAAACTTTTAAAAAGAAAAAAAGCACAATACAGTAGTTGTTTCCAATTCTCATGGTTACAGAATGAGTCAATCTTTTTAACGTCAAAATTTTTTTTTCAGAGAGTGACCTAGTAGACGGAGCATGCGTCTGGGAGCTAGAAACTTCCAAATCCTTATCAAAGCATCAAGAGTCCCTCGCTGTCAGCTTTTGCAATTCCTTTAACCTCTCTGAATCTTAGGTTCCTTGTGCAATAAATAAGGATACGCAGGACATTGGAAAGTTCAACTTGTTAACGTTCACTAGGTCTGTAAAGCCATAACGTGTTGTTTTTATTTAAGATAGGTCAAGAATTGAGTCAGATGCTTGACACCTAAGTAAAATCTGCTTTCGTTAGTCTCTGTGATGTGAAAAAGTGGTGCATCCTCTGAGAATATTGTAAACATCAGAGTTTCAGTAGTCCAAAGTCTCACAATGTGGGACCTGCTTTGGTTGACCTGGAGGGAGAAGATTAGAATATTCTCGGTTTACTTCACTCATTTGCCAGGCATTTAATAAGAGCAGACGTTAAACACAAGTCATGGGCTTCCCTGGTGGCGCCGTGGTTAAGAATCTGCCTGCCAATGCAGGGGACATGGGTTCGAGCCCTGGTCTGGGAAGATTGACACCTAAGTAAAATCTGCTTTCGTTAGTCTCTGTGATGTGAAAAAGTGGTGCATCCTCTGAGAATATTGTAAACATCAGAGTTTCAGTAGTCCAAAGTCTCACAATGTGGGACCTGCTTTGGTTGACCTGGAGGGAGAAGATTAGAATATTCTCGGTTTACTTCACTCATTTGCCAGGCATTTAATAAGAGCAGACGTTAAACACAAGTCATTTGTAGTAAAGGTACCAGCCATTGCCTGCTCACACTCCATCATAAATAATCTAATATACGCCTGTAGCCCTGGTGCCTCTGTTCTTCATAATACGACCTCTCTCTGGCCACAGCTGCCGGCGCTGAAGTGAAGAACTAACCCATGAGTTGCTGAGCTGGCCAGAATCTGTCTCCTTTGAACTGAGATTGAGTCAGCGGTCACTTAGGACTTGGGGCCGGCTGCCATGCTGGGCCCCGTATAAGCAGAAGAAGCTGGGGTGCAGCGAAGGCAGAGGAGCTTGTATGGATAGAGCAGCAGAGAGGAGAGACCTTGTAACCAAGGAGAGAGAAATGAGGGAGTGGGTGGGGAGAAAGCTGCCTGAGGCTTTCTTGTTTCCCCAGATCAGGAAGAGCTCTTGCATCTGGGTTCTACAAGAGTCCTCTGTATCTCCTCGTAAACTCCTTTCCTGATATGAGTTGAGTGGGTTTTATTTTATTGCACCACAATCCCTGATTAAATCTATAGAGCCTTCTAAGGCAGTGAATCCTAGCCTGAGATTACATATACCAGGAAGATGTCCACCAAAAATCTGGGATTCCAGTAAAAAGTGGCCAACTCATTACTGTGCCAAATAAAAACCAAGAAGTGTTACACTATACAAGCAACAACACAGTGCTACAAGTTATAAAGCATGTGTAATATGTAACATTGTAAAACTGAGAAGTTTTATTTAAAACTTACCACAAATTAGGCTTCCCTGGTGGCGCAGTGGTTAAGAATCCACCTGCCAAAGCAGGGGACACAGGTTCGAGCCCTGGTCCGGGAAGATCCCACATGCCGCAGAGCAACTAAGCCCGTGTGCCACAACTACTGAGCCTGCGCTCTAGAGCCCACGAGCCACAGCTACTGAGCCCACATGCCACAACTACTGAAGCCCGCACGCCTAGAGCCCGTGCTCCACCACAAGAGAAGCCACCACGGTGAGAAGCCCGCGCACCGCAACGAAGAGTAGCCCCTGCTCGCTGCAACTAGAGAAAGCCGTGCACAGCAACAAAGAACCAAAGCAGCCAAAAATAAATAAATTAAATAAACAAATTTTTAAAGAAATAAAAAATTTGAAACTTACCCCAAATTATTCTTCTTTTCCATTTTTTAATTAAAGTACGTTTACATACAATAAAGTTCACCATTTTTAGTGCACAGTTCTTCAAATTTTGACAGATGTTTAGAGTTGTATGACCCCATCACAATGGAACAGTCAAATAAAACAGTTCCTTTACCCTAAAAAAAAATTCCTCTGTGCCCCTTTGCAATCCAGTCCTATCACCTCCTCCAGCCCCTGGCAACCATTGATCTTTTTCTGTCGTCTGATCTGTAGTTTTGTCTTTGCAAGACTATCATAGAAGGAAATCATATAATAGGTAGACTTTTGAGTTTGACTTCTTTCACTTAGTATAATGTATTTGAGATTTAGCCATGTTGTTACATGTATCAGTAATTCATTCCTTTTATCACTGAGTAGTATTCCATTACATGAATGTATCACATTATGTTTATCTATTACCCCATTGAGAGACATTTGGTTTGATTATGAATAAAGCCACTGCAAACATTCACATACAGGTTTTTGTGTGAACATAGGTATTCATTTCACTTGGGTAAATACCTAGGAGAGGAATTGCTGGGTCATACGATGTGTACCTTTAACTTTACAAGAAACTGCCAAACTGTTGTCCAGAATGGCTCTGCCATTTTGCATCACACCAGCAATAGATGGGGTGCCAGTAGCTACTATCCTAGACATTGCTTGATAACATCAATTTTTGTTTCCTTTAACTAGTCTAATAAGTGTTTGGTGGTATTCGTGGTTTCCATGTTCATCTCCCTAATGATTAGTGATGTTAAACACCTTTTTATGTGCTTATGTGCCATCTATATATCTTCTTTAAGGAAATGCCAGTTTAATTCTTTTGCCCATTTTTAATTGGCTTGTTTGGTTTTCTTATTATTGACCTTTGAGAGTTCTTTTTATATTCTGGAAACAATTCCTTTGTCTGTGGCTTTTCTTCTCCATCTCTTAGCTACTGCATTATTCTTATTTTTTCATTTTGACTTGGATAGTTGAAAATATTGTCGAGAATGTCATCGGCATGACAGTGTTTGGGAATTCCTACTATATGGAACACAGAAAATGGACAGGGATGCAAATAATTTTGTTAGTGAGTTAGTATATACTGTACACAGCTTAAGCTTACTTAAGGATGGGTAGGCAGCTCTACTCCATGGGGTCATCCTGGAACCCAGGTTCTTTCTATCTTGTGGCTCCATCATCCTCTGACATATTGTCTTCATCTGCTTGGTTGAAGTTAATTCACCATCATTTTATCTGCATTCCCACCCTAAGGAAAAGAGGAAGTAGAGGGCAAGCCTCTTCCTTTTTAGGAAATGAGCCAGAAGTTACTAACATCCTCTTGGCCAGATCTTAGTCACTGACCTACAGCTAGCTGCTACGAAGGCTTGAAAGTGTACCCATTAGCTGGGCAGCCAGTGGTTTCCTTAAAACACTATTACTATGGAAAAGGATACATTGGGGGACAGTAGAGTCCACCAGAGATAGGAAATGAAGCTGTCATACCTACAGTCAGATCTTCTTCCTCACACTTATGGACAACCAGAAAGCAGAAGTTGCAAAAGGCTTTGCTTAAAGCCACTTCTGAGGTTAATAGAAAGTTGAATGTGATTTTTTTCCTTTTGCTTTGGAATTTGCAAAGAGTTGGAAAAAGTTGAGTAAAAAAGGGAGCCAAGACCGACTGTGTCAGTATTGGCTGACACAAAACCATTACCACACACCTCCAGCCCCACCCTCAACCTCCCGAAGGCTGAGTTGGTTGAGAGGTAAGAGGAAGTTGTTGAGTAATTGCCTTGTGAGGAATGTAATTTTCTGTGGTAAGAGATAATTCCTTCCTCATCCTGGGAGAAGGGAAAAGCATGTGTCCCTTCTTGAAGCTAAGTGAGCAAAGTTCAAGAAAACTACTCCTAAAAAACAGAGCAGTGTTTCTCAACCAGGGGCAATTTTGCCTCCCAGGTAAGATGACCCACAATCCCGGTTTGGGTTGAGACCAAGGAGTTTGTGGGTGTGCTAGTTTCCTATTGCTGCAATAACAAATAAGCATAAATTTAGTGGCTTAAATGATGCAAACTTATTATCTTACAGTTCTGGAGGTCAGAAGTCTCCTTAGATTAAAATCAAGGTGTTGACAGTGTCACGTTCCTTCTAGAGGTTCTCGGGGAGAATCTATTTCTTGCCTTTTGCAACTTCTAGAGGCTGAAAACATTCCTCGACTCATGGCCTCCTTCCATCTTCAAGGTCAGCAATTGTATCACTCTGATCTCAGCTCTTATCATCACGGCTCCTTCTCTGACTTTAGCACTCCTGCCTCCCTCTTCTAAGGACCCTCGTGATTGCAATGGGCTCACCCAAATCACCCAGGATAATCATCCCATCTCAAGATACTGAACTAATCACCTCTGCAAAGTCCCTTTGCCATGGAAGGTAATAGATTCATAGGTTTGGAGGATTTGCATGTGGACAGTTTGGGGGGGACAGTACTCTGTGTACCACATCAGGACATGAGACCTGCAGGCCTACTGCCAGGAACGTTGGTCACCCTATCACCAGGAGACATTTGGCAATATTTGGGGATGTCTGTGACGGTCACAGCTGTCATCTAACAGGTAGAGGTCTTAGAGAAGAGGTGGCAGGGAGCGGCGTGAGTTTCTGTTCTTGGCCTAGAAGAGACACGTGAGGCTCCTGTGGCTTAGATCCTGTGGAACAGATACTTGAGTGGTTCTCGTGGACGGGTGCTGAGACGAATCTGCTCTGTAGTGCTGCATGCTAAATATCTGTCTACCAAGTGAGTGAACTCTACCAGCAAGAGCAGACTGCCAGGGCAGGGCTAAAGGAGACTGGCAGAGGTTGGGCCAGGGCCAGACCTTCCAGAAAGGGACTTGTGCAATGAGGATGCTTCATGTCTGATTTATATGTTCCATGAGAGAATCAGCCTTTGCTCATCTGGCACCAAGACAGTATCCATGGCCCATCAGTTTAGCAAAAGAACCAGCAACAGTCAACACGAGGAGGTGGGCCTTGTGCCTCCCTTTGTCCCTGATCCCTCAAAAAGAAACAGGGAAAGGGAACAGAAAGGCAGACCACACAGCTTCCTTGTTCAAAGTCCTTCAAAAGTCTGACCTGTAATGGGGAGACGGAAGCTTTTGAATGTGATATGTGATTAGAGTTGAAACTGGACTAATTTCAATAAATAGGAAGTGACTAGAAAGTAAAAGGATCAATCCCAGGTGTCTTAAAATTCTGCTACTTAATAGAGCAAAAAGAGTGGACAGACGGCAATTGGAAGCAGTGATTGGAGAAAATAAAAGTTTCTGCTTGCCCCTCACGAAGTTAAATCTCTGTTAATAATCTAGTTTTATGTCTTAAAAGTATAGTATTTCCAATGACCAGTATCATTGTTGGAAACATGATAGGACCGCAGTTCAAAACTCAAAAGCGTGATGGAATCTTGCATCCAGGGCCCAGAACTAACAGTTTTCTATGTGACATAAATAGCAGTGCATGAGAATTGCTGTGGCTGGGAGATCCTGCCTTTAGTCATCCAAAGATCTCATGGGACTAGGGACCCAGTTAAGGGATCCCATTGCTAACGTGTATGGATGTGACCTGAACATTTGGCTCTTAAGAGTGGAATTGTAGACTGTACAACCTCAAAGTAGAAAGTATTTCTTTTGTCTCATAACTCTAATTGAAAGCGTTTTATTACCTTGGCTTTTCAAACCCACCATTACTCACTTATAGGAGAAATGTATTGAAATATTACCTTATCTTTGCTCTCCCTGTGTTTTTCCCCTACCACCATTTCAAGCAGGTAGCCAGACATTTTTTGCACCCTATAATAATGGGATGTCTACGAAGGTTGCCTGAAAAGATAATTCCCATTCTTGCTTTTGAAAAAGCTTTAGTCCTTTAAAGAAGCTGCACTTATGGTCCTGGAGGGAATGGGCCTTTGAAAGGTGTAAAAAAAAGAGTGGAGCTTTGGGCCTGGATTGGAATAGGGAAGGAAGTTGGGGTTGCAGAGAAAGTGAGGACCAGGGCAATGCTTATGGAGGGGCCCAGGAGGTGCCAGACCTTGGCGGCCACACACGTACCAGAGCAGGACTCTCTTCTTACTGATGAGTACTCCACCTCATGTGTGGCACAAGTCATGGAGCCTTAGGACCCCTGTGGGGCTCCCACCACAGGCATCTCAGCAGCAACCAGGGCGGAAAGACAACCCACCCCAGTGCTAAGGGGCTACACAAGACCCCTGGACCTTTGATAGCCCTGAGGCATGGGGCCCCAAGCATGTTTGAAATGGAATTTCCTTCTACCTCCACAGGATAAGACTCAGAGCTAGATATAAGTTGATTTAAAGGAAAACAAAGAATTTGAGTTGTGGACTGATATTCATACCACATACATCTCCCCAGTTTTCAATGGAAGCCTATACTCTGAAGTTACATAATTAAAATGGTCATTTTCTATTTTAAAAATCCTACCCTTGAAGAGGTTAAAATGATCCATGTGATAGTGGATTAGAGTTAGAGACATCAGTATGATTGTTAATTGGCTTATACATTTGTGCATTGGTTTGTATTCTATTGGGAGCCAAAGAAAATATTACATAACATGAGATATTAACAGTGGCAGATGTTTGAGGTGGTACTCAAAGTGATTCTGAGAAACTTTTATTGTCTTTAATAGGAATTTTATGGTTAAAAATGTTTAAATTATTTGAATTTTTCCTTCTTTGATTTCCCAACTTTCTCCAGTGTTTTCTTGAGATTCAGTAAATCAATCATACACTTTTAAAAATTCTACCCTCAGCTTTTAAACATTTGAAAAGCTATTCAACCTCACTTATCATAAGAGATATATAAATTAAAACCGAGATAGCATTTTTTATCACATAATGTATACAAAAATCTAGAAGTACACTATGTTGGCAAAGCTGTGGGGAAACAGTCACCTTCCCACAATGCTAATGGGAATGTAAATTGGTAAAATCCCAATGGAAAAGAATTGGGCAATATCAAAATTACAAAGATTATATCTTTGATCCAACAATTTCATTTCTAGGAATTTACCCTACAGAGATACTCACACACCTGCAGATAACATTACTACAAGTGGATTCACTGCAGCATTGTACGTAATAGCAAAATAATTGAAAGGTCTATGAATTAAAGGTCTGGTTAAATAAAGTAAGATGCATCCCTACAGTGGAATGCTACATAATTTTTTTTTCAAGAATAAACAAGTTCTTTATATATTGATATAGAAAATCTTCAAAATATATTGTTAAGTTAAAAAAACAAGATGCAGAGCAGTGGATATATCATTAACATATATAAGGAGATAGGAATTGGCGTGTAAATGTATTTTTTAAGTCCTTGGAGAGATAAACCAAATATTAATAACAGTGATTATCTAGTTGGGCATAAAGAATGGGGGTGCGTGTAGGAACTGGGCAAATGGGAGACAGAGGTAGGAGATTTTCACGGAATACCTTTTTATGCCTTTTGATGTTAGAACTACATAAACACGATACCTATACAAAAAAAGGAAACATTTTAAAACTCTACCTTATGAGAAATAGGAGGCTGCTGTTTATGATTCAGAATTCTTACTCACATAACAGAGAGTCTAAATGCACTTACTTAGAATTCAAGTTAGTTATTACATTTTCTATTTCCTTTAAATGACTCATAACAGAAACAGAATTAATGCATGATATTCACGATTTTAGTATTTGCTATCATTTTTACTTGAAAACAGCCTAAAGGTAGTTTTAGAAACATGATTTATGATACATTTAGTCCTAATTACAGCACTCTTTGAAAACATCTTAATAATATAAAGTTAAATGATACCAAATGGAAATACAGATCTACACAGAGGAATGAAGAGCATTAAGAATGGTAACTGCTTAGGTAAATATATAAGATTTTTTTCTATAATTATTTAAATCTCCTTAAAAGAAAATTAATTTACTGTTTAAATGAAAATAATAACAATGTAGCTTAAAAGTATATGAAAAGTTGTATAAAGATATATAACAATAATAGCACAAAAAGAGGGAGGAATGGAAATGAAAGTATACTCTTGTAAGGTTCTTTTACTAATTTGAAGTGATAGATAGACTGTGATAAGTCAAAGATGTATACCATAAACCCTAAAGCCACCACCAAAATAACAAAGCAAAGCGTTATAACTAGTAAGTCTACAAAGATAAAATGGAACCATAAAAATAACTTGATTAATTCAAAAGAAGGCAGAAAAGAGAAAAAAAAAAAAGGAGGGAATAAAGAACAGATGGGATAAACTGACAACAAATAGCAAGATGACCAATTTTAAACTAACCTTATAAGTAATCATATTAATGCAAGTGGGGTCTAAACACCACAATTAAAAGTCAAAGAGTGTTCAGAATGGATTAAAAAGCAAGACAACTATATATTTCCTATAAGAAACAAACTTTATATATAAAGACAAAAAAGATTAAAAGTAAAAGGATGGAAATAATATACCATGCCAACACTAACAAAAAGAAGCCCAGAGTGGCTATATTAATATCTGGCAAAATCTATTGCAGAACAAAGAATTTTACCAGAGATTTTTTTAAGTCATTTCTTAATGGTAAAGGTGTCAATTCATCAGGAGAACAGAATTATCCTAAATGTGTATGCACCTTACAACAAAGCTTCAAAACACATGAAGCCAAAAACTGATAGAACTGCAAGGAGAAATAGACAAATCCATAATTATAGTGGAAGAATTCGATAACCCCTCTCAATAATCAACAGAACAAATAGAAAATCAGTAAGAATATAGGAGTCAAACGGAATTATCCACCAACTTGACCTGACTGACATTTTTTTCATAATTTTAAAAAATCATTTTTTAAATTTATTTTTAACACCTTTATTGGTGTATAATTGTTTTACAATGGTGTGTTAGTTTCTGCTTTATAACGAAGTGAATCAGCTATACATATACATATATCCCCATATCTCCTCCCTCTTGCATCTCCCTCCCACTCTCCCATATATGTGTTAGCATACAGCATTTGTTTTTCTCTTTCTGACTTACTTCACTCTGTATGACAGACTCTAGGTCCATCCACCTCACTACAAATAACGCAATTTCGTTTCTTTTTATGGCTGAGTAATATTCCATTGTATATATGTGCCACATCTTCTTTATCCATTCATCTGTCAATGGACACTTAGGTTGCTTCCATGTCCTGGCTATTGTAAATAGACCTGCAATGAACATTGTGGTACACGGCTCTTTTGGAATTATGGTTTTCTCAGGGTATATGCCCAGTAGTGGGATTGCTGGGTCGTATGGTAGTTCTATTTGCAGTTTTTTAAGGAACCTCCATACTGTTCTCCATAGTGGCTGTATCAGTTTACTTTCCCACCAACAGTGCAAGAGGGTTCCCTTTTCTCCACACCCTCTCCAGCATTTATTGTTTGTAGAGTTTTTGATGATGGTCATTCTGACTGGTGTGAGGTGATACCTCATTGTAGAACATTTCCTCTCCCCTTTGCCAACAACAAAATAGACATTCTTTTGAAGTGTATATGGAACACTTACCAAATTAGATTATAATCTGAGTCACAAAACAAATTCAAATAATGTTAAAGGGTTCAAGTCATACAAACTATATTCTCTGACTACAATGGAATTAAATTAGAAATTAAGGGAATGGAATGAGAAATCATTGAGATTATTAAATGTGTGATTAAAAACGTTACTCACTGCACTTTCAGATCATAGTTTAGGACAAATATCAGAGCAAATGTGAAATCAGCAGGAATTGATTCTCTCTCCACAACAAAAACCAAGACTGTGACTGGGTCACATGAACTAGTCACACACTGAAGGAGCTCTGGTTGCCACCATTCTTCGGGGAAGCAGCTCTTGCTACGTACAGGCAAAAGAAAATATTTCCTGCATTAAAAAAAAAATCTCTTCCCACCCACCTCAGGTGATAATACATCACAGAAAAGCATTCTTGGCTGCTGGTTCATAATACATTGCAACTGATTGGGACAGCTTAGGGGATTTGTTGGGAAGGGTGGACTTAAAAAAAAACTTTCAGCAAAGACTTTATTTCCTACCTTAATAAACAAAAGGTTGACTTTTGTCAGTGTTTTGTCACTCTAGAAAGAATAATCTCACAGTTATCTAATAAATTAAACATCTCTCCAGTTAGTAGACTTGAGTAGTTCTATCGTGGCAGGCTCCCTTGGCTGGAACCTCTCAGGAGCAACTCTCTCCTATCCCACTCTGTTTGCACCACTTGGTTGATGCTAAGTGGGTGTAGATAAGGAGAAGCCAAGGACTTCAGGTCATGACCTATGTAAATAGATCAGTAACCAACAGAGGAAATTTAAAAAGTAATATAAGTATAATGGAAATATGGAAGAAGGGGAGAGGGTATGTTATATCTTCGTATAACGTAACAGGAAGTTCATTGATTATACCTAGAATTAATAAATCACAAATTAGGGGCAGAAGAGTCGCATTTGGAGGTATAGAAATAACTGCAAGAAGAAACAACTCAAAGAGAAGTGGTGGCTTTTGCCCAACAGGACTAGAGTTGAATAAAGGAGGGCAGGGCACTACAGCTTATAACTGGGCATGTATAACTTTGATTTTTAAAAACATTTTTGAAATATAATAAAAATCATTGAAATTAGTAGGGCGAATAGTTCAAGGTTTCAGAATACAAATAACAACAAGCTTGTAGGTGTGTTATCACTAGGATCTGACCACCAATGATTAATTGCAATGTCTCTTTCTCATTTGGTTTTCCCAAACTTAACACTCATTTGCCAGCCTATACACTTAAAATGCACTGTTGACCTTTGTCAATTTCTCTTCTTAGCGCATTTAACAGCCTCCCACTTGCTACATCCCCACTAGTTCACAACACCAAAATGCTTCAGCTCCCCACATACCCAGCCCAAGTGCCTCTAGCCATGCTCTCCACCCTGACTTGTATCCTTTCTCCAAGAATAAGCAACACCTTACCTGCACCACAGGCAACCCTCCTCTGACTGCCCCCAAGCTGAGTTGGGTGCCTCTTCTCTTTCCCATAATTCTTTGTGAACATCTCCATCACTGTTTCAACAAAGTTATATAGTGTTGTATCTTTAGTTTCCCTACTAGAAGTCAGTCTTCGTATCCCAGTGCCTATTGCTGAGTTTTAGTAAATGCTCAATAAGTGTTTTTTTTAGTTAGTTCTGAGAACGCAACTCTCACAAGGACTAAGAGGAGGAAGCATCTAACAAAAATTAGAGCTAATTTTCACCCTGGGTTAATCTGTGTCTGCCACACAATGATCCCTTTACACAGACACACACAGTCACACACACACACACACACACACACACACACACACATTCCCAAAGCACATGAGCAATCTGTCCTTACTCATGGGCAGGGCAGGCAGTTGCCTGAAGGGCATGATTTGAAAAGTTACTAGAAAGTTCCCCTGAATCCACTCCAAAATACCTTCTCCATTAGCTGCTATCCTGCCAGAGAGGCCACCCGCAAATTGTTAACATCTAAAAAACTGCCTCTTCCTTTAGGCACAAACAGTCTTGAAAGAGGTTACAATTATGCTCACTACCCCCTTGGAGCTATTTCCCCACGCCCACTGCCCCCACAGAGCCAAGAGCATCTAAGATCACAAGTGAGAGAGTGGAGCTGGCTAAAGGCAGGAGGAAGGCAGTTCTGCAGCCTGGGGCGCTGCCTAAAGACATCCCATCTGGGCCACTGCTCAGAGACGAAAAGCACAGCTGTCGGAATCAGGAAAGTCTGGTTTGACTTGCCACCGACTCTTATACCTCTGTGATGTCGGGCAGGTTATTTTACCTCTCTGAGTATTAGTTGCTTTTAAGAGGCCACATTCTCCTGGTGTGGTTGTAGGATTTCATGATGCAATGCCCACTGAGCTCTTCAAGAGGGTGCAGGACAGGCACTCCGTAAGTAATAAGTTAGTTACCACTCACACTCTTGTAAGTGGGTAGACAGGAAAGCACAGACCTGCAGAGAGAAAGTCAGAGGGCACTGAAGACAACTCTCAAATATTTTACAATTGTGCCTGGAGCCTGGAGTCTTGTACATTTCCTAGCATCTCTTTACAGGGGAACAGCTTCCCACATCTCCCTGGGGTAGTACTAGGCCTATCTTAAACAGTGAGCTACTTCCTTCTCTTAACTTTCTCTCCATTTCCACCTATTATCCCTATAAACTCTGGGAGCAGCAAAGAATCCTTCTTTCTTATGATGTAAAAAATAGGGGGAAAGTTCTAAGATGTGTATTTTATATACTTATATACCCGCTTCATCACATACAGACATGTACTAATTAAGCACATTGAGTGACTTCCCAAACACTTGTAAATAAACAAAACCTGGAAGGCAGAAATATCCTTCTCTATGTCTAACCTGTTGCTATCTCGCCTCAGGTCGTGGTGGTTGGGGAAATGGACAAACTGATTTGCTTTTAAACCCTAAATCAGGGGTTCTCAGTCTTGGGGCTGCATCAGAATCATCTGGAGACCTTGTTAAAACACATGGCTGGGAACTATGCTCAGAGGGTCCAATTATTAGGCCTTAGAGTCTGAGAATTTGACTTTCTAGCAAGTTCCCAGGTGATGCTCCTGCCGCTGGCCTGGGGACTCCACTTTGAGAACCAGTGCTCTAAATAATACTGTGTACGGCTTAAAACAACTAAAGTCCTAGTTTTCCTTTCAGGGAAAGAAAGGCACTGAAAATATATTTCACAAATTCTTCTAATATTCTTCTAAGATAATTTGCTCATTTTTTAAAATGAGGTATATATTACTCAAAAAAATCTCTTTTTAATAATCTAGTAGTTCCAATCCAGTTTCTCAAACTCAGTTACACACTACTGTTTAATTTTTTCCAATGCCCTGGTCTTAAATCTTAGAGTTTAGAAAAATCCCAGCTGCTACCAATGGACTTTCATATCTGACATATGCACGGAACATGAAGAAAAAACAATTTGCAAATATTATTATACGGTGTACATTTCTTACAAATTACTTCTGTATATCTAAGACAATAATTTGCTTTTATGGCTGTTTTCAGTTTTCTAAGTTATTACCAATACCTGATGTTACTCTACTTCGTTTTTTTCAAACAGGATATAAACAGCATTTTTTAAAACCCTCTAAAAAGGAAAAAATGTTTCTAAAAAAAATATGTTTGAAAGTGCATGGTACTTGGAAGTCCCGTGGAGGGCAAACTGGTTCAATCTTTCTGGAAAGGACTTTCCCAGTACATATCAGCACTCTTAGAAGTTTTTACATGTCTTGACCCATTCATTCCTCTTTCAGAAACCAATCATGAGGAAATAACCTGACACAAGGTTTATAAACTAAAATGTTCACCACTGCATTATTTATTATAGCAAAAATTTGAGACCCAACTATCTCAATAGGGGACTAATTCAGTAGACTATGATACATCTGTACATTGGTATATTTGACAGCCCTTAAAATGAAGGATTTTTAGTAGCATAGGACAATATTTATGATATAATGCTAAGGGAACAAAGCAGGCTAACAATTGTATATATCATTTAACTTTGCCTTTGTAACCATAAAAGAATGTATTTTTTAAAAGACTGAATGCAAAACACGAAATGTTGACAGATGAACATTTCTTTCATTTCTTCAGATGAAAGGATTATAGGTGATTTTCTTTTCTTCTTTATATTTTCCTACATTACACATGTATTAATTTATAAATAGAAAACAATAAACATTGTTTTAGAAACAAGTATAAAAATGGTAGAAGCCCCTGAAATGTATAAATTTATGCCCAAACTGCAAATGTTCCCAGAAATATTAAATTGATAGAAAAAATAAGCTTCCCCTACATATTGGAAGGACTATTAACAAGCAAACTTTGTTTTCTGGGTGTCTTTTTTTTTAAGAGTAGTAGGAAGTTGTGACTTTTTCCGAAGGAAAATGAAATCTGCTTATTACAAGTTGTTGTAAAGGCATTTCTTTTGATACAAACTACTCATGTGCATACCAAGTTCCTTTCCAGCCCACCAAGCACAGGGCCACTCCATCAGCCTGTTACAGAATTTGTTTTCAATGTGGTACTGTGCCTGGTTTTGTTTTTTATATGTGTTAAAATAAAGACATTGTGTAAGAAAAAAAATGGTTCTGAAGAACATAGGGGCAGGACAGGAATAAAGACACAGATGTAGAGAATGGACTTGAGGACTTGGGGAGGGGGAAGGGTAAGCTGGGATGAAGTGAGAGAGTGGCATGGACATATAGACACTACCAAATGTAAAATAGAGAGCTAGTGGGAAGCAGCCACATAGCACAGGGAGATCAGCTCGGTGCTTTGTGACCACTTAGAGGGGTGGGATAGG
>NC_041223.1:16554093-16562122 GCF_002837175.3 Physeter macrocephalus | reverse complement strand
AGAAATGGAGGGTGGGAGGGAGACCCAAGAGGGAGGAGATATGGGGATATATGTATACGTATAGCTGATTCACTTTGTTATAAAGCAGAAACTAACACACCATAATGAAGCAATTATACTCCAATAAAGACGTTAAAAAAATAAATTAATAAATAAAGACATTGTGCTCACTTAAACTGCCAGTTCCCTGTAAAGAGAAATTCAGGAGAAAGCAGGTTAGTTCTGAACACTCTCTAAAGTGGACTAGTAAATAAAAGTCCCCAGAAATTAGGCATTGGGCATAATCTTTACAAGGAGGTCTTAAGCATTCATTTCAATTGCTCCACAAAATTTAGTTTCCCACTAAATAATATCTGGAATTCTGATGCTCTCATAAAAATGTGTAGCATGTTTAAATTCAATCATCAAATTACTGTCGTGCCAAAGAATAAAATTATGGTTATGATGAATTAGTTAGTTGTTTAAAAATATCAGCAACAAACAAATAGCATGATGACAGTAAATATTTTTAAGTCCACACTCTGCTCCGGTTACTGTGCAAAGCACTTTATGTGGATTACCTCACCCATCCCAAAATCACTTTATAAGGTGGGCACTGTTATCTCTGAATGAGGAACCCGAGGGGCAAAGATCCGAACACAGTGGTCCCTGCATCGTTTCCATCTCACACCATGGTCTGCTCAGCAGAGTGGATGTGTTTCTCACTCCCTCTTCTTTTACTCTCACATCTCTGCGGACCAGCGGAGGGTAGACAGATACAAACTCACGGAGACAACCAAGGCTCCTCTGCCCCGTCTGGGCTCTGTGCACCTCAAGGCAAAGCCTCAAGCAAATGCAAGCGGCCCCTGTGGCCACATCACCACCCTACCAGCTCCTTTTCCTCTGTTCCTCCTCATCTCTGGGGTCCCCGAGACATGAGTGATGAGGGAGAGGGATATGCCACTGCCGGTAGAGAAAGAAAAGGGCCTTCTCTTTGTCCAGCAAAATGTCTCCAACCCACACCATTGCAGAAAAAGCTAACCAAATTAGTGAAAACCTTGATTTCCAGCCTACTTTTCGAATGATGCAATTGTACTATGCACAAAGGAACTTGTAATATACTTGGTTTATTAGGACCAAGCAATACTCGATAGTGGAATTTAGACGATATCTGATGATGTCCTAATAAGAGTGTCTTGGACTCACGGCAGTTCTTCGTAAAACTGCACACAAGTAGCTTTTCTTAAGTCAATGGTTTCCCTACTTCTGCACTTGCACCCCGACACAGGAATCAAGGGAATGCTTTTTAAAAGATAGATCATGTCTTTCCTCGGCTCAAAACCATCCAGTGACCCTCACCTCACTCAAAATAAAAGCCAGAGATGGAAACTTAAGTCTCCATCGATGGATGAATGGATAAAGATAAATAAATAAATAAATATATATATATATATATATATATATATATATATATACACACACACACATAATTCAACCATAAAAAAGGAAATTTTGCCATTTACAACAACATGAATGGACCTTGAGACCATTATGTTAAGTAAAATAAGTCAGACAGAGAAAGACAAATACTGTATGATCTCACTCATAGGATCTGAAAAAAACTGAACTCATAGAAACAGAACAGACTGGTGGTTACCAGAGGCAGGGGTTGAAGGGGAATGGGTGAAGGTGGTCAGAAAGTAGAAACTTCCAGTTACAAGATAAATAAGTCCTGGGCATGTAACGGTGACTATAGTTAACAATACTGTATTGTCTATTTGAAAGTTGCTAAGAGAGTAGATCTTAAAAATTCTCATCATAAGAAAAACAAATTCATAACTGTGTAAGGTGATGGCTGTTAACTAGACTTACCATGGTGATCATTTCACATTATATACTTATATCGAACCATTATGCTGTTCACCTTAAACTAATACAGTGCTATCTGTGAATTATACCTCATTAAAAGTGGGGAAAAAATTGTTTTAATAGAAACACAAGCCCAAGTTCTCATCATGGCCTTCAGTGGATCAACTGAGGAGCCTTTGAAACTCATAGTCTCTGGTTTGGGGCCTGAGCCTGAGTCCTTCCAGCCCCACGGGTGATTTGTATGTGCAGGCAGTGTGGTGAACCAGTTCTGCAGGATCTGACCTCATTTTCCACCACTCTCCCACTCCAGGCCACTGGGCTGCTTGCTGGTGCCTGTGCCTGGCAGGTACACACTTCACTGCTTTTGCGTTTGCAGGTTTACCCCTGGCTCAGCTATCACCTCAGCACGTCTTTGTTCAAACAAAGGATACTTACCTAACCAACCTCTGTGTCCTCTGCCTTCTTCTCTTCATCTCTATCCTACCTCCTTGCTTTATTTGCCTCTATAGCAATTGTCACTACCCCATATATTTACTAATTTTTAATTGTATTTCCTGCCCTACTCCTCTCCACTAGAATGTAAACTCCATCAGGGCAGGAATACTTGTCTGTTTTGCTCTCTTATACATCCCAGGAGCCTAGAAGAGTATATGATGCTTAGTAGATGCTAAGTAAATAGCTGTTGAATGAGGGAATGATTTAAAATTCCCTCACCTTCTTCATAATTTACTAGATAAACCCCACTTTCTCAGCAAAAACAAAGATATGCTTCAGCCTGAGCCTTGTTTGACAGTTTATCACAAAATCTAAAATAACATGATCCAGATTAAAGACAGTTTCTTCCTGGGTGGGGGGGGGAGGGTTGTGCCATTTTGTTAAAATCAAACACAATCCCTGAGCTCCTGCTGTGTGCAGAACACCACACAGTAAGCTCCTGTTTCTTCAGAATGATTGGGGAATGCATGCTTTGTGAACCAAAAGTGACGGCATGACCATTCAGGGACTGTCGCATTTCAAAAAATTAGAATCCATCATGAAACTCAGTTTAAACTTCCTTTGCTTATTCAGAAACCACTTCAAAATTTTACTGTGACTTCATGTCATCATTAGGAGTATTATTTGACCTTTCTAGGTGAATACGTGCTAATCTCGGGGATGTTGCTGATCATATGAGCAATAGAAGACAGTGCCTGTCCTCAAGGGCTTACAGTCTAACTATGAAGACACCTCATAGGAACTAAATCGTTAGAAAACAAGTTATAAGGCAACATACCAATGAATATTCATAAAAATGACACAAATCAAGAATATAAATGGGGCTTCCCTGGTGGCGCAGTGGTTGGGAGTCCGCCTGCCGATGCGGGGGACACGGGTTCGAGCCCCGGTCTGGGAAGATCCCACATGCCGCGGAGCGGCTGGGCCCGTGAGCCATGGCCGCTGAGCCTGCGCGTCCGGAGCCTGGGAGAGGCCCCACCAGCGAGAGGCCCGCGTACCGCAAAAAAAAAAAAAAAAAAAAAAAAAAAAAAATATATATATATATATATATAAATGAGGAACATAAATGGGTAATCTTAGCAGCCTTCTAGAAGGAAGTGATTGGCAACTGGATTTTGCAGAATTTAAGAGTAGGAATGGCAAGCAGATTGAGTCACTAGACAGAAGTATGGTGCTTTGGTTAGCACAACACTCTGGAAAGAGTAAGTGTTTTGGTAAATTTTTGACAACACAGACTGATTAATCTCATTTCCCAGTGCTTTGGACCACGGATTGAACTCCATCCGTGCTGGCAGCAGAAAACTGTTTCTTAATCAGCAGTCCATGAGCACTGAACAAGTCAAAATAAAAAGCACAATTTTAGACTGAATGATTGATGCAATTAAAGTTATTAGTAAGTAAGGACCTAGCTATAAATATAGAGCTGCAAGTTCAAACAATGAGACTATGCCTGGTAGCACTTCTATAATTTTTGTTTATTTTAAGAAAGAGCATAAAATTAACTAAATAGATTTGTTTAAATAGAGGAAGAGTTAATCATTAAATTTATTTTTGAAAGAACTGAACTGTGTTATTGACAGTGTTCCAATACGTAAATTAAGAAGCATAAAATTTAAATATCAGTATTAAGAAATCCAGCGTATTTCCAACTTGTAACAAAAGCACCCCTGAAGTTTCTACAAATCAATATAACTTAATTAAGCAACAATGAGCTTATTCAAAATTAGTTATTTCATAGCTAATCATATGACCTATTTCCTTGACATCCTTAATCTTAATTAAATTCCTCTGTTTTTCTTTAATAAAAATATCATATAACAAGCTAATTATGAAAGTTTTCATTGTTACTCAATATATGAAGATTGAATTAAAATTTTTTGACTAGATGAATAAATTAATTTTTCCAGGCACATATCTTTATTAGTTCCCCTGATTGAAAAGCTGACAAGTTGGGAGTTTCCAACTGAGTTTTGCTTCCCAATGAAAACAACCCTGTGAACTCCAGAAATTGCTTTCTCTGGCCAGGCTTCATGACCACAGGCCTCTGGTTATGGGGCTTACTAATTACAATAGGACATTAGAACACTTTTGAATTGTCTTTCTTCTTCTTCATTTAGAATTGGGGACAGGGGATGGGGGGATAGAGAGAGGAGAAATTTGTAGTGAAGTGTAAATGGAATTATTTTATTTTGAAAGATCATGGAGTATATGATATACTCAATGATGATATATAAAATGTTCTGAAATATTTTCTTATATTTAATGTAGAATAAATTCATTTTATATAAATCTACCATCTCATTCGGGATAATTATTAACCCAACTCTTTTGATTCTAGAGAGAAGTCTGGAAACTACTATTGAAATTTTTTTCTTTTTGAGTTATCTCCAGCAAGCTGTCATTAATTCACTCCTTACGTGTGTTGCTGTTGTTTATTTGCATGGGTTTTCTGGTTTCAAAACAAAACTGGTCTCAGATGCAGGTGTCCTGGCTTGTTGTTTGAATCTTTGCACATTCCAGTAGCATTTTCCATTGGAATGTTGAATTTAATGAATGAAAGACCAGATGTTCCAGGTACATCAGTCTGGGTTGAGAAGGGCATATGTGACGGTAACACCGTGACTTTTTAAAGCATTAATAAATTACAGTTCACTTCAACTCTTCAAAATCACCATCCTCTAAATATAAGCTTAACATGATCTTTTAAGGAGAAATTTATGATATCTTTCAAAATGCTGTAAGATCACTTCACAGACAATACGACTTCATTTACATCATCTGATAATATTAGATGAATCATCATAAAAATGTTTATTCTGCTGTGATAATTTAATTACTGAAAAACATCAATAATTCAATACAGTGTTATAAAAGCAATTGTTTCAATGGTAAAAAGGCAGAGATCTAGAGAGTGTTAAACACTCAATAACAGAGTTATTTTCCCTGAAAAAAATCTTAACAAATAGAAAGCTTTTAAAGCTATATATAAGTGAACAGCTATAAATCCTAAGTGTCATTGTACAAATCCAGCATCTGTTTTGCTCAAGAGTAATGGCATTTATGTATGTATGTATGTATGTCACTAGCTGTATTAGTTTGCTAGGGCTGCTGTAACAGAGTACAACAAACTGCGGTAGCTTAAACAACAGTAATTTATTTTCACACAATTCTGGAGGCTGTCTGTAAGATTGATTCTTTCTAAGGGCCATACAAGAAGGATGTATTCCACATCTCTCTCCTTGGCTTATAGATGGCCATCTTCTCCTTATGTCTTAACAGAGTCCTCCCTCTGTACCCATAGGTGCCCAAATTTCCTCTTCTTATCAGTCATATTGGATTAGGGCCCACCCTAATGACCTCATTTTAACTTTACCTCTTTAAAGATCCTATCTCCAAATACGGTCACTCTCTAGAGTAGTAAGGGTTAAGACTTCAACATATAAATTGGCAGGTGAGGGGCTAGGGGGCACAATTCAAATTACAACATTAGCTTTATCAATGGTTTCTAACATAATTTTACCACCTGCTGTTTTGATAAGCCAAGACACTCAGATAAAGCAGCTGCATTGGTTAGGTTATAGCTTCTTTCTCTTATCTAATTGCAAGGTCATGTGTCGTTTGGTATTACTCTATAACAAATAGCACTGGACATAATATAAATTATGTTCCCGAATAAATAGATTGCTTTATGGACAATTGTTATTAAAATGGATGCCATAGTAAAAATACCTATGAACTGGAAAGGCTCTTGAAGAGTCAGTAGACAGTAAACCTGGGTTCTAGTGCAGCTTCTACCATAGACCAGCTTTGTGACCCAACCTCTCTGAACTTGAGTTTTCTCACAGACTTGTGATGATCAAATACAACCATTAATATAAGAGAGCACTGAAAACCATACAGTGCTATGCAATTATAAGGCATTAAAAAAACTTTTTTAGAGTGAAATATAACACAGATATAGAAAAGTACATAATCATGCCATCTAAATTACAGTTTTGTTTCTTCCTTTCCAGTCATTACACTTTTATTTTTCCTTCTCACCTTACTGTACCATCAAAACCTCCAGTACAATGTTGAATAGTTTTCATGGTGAGTGGATATTATGGTGGACTCTTAAGGTATAGTGGACTCTCAAAATTCTCTGGATGAATTTGTGGAAGATCTGATTTATTTCTTTCATAAATGTTTAGTAGAGCTGCCAGTGAAGCCATCTAAGCCTTTACTTAGCCCAACTGTCTCTCCTTTGAAGATAATCTATCTTTTTTTTTCTCTGATTGCTTTAAAGACTTTGTTTTTGTCTCTGGTTTTCTGCTGTTTCGTTACAGTGAGTTTAAGTGAGGTGTTTTGTTTTTTTTTTTAACTTACCTGGCTTGAGAATTTATAATGTGTGGATATCTTTCATCAGTTCTGGAAAATTCTGAAGCATTATGTCTTCAAACATTACTCTTTCCTATTGTCTCTCTCTTCTCCTTCTGGAACTCCAATTAAACATGTTAGATCGTCTCTCAGTATCTCTGTGTTTCGAACCCTCTTCTTGTTTCTCTCTTCTCAGGATAATTTCTTCTGACCTATTATAGAGTTCACCAATTCTGTTTTTAGCTGCCTCTGACCTATGGTTAAAACCATCCGTTTAAATGGTTAAAACCATTTAAACTAAATTTAAACTAATTTTTTAGTTTAAAAAATTAAACTAAATTTTTTCACATATGTGTTCATCTACTTCTGGTTTTTATAGCCGACAGCTTCAAATCCACCACGATTGCTCTTCTCAGTTATCTTTGCGCCTGGTTATCTTTAACCGTGCACTACATATTGCATTTGTAAAAGGAATAATTTCTAGGAATAATTTGAGGCTTACAGTGAAGGCACTTTCCTCCAAAGAGGATTTGTGCTTACTTCTGCCAAGACTGGCATGCTACCAACCCAAGACCACCTTACACCAAATTCAAGGTTTGACATTCCCAAAGAACTGAAGGAGGTCAAGCTGATTAGGGAATTTGAGTAGAGCTCAATATCTCTGAAAATACACATGATATTCCTAGGAAATGCATTTTTGTTGGAGAAAGATATGTAGTTTTAAAGTCAGAAGACATCATTTTAAATCAAGACTGTACTACTTACTACATGTGTAACCCTGAACCAGTCTTTTAAGCTCTTTGAACTTCAGTTTTGTCATTTATAAATTGGAGATTATAGCATTTACTCTTCAAGGTATTCTAAGGGAGAATTAAAATACGGAGGACATTTTACAAAGTCTAGTACACACACAGACACAGAGAGAATCATTATTTTTCCTTTTTTCAGGGGCAAATCCCATAAAATGATATTATATTCTCCCACTTGACAGAAACTTTTTGAGAATTTTGAAGATAATCTCAGCTAAAAGGATTAACTCTGTAACTGGCTAAGTACATTCCTTCCCCTTAATGTTGTTTTTGAATTAAAAATATATGCCTGGGCTTCCCTGGTGGCGCACTGGTTGCGCGTCCGCCTGCCGATGCAGGGGAACCGGGTTCGCGCCCCGGTCTGGGGGGATCCCACGTGCCGCGGAGCTGCTGGGCCCGTGAGCCATGGCCGCTGGGCCTGTGCTCCGGAGCCTGTGCTCCGCAACGGGAGAGGCCGCAGCAGGGGGAGGCCCGCATACCACAAAAAAAAAAAAAAAAAAAAAAAAAAAAAAAAAGTGCAG
>NC_041223.1:16551564-16553660 GCF_002837175.3 Physeter macrocephalus | reverse complement strand
AAAAAAAAAAAAAAAAAAATATATATATATATATATATATATATGCCTAGCTCCATTGTTACTATCAGTCATAGCTTTTCATTGGGGATTTATTTAAAGAATCTTTTTTCATGCTAAATAAATACAGAGATTTAATTTTTTTTCCTTGACTGGACAGCTAACTCTGAATGTTTTTACATATTTCAAATACAACAGAAAATGAAAAGTGTTACAGTGGAATAGACACACTATGTTAAGAATCTCTCTGGGCTTCCCTGGTGGCGCAGCGGTTGCGCGTCCGCCTGCCGATGCAGGGGAGCCGGGTTCGCCGATGCAGGGGAACCGGGTTCGCGCCCCGGTCTGGGAGGATCCCACGTGCCGTGGAGCGGCTGGGCCCGTCAGCCGTGGCCGCTGAGCCTGCGCGTCCGGAGCCCGTGCTCCGCAACCGGAGAGGCCACAGCAGGGGGAGGCCCGCATACCACAAAAAAAAAAAAAAAAAAAAAGAATCTGTCTAATTCTAGTGGAAATGTTCATCTGTGAATACAGCATTGGTTTGAAATATTTAATTCTGGTCAAGAGGCTATAGTAATTACATTAGTGTATCTGACGTCAGCTGCCATTATAAGTTGCAACAGAAAGAAAGTTAATGGTGCAGTGCAAATTAGGGGAAATTTATTTTTCCTATACCCAGGTTTTTGCTAGATAAAAATGAAGCTAGATAAACTAGATAGCATTTTTGCTAGATAAATGTCTTTTGGATGAAGACAGAATAATTTTTTTCTTTTTATTGTTATTGAAGAATGTTGGTCTCCAAGTATTAAAATATAGGAACAATAACTTATATAGGACTAGAAAGATGGTAAACTGAGGATAGACCCTGTGATCCTGATCATTTGTGAGTGAATCCAGGTAAAGGGATTCATCCTAAAAAGTCTATATATTGTTAATAGTTACTCTGATTAAATTTAAGCTCTAATTTGTATGTTTGGCTCAAGAGACCTCAAATGTCCTATTTCTCTCATATAAAAGGAAAAATCAGACAGAATGGTTTTGATCAATAAGATATGTTTGCTGAATCATGGGTATAAGATTGACTGGAGGGCTTCCCTGGTGGTGAAGTGGTTGAGAATCTGCCTGCCAATGCAGGGGACATGGGTTCGAGCCCTGGCCTGGGAAGATCCCACATGCCGCGGAGCAACTGGGCCCGTGAGCCACAGCTACTGAGCCTGTGCTCCGCAACAAGAGAGGCCGCGATAGTGAGAGGCCCGCGCACCGCGATGAAGAGTGGCCCCCGCTCGCCGCACTAGAGAAAGCCCTCGCACAGAAACGAAGACCCAACACAGACAAAAATAAATAAATAAATTTATAAAAAAGAATTATTATTAAAAAAAAAAAAGATTGACTGGAGTCTGATAATCTTGATTCTAGAACTGATTCTGCCCTTAACTCTGATTTTGAGCAAATCATTTAGTTTCTGCACAGGTCAAGTGAAGTGCATGAAATGGTCTTTAAAATCACTTCCAGCTGTAAAATTCTGTAGTTCTGTGGGTTATTTTAAAATTCAATTTAGAACTGAAAGTGACGCTTTAGGATCATTCTCTTTCCTTCAACCTTTTCCTGATTGAATATTATTCTTAGAGAACAGTTTAGTGTTATGCAACCGAACTTTTTGTCAGTCATGTGTCTAAAATCATCTCTCCCCCTATTACCATGTCCCCCCCACCTCACCCCATCCCCTCCCCCCACCACACACACACACACACACACACACACACACACACACAAACACACTCCACTGCGGTTAAAAGACAGGCCCAATGTCAGACTGAGGAAAGGACCAGGGGTTCCAGCAGGAAATTAAGGAGGCAAAGACAGGGAGAGGTGGGCTGAAAGCTGAGAGAGGGGCTGTCAATACCAATGATCCTTAGCTTTAAGGCCTAAGTCACTGGCATGGAATATTCTGGACTCTGCATCTTTTGCTGCATGGAAAGGGAGGATCCTGACTCAGTTACCCAAGTGCATTGGATGCACCTTGGCAAAAATGAACCCATGTGTGAGGGCTTCCCTGGTGGCGCAGTGGTTGCGCGTCCGCCTGCCGATGCAGGGGAACCGGGTTC
>NC_041223.1:16542660-16551482 GCF_002837175.3 Physeter macrocephalus | reverse complement strand
CGCGCCCCGGTCTGGGAGGACCCCGCATGCCGCGGAGCGGCTGGGCCCGTGGGCCATGGCCGCTGAGCCTGCGCGTCCGGAGCCTGTGCTCCGCAACGGGAGAGGCCACAGCAGAGGAAGGCCCGCATACCACCAAAAAAAAAAAAAAAAAAAAAAAAAAAAAAATGAACCCATGTGTAAATTGAATGCTGTACCATTCAGGGCTTGGGGAGTTTTGCTATGAGATAACCGGGATTGAGATTGAGTGATGACAGGAGACTGCCTTCCCTCTCATCCTTGGAATCAACGTGAGCTGGGATAACTGGCAGAGGTCCACAGTGCAGTTGGCCAGAGACACATCTCTGTGGGACAGTGCGGGCTCTTGACATGGTGGTCTGCAACCATATAACGTCACCAGTGACACCAAGGGCAAATCTCTAGCACTTGAGGCAGCCAAAACCAGAAGGCATGGCAAGGAGCCAACAGCTACAGAGTTTAGCCCCAAGGAACATTTGAGTTCTCTCTCCTCTAATGGATATTAACAGGGGAATTACAATAACCCTGGGAAAAAACTGGAAAGCCTGCTAACCAAGTCATAGATTCTTGGGGACATTGTAATGTCGAGTATTAAGGTAATTGTAATCTTAATTATACACTGAGGTTGTTGAAGCCTGCAGTATAAAGATTATGTTTTCAACTATTAAAATGTCTTAAAATGAAGTCCAGCAGGGAGTTAATAAGGGGATGAAATGGTCATTTCTGCATATTACACTTAAACATTCATCAAAAATAATATGGTTAGGAGTAATAAGAGCCCATGTTTATAAATCCTAACTCTATGAATGCCAGTCCACATTTTAAAATCTCTTTTTATTTATTTGTTTCATCCATGTGAAAGTTATTTTGTGTCAAAAAGCTGTAGTGTCTTCATCTATTGTTTCCATATAATATTTTGTCTTCACTAAGAAGAGTGCTAGGTATTCAAAGAATACTTGTCAGAAAACACTATACTGAACAGGTCAACATCCTTTCAAATCTTATTTTTGTGATTGCAAAATAAATCACTTTATAAAACTATCGACTCAGTAGTCACTGAGCCACCATTTTGGAGAACAGAAGGAAACTTTGAGGGATTAAGACATATCTACTCATTACATTCTTATATTATTTAATACAAAACTATATATGCCATTTGAAAAACAGTTTTGACAAAGAGGTATAAAATTAAATCTATTTTCATAGCCAAGAAGGAAATCATTGACATATACAAAGTCTTAAAGTTCTGCCTATTGAAACCTCTCAATCAGCTTCTATGAACTTACAGCCTGTTCTGCTTCACATAGTCATTCAAAAATATGCCCAAGAAAGGCTCAGGAGCAGATCCCATCATTCTCACAAATGCTAGAAAATTATGATCATATATGTGTATGCATATTTTGTGTGTGTATACGTATACATTATACACACAAATATATAAGCCTGTGTTTTATTTATATATGCATATTTGCACTTTTTTATCAGAAAAGTCATATCAGAATGTTAACAGTAGGTAATTCTAGGCTTAGAATTATTAGTAAGTTTTATGTTCTTTCAGTTATTGTCCAGTTTTTCTAAAACAGCCATGTATTACTTGTGAAATAGAAATATTTATTAGAACACTATAGACGAATAGTTTATGGTTTGGAAAGATGTTCATAATAAAAAGTGGGTATTTGGCATCAGACTTCCAACTTCAGGGAGTATAACTGACCAAGGGTCTCAGGCGGCTGCGCTGGGAAATCTGTCCACAGCGTTTGCACCAAGGCCACACCCGTCTGCTCGCAACCAATGACAGCCGGACAGGGTTAGTAAGGTCGGCCTCTTCCTCGGGGACCTGGGACTCCTCTGATGGTCGATTCTTAGTCCAGGACTCCCCCAGAGACTTGCTGAACTTTCCCTAGATGACACCACTCAACCTCCTGTCTCTCTCTCCTTCACTTGGGATCAGACCTAGATCACAGTCTGATGCCTCTCCAGCCTCTCCCAGCTCCCTCCCCATTTTGTCTCACAGGGGTTTTCCTAATGAAATTCAGGTACCTTTAGTCCTATCTTGGTGTCTGCTTTTCAGAGAACCTGAAATAACACAGGCTACAAAGCAATATAGCATATTATTATACTTTGGTTAAGGAGAAAAATATACCTGTGGGTGTGTATGTGTGTGTACGTATGTATATTTCCATTATGTATATACACATATATGTTTACAAATAGAAAAAAGCATGGAAGAGTTTCTCTCTCTGGATAGAAAGAGTATAGGTAATTTTGGGCTTATCTGTATTTTCTTAAATTTCTAAGTTAAGTATGTGTTACTGTGTAATAGATGAGAAGTAAACTTTTGCATGTTACTAATTTAGTTCAATCTGTGACAGATACACTTATGCCTAATTTTACGTTTTACCAGATTGGTTAAAGATACATCCATTCATTCATTTCTTCACAGAAACATCTTTTACTCCTGTTATGTGCAAGCCCTGTACTAGGAACCATGGCAGATGCAAAGGTAAAGGTGAATCAGTGAAGTCAAGGAAGGAGGAATCTGAATGGAGATGAGTGGACTGTGGGAAGTGCCCTGAGAGAGGTACAAAGCAAGTGCTGTGAAGATCCAAAAGATGGAAAGAGGACCCCTGTTAGGAGGACCAGGGTCTCCCGTTTCAGCTAGACCCTGAAGGAACAGGTAATTTTGTTTTTAATTTTGGAATTTTATTGAAACCACCTCAGGAGTTTGGATCACAGATCAGGAGTGCCTCAGAGTCTGAGACAGCTTGTTTATACTCTCTCATGTGTCCCAGTGCAGGTAACATTGTTCATGGCACTTTGCACTTTCCATCGCCATTTTCCCATCCGCTAACTTTCTTCTTCTGGGGGTCTCCCTGCCAGCCCAGTCCTGAACCTGAATCAAGGAGTCATTATCTAAGGTCACTGTATTCTTGGTTTTCTAGCCACCTAGTATAGTTTCCTCAAATTCTTCTCTCAGCTTAAAGGAGTTCTCATTAGTTTGAAAGATGCTCTTGGTTTTTACAGTGATCTCATCTTCATTTGTACTGATGGGCACAGTGGGTTTTGCCAGACAGCTGGCTCCTCCCATGCTTTCAGTAACAGGAGTCTGGGAATTCAGTCTTCAAGTGTCTGTTTTAGTCAGATAAACCCTCTTTTTGGAGCTTCAGAAGTTGGGCGTGTCCCTCACCAAAGACAGACATGTTATAGAACAGGTCACACTTTGATGGGTAAAGATGGAAAAAATGACAGGTGCAACAGCAAAAGGTTAGATCCCAATGCTCTACCAATGTTCACAAAGTAGTTGATTTTACGGATTAACAACACTGTACCCTGGTTTATCTGTGGAAAATGGCACAGGTGAACCACGACTAGGCTCTCACAGGATCTCCCATCATTTCACCTAAAGGACTAGACTCATTTGTTTAAAAGTGGCTCAGTACTGCAGTCTTTCCAAATTTGGGAGTATCACTTGAAAACTGTTGAAAATTATTTTGTCATGATTAGAACATCTTTCTTCTTGTTCAAATATCTTACTGGAATGTCGAGTATTAATATAAGTAGGATAGAATTGGGGTGGGAGTGTGCATCATTGAGATAATCTATTATTAAATTCTGCTGCATGAGCCCATCATGTCACTTGGCTCACCACAAGCTTGAAATTCAAATACTGCAATAGCTTGTCTCTTTGAACTCATTTCCTTTTTCTAAGGGCACACTATCCAAAGCTCACAAGACTCTTCAGACTCTTCAGACATATAAAAGCACCTCCAAGTCATTTTCTTATCTCAAATGTCCTGCCTGTTCTCTGCTGTTAATAGATGAGCTGTTAGAAACGAAAAACCCTGACATTATCGTGTGGAAAGAAAAGTAGTTCAAAGAAAAAAACAATAGAACACAAAATTCTTCAGTGAAACGCTGACTTTGAGTGTAACATAGACAAAGCAGTTATTCACAAATCTGAGGTAACATTCTTTTGAATTTTTTTTAAAGAAACGCTATAGTAGCTGAAACTGGAGTCTAAAGTGTTTCCTTCACATGTCATTTTTTCCTCCCGTTCAGATACATAGACTTATTATTTTAAAATTCTTCAGAATTCATAAGGTTTCCATTTTATAATAGTGAGTATTTCAGCATTTATTTTGGAAAAAATTGTTTAGAAAAATTTGTGACTTTTTCTAGTAAGTAAACCAATAACTAGGTCTAGGAACATGACAATTATTCAGTGCCTCTCCTCACCCTGGCTCCGAACAATCAAACTTGGTTTTCATTTTTTATTTTTTATTCTTGTATTTATATAGGAATTTTACCCTGAGAGAAGTAAGAGGAAGAGTAAGAAGAGGGGGTTCTGTTCTACAGATCTATAGAATTTGGACTAAACAGTCTTACTGAAAATTTACTGTGTGCTTGACGTCATGCTCCTGCTGGATTCACCAGGGCAGGAAGGTAGGGTGGGGTGGGAGAGACCCTTCATATACAGAGAGATGTGAAGGCATGAAAGACCATACAAAGTTTATCATGTTAAGTTTGTAGTTGGTAAACTTTTTGACAATAAGAACTCCTTTTTAATCTAAGTATCTTAATAATGTGGCCCTCTCCATACAGCAGCAGTTGTACTTTGGTCAATTTCGTTTTCAGACTAGGCTTGCGACCTATACGAAATCGCTGGCTCCTTACAATAACCCCATGGTCTGCGGAGTTGGGCCCCTTTCTCCGACTCCAAGATCTGAGGCTGAGACACAGTTCTTCTCTGTCCATAGATGGGTAGCGCTGTGAGTCACAGAACGATTCTGTTGCAAACATGATAAGCATTAGGCCTCTGAATCCCATAGCAAAGTGGGTTGAATTAAGGATTTTCAGTCATTTTTGCGTAATAATGTCTGCAGAGCCAAGAGGACTTAACGTCCAGATAACAGTGCACATAAGACCTGGTTCAACAAGGATAGAAGAGTGACAGGGACAAGGAGAGGAGTTCTCCTGTATCCTAAAGACTTACATTTGTGAAAATTTACACAGTTTGGGGAAGAGTAAGTATGGATGGCAAACCAGAAAAGAGGCAAACTGCCTGTCTCTCCTCCATTCCACCACCCACCGCCCCTGCCAAAGAACCTGCTGCAAACCTCAGGCAGCCAGTGCTGCTCAGACTTGTCTGCTGCCCTGTCAAGGTTTCTTTTCCTTCGATTCTTTTAACCATCGTGGAAATGAGGTCAGTACTCTTGTGATTGTCATTTCATTCCAAATTCTTGAAATATTTTATTATTTACAAAAGATTTCCCTACTGACTTAGGACAGGAAAAATTATGAATGTGCAAAACCTGAGAGTGCTAATCATAAAAATTTCAATCGTCGTGGCTTTAGTTAAACAAAGATTATTCCTAAGGAACTTTTGAAGGAAAATATTTAAGAGTCATAGTTTTATTTTGTTTATTTTTATTGGAGTTTCATTTTGTGTGTGGATGTATAAGTAACATATTCATTGCTAAAACTTCAGAAAATACCACCCCCCAAAACGTATAAAACATAAAATAAAGGTGACTCCTCTTGTCGTCACCCCGTGTTATGTTTTGGAGCCTATCTTGCAAGAATTTTTTCTATACATATACATCCACTGTTTTCAATGTGATCAGAGTTTTTTAAAATAATCTGTCATGCAATCTGCCTTCCTCACTTAATATAATATTGTGGCATCTTTTCATGTCAATGTGTGTAGTACATCACCCTTTTAATCTCTGCATCATACTCTTTATCAGTGTGCCAGAATTTAGCTCGTTACTCATTAAGATATATTCTGGTTGTTTTCTATTTTTTTGCTACCATAAGGAAGGTTGAAGTAAACATCCTTGAACATATACCTTCAAATATATGTCCAATTTTTTCTTCCTAGGAGTAGAATTGTTAGGTCAAACAGTTTGCATATTTAAAATTCCAATACATGTTATTAAACAGCTTTGTGGGAAGCTTATACTATTCTACTCCCAATCCCACGATATAAGAATGCCTCTGTCTCCACCGTGCCAACATTGGGGTTCCACATTTTTTAAATTTTCACCATTAATAAACAAAAAATTAAATCTCATTGTTTTTGAGTGAAATTGACTAGTGAGAATGAATTTATTTCTCTATGTTTATTGACCATCAGCAAAACTTTTAAAAACAACCCCTTTATGTCCTTTGTCCATCTCCTGTTGGCCTGTAGGTTTCCCACCTTATGACTTTTAATAAGCCTTTATATATTAGGGATAGTAATACTATTCTATATAGACTATAAACTCCATGAGGGCCAAGACCATCTTCTTCATCACCACGTAGCCAGCCTCTAGGGTAATGCCTCACCCAAGGCAGACACTCAAAAAATATCTGCGGAATGATTGACCTTATCCCTCATATATGTTGTAAGTATATTTTTCCAGTTTATGTTTTTCTCAACCTTTTTTCCCCATCCACAAGTTTTTAAACTTCATGTCGTAAAAAATCGATCAATATATTTCTCTACATATTTGTAGTTCCCATCTAAAGATTATTAAAAAATAATATCAACAAGCATTTGTGTGTACACCACATGTTCCAAGAACTGTTGTAACAACTTTACCTATGTTCCTTCATTTAATCCTTGTAACAAGCCTTTTGTCTAGTCACTGAATCCCACCCTACCCCCACCCTAATTATTTCTCCTTAAAAAAACCATTCTAGTTCTTCCTCTCAATTGATTTCATTAATTTTGATGCGTAACACTTTCACATTTTCTAAATCAGGAGGAAAGGGAATAAAATGAGATGTCTCACAAATATCATATGATATCGCTTGTATGTGGAATCTAAAAAAAGGGTACAAATGAACTTATTTACAAAACAGAAATAGAGTCAGAGATATAGAAAACAACCTTATGGTTACCAAGGGGGAAGGTGGGGGAAGGGATAAATTGGGAGATTGGGACTGACATGTACACACTACTATATATAAAATACACAACTAATAAGGACCTACTGTATAGCACAGGGAACTCTACTCAATACTCTGTAATGACCTATATGGGAAAAGAATCTAAAAAAGAGTGGATATATGTATATGTGTAACTGATTCACTTTGCTGTACAGCAGAAATTAACACAAAGTTGTAAATCAACTATACTCCAATAAAAATTAATTTTAAAAAAATGAGATGTCTCACTCTCTCCCCCTCATCTCAGCTGCCCCCATTTTCCTCCCCAGTGCGTGTGTGTGTGTGTGTGTGTGTGTGTGTGTGTATTTCCCCTTTTCTTTACAAAAACTGTAGCATGCTATACACACTGTTCTGCAACTTTTATTTAATAAAATATCCAGATGCTCTCTAAAATTACTTTGTCAGCCTTTGATTATGCTTGGGTTAAATTTATAACCTTGGGGACAGTTTTGTCCTTAAAATATTATCTTCCAACTCAAGGTATATTATTTCTATTTTTCTTCTAGTTTTTTTTGTTTTCTTCAGCAGAGCTTTTCATCTTCTTATAAATCCTAAATATTTCTTAAGTTTGTTTCTGAATAGTTGGTCTTTTCAATCTTTCTCCATCTGATACACTGGAAGAAAAAAATACCTCCTTTGTTTTTTTAATGTCATTTACTTTATTACCAATGAGGTAACACATTTTCATACATTTATAGGCCATTCGTATTCTTTGTCAATTCACCCTCTCATCTTTAAACATCTGAAAGACAGAGGCTTGGAAAGCTGCAGAGGGCAACTGAAACCATTGTTCAACACATTGAAAATCTAATTCATTATTTCCACCAAAAGCACTTCTCCGTTTCTGTTAATGTGATAACAATTCACCATTTTTTAGGCTCAAAAATCAGTCTTTCTTTGATAAGTGTTTTCTTCCTCACCCCTTTCATTTGCCTAAAATGATTTTATAAAAAATCTACCATCTGGGAGACCTTCAAGATGGCGGATGAGTAAGACGTGGAGATCACCTTCCTCCCACAAATACATCAGAAATACATCTCTATGTGGAACAATTCCTACAGAACACCTACTGAACGCTGGTAGAAGACCTCAGACTTCCCAAGAGGCAAGAAACTCCCCACATACCTGGCCGTGTGGCTGACAGGGTCTTGGTGCTCCGGCCAGGTGTCAGGCCTGTGCCTCTGAGGTGGGAGAGCCGAGTTCAAGACATTGGTCCACCAGAGACCACCCGGCTCCACACAACATCAAACGGCGAAAGCTCTCCCAGAGATCTCCATCTCAACGCTAAGACCCAGCTCCAATCAACGACCAGAAAGCTACAGTGCTGGACACTCTATGCCAAAAAACTAGCAAGACAGGAACACAACCCCACCCATTAGCAGAGAGGCTGCCTAAAATCATAGTAAGGTCACAGACACCCCAAAACACACCACTGGACGTGGTTCTGCCCACCAGAAAGGCAAGATCCAGCCTCACCCACCAGAACACAGGCACCAGTCCGCTCCACCAAGAAGCCTACACAACCCACTGAACCAACCTTAGCCACTGGGGTCAGACACCAAAAACATGGGAACTACAAACCTGCAGCCTGTGAAAAGGAGACTCCAAACACAGTAAATCAAGCAAGATAAGACAGAGAAACACACAGCAGATGAAGGAGCAAGGTAAAAACACACCAGGCCAAACAAATGAGGAGGAAATAGTCAGTCTACCTGAAAAAGAATTCACAATAATGACAGTAAAGATGATCCAAAATCTTGGAAATAGAATGGAGAAAAACAAGAAACTTTTAACAAGGACTTAGAAGAACTAAAGAGCAAACAGACAATGATGAACAACACAATAAATGCAATTAAAAATTCTCTAGAAGG
>NC_041223.1:16541367-16542440 GCF_002837175.3 Physeter macrocephalus | reverse complement strand
GCAGAGCAGAATAAAGAAAAAAGAATGAAAAGAATTGAGGACAGTCATAGAGACCTCTGAGACAACATTAAATACACCAACATTCGAATTATAGGGGTCCCAGAAGATGAAGAGAAAAAGAAACGGACTGAGAAAATATTTGAAGAGATAATACTTAAAAACTTCCCTAATATGGGAAAGGAAAGAGTAAACACTCCAGAAGGGAGTAGCAGGACATATTTAAACTGATGAAAGGGAAAAACCTACAACCAAGATTACTCTACCCAGCAAGGACCTCATTCAGATTTGAGGGAGAAATTAAAACCTTTACAGACAAGCAAAAGCTAAGAGAATTCAACACCACCAAACCAGTTTTACAACAAATGCTAAAGGAACTTCTCTAGGCAGGAAACACAAGAGAAGGAAAAGACTGACAATAACAAACCCAAATCAATTAAGAAAATGGTAATAAGAACATACATATCGCTAACTACCTTAAATGTAAATGGATTAAATGCTCCAACCAAAAGACATAGACTGGCTGAATGGATACAGAAACAAGACCCGTATATATGCTGTCTACAAGAGACCCACTTCAGACCTAGGGACACATACAGACTGAAAGTGAGGGGATGGAAAAAGATATTCCATGCAAATGGAAATCAAAAGAAAGCTGGAGTAGCAATTCTCATATCAGACAAAATAGACTTTAAAATAAAGACTATTACAAGAGACAAAGAAGAACACTACATAACGATCAAGGGATCAATCCAAGAAGAAGATATAACAACTGTAAATATTTATGCACCCAACATAGGGACACCTCAATACATAAGGCAAATGCTGACAGCCATAAAAGGGGAAATCAATGGTAACACAGTCATAGTTGGGGACTTTAACACCCCACTTTCACCAATGGACAGATCCTCCAAAGTGAAAATAAATAAGGAAACACGAGCTTTAAATGATACATTAAAAAGATGGCCTTAATTGATATTTATAGGACATTCCATCCCAAAACAACAGAATACACTTTCTTCTCAAGCACTCATGGAACATTCTCCAGGATAATCATATCTTGGGTCACAAATCAA
>NC_041223.1:16496452-16541338 GCF_002837175.3 Physeter macrocephalus | reverse complement strand
GGAAAAAATCTGTAAAAAATACAAACACATGGAGGTTAAACAATACACTACTAAATAACCAAGAGATCACTGAAGAAATGAAACAGGAAATCAAAAAATACCAGAAACAAATGACAATGAAAACAGGACAACACAAAACCTATGGGATGCAACAAAAGCAGTTCTAAGCGGGAAGTTTATAGCAATACAATCCTACCTCAAGAAACAAGAAACATCACAAATAAACAACCTAACCTTACACCTAAAGCAATTAGAGAAAGAAGAACAAAAACACCCCAAATAAACAGAAGGAAAGAAATCATAAAGATCAGATCAGAAATAAATGAAAAAGAAATGAAGGAAACAATAGCAAAGATCAGTAAAACTGAAAGGTGTTTCTTTGAGAAGATAAACAAAATTGATAAACCATTAGCCAGACTCATCAAGAAAAAAAGGGAGAAGAATCAAATCAATAGACTTAGAAATGAAAAAGGAGAAGTAACAACTGACACTGCAGGAATACAAAGGATCATGAGAGATGACTACAAGCAACTCTATGCCAATAAAATGGACAACCAGGAAGAAATGGACAAATTCTTAGAAAAGCACAACCTCCTGAGACTGAACCAGGAAGAAATAGAAAATATAAACAGACCAATCACAAGTACTGAAATTGAGACTGTGATTTAAAATCTTCCAACGAACAAAAGCCCAGGACCAGATGTCTTCACAGGCGAATTCTATCAAACATTTAGAGAAGAGCTAACACCTATCCTTCTCAAACTCTTCCAAAATATGGCAGAGGGAGGAACACTTCCCAACTCATTCTACGAGGCCACAATCACCCTGATACCAAAACCAGGCAAAGATGTCACAAGAAAAGAAAACTACAGGCCAATATCACTGATGAACATAGATGCAAAAATTCCCAACAAAATATTAGCAAACAGAATCCAACAGCACATTAAAAGGATCATACACCATGATCAAGTGAGGTTCATCCCAGGAATGCAAGGAATCTTCAATATATGCAAATCAATCAATGCGGTAAAACATATTAAAAAATTGAAGGAGAAAAACCATATGATCATCTCAGTAGATTCAGAAAAAGCTTTCGACAAAATTCAACACCCATTTATGGCAAAAACCCTCTAGAATGTAAACAGAGAGGGAACTTACCTCAACATAATAAAGGCCATATATTACAAACACACAGCTAACATCGTTCTCAATGGTGAAAAATTGAAACCATTTCCTCTAAGTTCAGGAAGAAGACAAGGTTGTCCACTCTCACCACTATTATTCAACATAAGGAAACACTCCCATGTACCACTGCAACAAAAAGAATAAAATATCTAGGAATAAACCTACCTAAGGAGACAAAAGACCTGTATGCAGAAAACTATAAGACACTAATGAAAGAAATTAAAGATGATACAAACAGATGGAGAGATATACCATGTTCACGCACTGTAAGAATCAACATTGTGATAATGACTATACTACCCAAAGCAATATACAGATTTCAGTGCAATCCCTTTCAACCTCTCTTAGAGGAAAACATAGGCGGAACACTCTGTGACGTAAATCACAGCAAGATCCTTTTTGACCCACCTCCTAGAGAAATGGAAATAAAAACAAACAATTGGGACCTAATGAAACTTAAAAGCTTCTGCACAGCAAAGGAGAACATAAACAAGACGAAAAGACAACCCTCAGAATGGGAGAAAATATTTGCAAATGAAGCAACTGACAAAGGATTAATCTCCAAAATTTACAAGCAGCTCATGCAGCTCAATATCAAAACAACAAACAGCCCAATCCAAAAATGGGTAGAAGACCTAAATAGACATTTCTCCAATGAAGATATACAGATTGCCAACAAACACATGAAAGGATGCTCAACATCACTAACCATTAGAGAAAAAAATGACAGTGAGGTATCACCTCACACCAGTCAGAATGTGCATCATCAAAAAATCTACAAACAATAAATGCTGGAGGGGGTGTTGAGAAAAGGGAACCCTCTTGCACTGTTGGTGGGAATGCAAATTGATACAGCCACTATGGAGAACAGTATGGAGGTGCCTTAAAAAACTAAAAATAGGACTACCATGCGACCCAGCAATCCCACTACTGCACATATACCCTGAGAAAACCATAATGCAAAAAGAGTCATGTACCACAATGTTCATTGCAGGTCTATTTACAACAGCCAGGACATGGAAGCAACCTAAGTGTCCATCGACAGATGAATGGATAAAGAAGATGTGGCACATATATACAATGGAATATTACTCAGCCATAAAAAGAAACGAAATTGCGTTATTTGTAGTGAGGTGGATGGACCTAGAGTCTGTCATACAGAGTGAAGTAAGTCAGAAAGAGAAAAACAAATACTGTATGCTAACACATATATATGGAATCTAAAAAACAAAAAAAATGGTTCTGAAGAACCTAGGGGCAAGACAGGAATAAAGACACAGACGTAGAGAATGGACTTGAGGACACAGGGAGGGGAAAGGGTAAGCTGGGACAAAGTGAGGGAGTGGCATGGACATATAGACACTACCAAATGTAAAATAGCTACCTAGTGGGAAGAAGCCACATAGCACAGGGAGATCAGCTCCGTGCTTTGTGACCACCTAGAGGAGTGGGGTAGGGAGGGTTGGAGAGAGACGCAAGAGGGAGGAGTTATGGGGATATATGTATACGTATAGCTGATTCACTTTGTTATAAAGCAGAAATGAACACACCATTGTAAAGCAATTATATTCCAATAATGATGTTAAAAAAAATCTACCATCGAAATTTCTCTTGCTCCTGACTTTTTTTTTTTAATTGCCACAGGTTTGTTCAGGTTGTCCATACCTTTGCCTTGAAATGATTGGCTTTGTGGTCTTCCCACCTCCAGCCTCTTCTTTCTCCACCTGAATAGAGGACAGATGAAGTACAGATGCAAGTATATTCTGTTGCTCATAAGACTTCAATGGTACACTACTGCCCACCAAACTTAGTTTGTAATGCTACCTTTTTCTGTCTTCTCTCCTACCACTATCGCACATTTTTCCTACAGTTCAACAAAACCAAACTACTGAATATTCCCAAAATATGGTCTATGCTTTTCTGACTCTATGGCTTTGCAACTACTATTACATGCACCTGGAATGCCTTCCCTTGTTTTTGTTTGTTTGGTTTGGTTCTGGGGTTTTTTTTGGTCTTTTGCAATCCTGTCACCTCTTCAAGGCCCATCTGGAATATAATCCCCAAGGAACCTTACCTGTGATACCCTCCTCTTCTGAATTTCCAGAGTAACTTTGTTTCTCTTAAACTGCCCACTCTATTATTATCATCATTGTAAATTTTTTAAGCAAAGAGAAGATGTCTTGCAGGATGGTATGGTGAAAAGGACATGGGCTATGTGGTCAGAGGATCTGTTCAAAGTCCCACTGTTCACTTAATAATTGTTTTAGATTACCCAATCTAAAGTAAGTCATTTAACCTGTTGAACCTTAAAATCTTTAGTTGTGAATTGGTGGTGGTAGTAATAATGTATAAAACAAAACAAACAGAGAAGATAATATATGTGAGAAAACCTTGTAAATTGTAAAGCACTGTATAATAAATAGTGGTTTATAACTGGTAAATTTTATATGCCCTGGGTTCCTATCACATTTGAGCATCACGCCAGTGTATCAACGTGCCATATTCTACATCAGACAGTCGCAACATTTTCTGATAAGGTCTTGCATCATGATCTAGTCTCAAAAATGGAAATCAGCATGACTGGTTGGTTGGGAAGATAACAGACTTTTTAACTAATGGTTATCCAAAGGTGAAAAAGAGCCTTAAAAGTACTGAGCACCCAGGTGCAGCCTAAAGCTAGATTATGGAATTTAAACACTAGCTAATTATGCTGGCATAAACTATTCTGAATGAAACAGATTTTTATTCAAGAGTTTATGATCTAGGGTGAAAAGGAGAGACAAAGATGAGAATATTAGCCATTCTAATTCTCTCTGTTTTCAAGTCGAGTCCTGAGGCAAAGGGTAGCTGAGTCCATGAAAAAAACTGTTGATTTCTCATGGATCTGTCTGTTATTATTATTCTCCTGGAATAAGTTTTTAAATTATTCATAAAAACTTCTGGAGCTTCTACCCACAGTGGCATCACACAACACACACATACCATATTTTGTACACATGAGAGCATGTGACATAAATCACACTGTTTATTCTAGAGAGAAATAAGACAATTAATGAGTGACCCTCTTCCTTCACATCACTATCTCCTTTCCATAAGTTTTTAATCCCCTTCCCAACACTCTTACTCTGAGCAAAGGACCTTGCTTTCTGCATATTCGAAAGTTTGGAGGCCACCACAACCTCTCTACTGTCCCTCTTTCTAAGATTAATTTCTCTACATTGTCACCCATTGTTCTCCTTTTAGAAAATGTTTTTATTGAAGTACAAAATATATTCAGTAAAGTGCCTAAGTCACACTTAACTTTAGCGTATCTATAACTCGATGGATTTTTGCATGTGTTTAAATCCAAACAATCACCACCCAGATCAAGATGAAGAATATTTTAGTGCCCCAGTAGGCTCCCGCATGACTCCTCCTAATCAAAACTCCTCATCCTGTACTCCCCAGAGGTAACCACTATTCTGAATTGTATTACCATCAGTTACTTTTGCCTGTTCTTGAACTTCACAGAATTATACAATGTGTATTCTTTTCTGTCTGTTTTTTTTCTCCTCTCAGAATGTGCATGAGATTCATTGATTTTGTTAAGTGTATCAGTAATGAATTCTTTTTTAAATATGTAACTGTTTTATTAAGATATAATTCACATACCATAAAATTACCCTTGCAAAGTGCAAAATTCAGTGAGTTTTAGTATACTCAAGAGTTATGAAACCATCACCAATATATAACTGTAGAACATTTTCATCATCCCCAAAGGAAACTGTGTGCCAATTAAAAGTCACTCCATATTCTACCCTTTCCTCCAGCCTCTGGCAACCACTAATATACTTTCTATCTCTATGAATTTACCTATTCTGGACAGTTCATATAAATGGAAACATACAATATGTGGTCCTTTGTGACTAGCTTCTTTCATTTAGCAGAAGGTGTTCAAAGTTCATCACTGTTGTAGCATGTATCAGTGCTTCATTGCTTTTTATTGCTGAATAATATTCCATTTATCGGTTTTTTGATGGACATGTGCATTTATTTCTCCTGAGTGTATACCCAGGAATGATATTGTTGGTGTATAAGAATGCTCCAGAGAAACAGAACCAATAGGATACAGAGAGAAAGAATGATGGAGAGATTATAGGAAATTGGCTCACATGATTATGTAGACTGGCAAGTCCAAAATCTACAGGATGAGCTGGCAGGCTGGATAGCCAGGGGGAGCCACTGTTGCAGTTTCTGTTCAAAAGCCAGCAGGCTGGAGAACCAGGAAGAGCCTATGTTCCAGTTCAAGTCAGGAAGCCATCTAGTTGGGGAAATTCCTCCTAGTTGGGGAATTCCTCCTAGTTGGGGAAAAATTCTTTTGTTCCATTCAAGCCTTCAATGATTGGATGAAGCCCATCTACATTGTGGAGGGCAATCTGCTGTATTCGAAGTCCACCAATTTAAATGTTAATCTCATACAAAAACACCCTCACAAAAACACCCAGAATAATGTTCAGCCAGCTGTTTGGGCACCGTGGCCCAGCCAAGTTGACACATAAAATAAAACAACATAGTTAGGTCATAAAGTAGGCATATGTTTAGCTTTAGTAGACAATGTCAAAGAGTTTTCCAATGTGGTTGAACCAATTTACAATCCCATCTGCAGTATATGAGAGTTCAGGTTGCTCTACACTTTTCTTTGCTAACACTTGGCACTGTTAGACTTTTTAACGTTAGCCCTTCTGTTAGGTAGGTACTGATATGTCATTGCGTTTGTAATTTGCATTTCCCTGGTAAGAAATTATGTTGAACACTTTTCTGTGAACTTATTGGCCATTTGGAAATCATCTTATAGGGTACTTCTTCAAGAGTTTTTCCTTATTTTAAAAATTGGGTTGTTTGGTTTTTCTTTTTGATTTATGGAAATTTTCTCATATATTTTGAATGTAAGTCCATTGTCAGATATATGTATTGAAATATATTCTCTCTTTCTTATTCACTTTCCTGATAGTGTCTTTTGATTAATAGAAGCTTTTTTAGACTTCCCATTTAGATCTATGATCCATCTTGAATTAATTTTTGTATATGGTGTGAGGTAGGAGTAAAGTATCCTTTTTTTCCAAATGAATGACCAATTGTTCCAGCACCATTTGTTGAAAATATATCCTTTTCTCACTGAATTGCAGCAGTGCCTTTGTCATAAATCAAGTTTTATTTCTGGATTCTCTACTATGGTCCTTTTGTGTATTCATCTGTCTCTGTGCCAATACCACACTGTCTTAATTACTGAGACTTTTAATGAGTCTTTAAACTTGGTAGTGTTAAGTCTTAAGTTTGTTCTTCAAAATCGTCTTGGTTACTATAGACCCTTCTATTTCCGCATAAATTTTAGAATCGCCTTTCAATTTGCACACACACATGCACAAACACACACAAATATTTTAGGATAGTCTTCCTTTCTTAATTATTTTTGTCTCAGAAAATGTCCCTTGTCCTAAAAAGCTAAACTCTCTTCTTGTGCCTTCAATATTATTCCTATAAGTTTCTCTTAGATGCTCGAGTCATCACCTCATTCTTGCACCTTCAGTCTTTCCCTCTACTTTGAATTTTTACCCCCAGCCTATAAACACAGCCAAATGTCTTTTATTTCTTGCAAAAGCAAAACAAACCAAAAAAAGCAAATGTTTTTCAACCTTACAGTTACCTCAAGTTACCATTCTCTGTCTTTGCCATTTAATATTTTAAAATATATGCATATGTGTTTTAATTATAAAATTTCTATAACATACAAAGTTTGGAAAATATATATCCCATTGCTCAACAACCCCAAGACAATTATAATTATTTTAGATATTTTATAGTATCTTACATATGCACACGTATATATATTTTTTGCTGTTATAATCCATGTCTTTGGTGTTTTAAGTTTTCTGTCTTCTTCCTTTGCTTAATAAATATTGTTCCATATTGTTCCATAATCTTAATTATTTAAATGACTGCATCACATACAATTGAGTACACAAATCCTAATTTTTTTAATAGTAATATTCATAAATTTCAGTTGCTTCCAATTTTTAGTCTTATAAATAAATATTGCTATAAACACCTTCATTCATATAGCTTTTCCTTTTGTGACTACTAAACTTTTTGAAAGAATAGTCAATATTTCATGCTTCTTCCTATCTATCTGCTTATCACTTAACTCCTGAAATATATCTGCTTCTACCTTACTATGAAACATCTCTCTTAAAGATCACACTTACCTAGTTGGCAACCCAATGTTTCTAAATCTGCATCATCCTGAATCTCCCCATAGCACTTAACACTGTTGGCTTTCTTGAAACTCCATCCAGTCCCCTTGATTTATGTATAATATATAGCCTACTTCTCTGACCATGCTTTCCCTGCATCCACCTTATTTTCTGAAATTGTGCTGTAGACCCTCTCTACCCCTCCTTTCCTTCGGCAATCTCATGCCTTTGTTGATTTTCTCTCTGCAGAGGACATCCAATGCATATTCCCAACCTTGATCTTCATTCTGAACGTCAATCCCATGTTTTCACATGCTGATCATTTCCACCTAGATACCTCAAATTAGGACTCTCACAAAAATCATCATCTTTCCCTGAATAATTTCTCTTCTTCCTATGGACCCTAGTTATTTAGGCTTAAATTGTAGTCATCTTTGACTCTCATCTCTACGTCTTTGACTCCTTCACACTTGTTCCATCATGTAAACCCAGGACTGCTTCATGAATAGGCATGTGATTCAACTATGGCCTAGGAGATGGGAGGGAAATCAGAGGGGGGATGGGGGAGTGGTTCTGGGAAACATTTTCCCTCTCTTAAGAAGAAACTCTTTTCTCCCTCCAGACATTATGACCTCAGGAAATGATACCTGGAGCTGCCATTACCATCTTGCTGCTATTAGCTGGAGAATGATGCCAACACCCAAGATAGCAGAGCAGAGATGGCAAGAACCTGGTCTTTGACAACATTATCAAGCTTCTGAATCTTTCGAACCCAAAGTTTACTTGGTAACTACCACATTTGTGAGATAAATTTCCTTGTTGCCTAAGCCATTTTAAATTGGAATTTGTTACATCCTTACTGATAGACCACTTTATATCAATTCATTATGTCTCATTTGGGCTATTGCAATGCTATGTAGTCTTTATGCCCTCAACTCTAATCCATTTCATACATGTGCTGCTAGATTATCCTTCCTAAAGAACTATTTGATCATATTTTTTGTCTTGTCCAAAAGACAACTTCCTTAGTAACTTCCGGTTGCTTAGAGAATTAGTCCAAGCTCAGCAGTTCAGCATTTGTGGTGTTGTACAGCGCTACACTCCATTACATACCTTGCACTATGGATACATAGAACTAAGTGCTATCCCTTGAATACGCCTCTCCCTTTCCCGCTTTGTTCCTGTTGTCTTTGCCTGGAATACTCTTGCTCCATCTCCACTTGCCTGTACACAATCTTCTTGAAACTGTCCCTGACATTTCCTCTACTGCCACCCCCTGCAAAGTAAACTCTTCTTCCTCTAAGCTTCTATGGTGTGTATTACCATCTACCTTGTATTGGTGTTATTTACATAGCGTATTCTCTTCTACTACCAGTGCTGTTCAATAATAGAACTTTCTGTGAAGATGGTTAATGAGCACTTGAAATGTGGCTAATGCAACTGGGGGCCTGAACATTTCATTTTGCTTAATTAATTTAAATGTAAATAGCTACAGGTAGCTAGTGGCCACACAGCACTAGACTTGAAGACTCTTGAATGTAGTACAGGGATTATATTTTATCTCTCTAATCATTACAGAGAGCATCTGAAAGGCAGTTTGCTTTGTTCCCTCATGTTTTCTCCACAGAGCCTTGTGGATAATAGACACTGAATATTTATTGGATCACTAAATATGGATATCACATTTACTAAATATATAGTAAGGGTTCCTAACTATTTCTGTTCCAAATTCAAGTAGATTAAATAGGCGAAAAGAAGGAAAAGTTGAATGACCAAAACTCCCATCTGTTACTGAGAAACAGATGGCTAGTTCCATTATGAAAGGATATCTATTTCGCTATCTCTACCTGTCCATCTCACAACATTCCTTCTCTTGGTTAAGTAGGGAACTCTGCAGTTTAAAGCTCTTTGTTTTTTCAAACTTTTTATTTTGCAATAATTTCATACAGTGAAAAATTGCTAGAATAGTAGAGAAATTCCCATATTCACCAAGTTTTTTAAAATATTTAAACTATTTTAAAATTTAAAAATAACCAAGGGGACTTCCCTGGTGGCCGCAGGGAATATTTCAGTGTGTTTTCTGAGAAACAAGGATATTCTCATACATAATATATTCCGGAAACTTAACATGGATAACGTACTCTAATCTACAGTTCATATTCCAACTGCATCGATTATCCCAATAACATCCTAAAGTATAGCATTTTCCTGCTCCAGTAAAGATCTAGTTCAGGGTCACATATTGCATTTAGTTGTTATGTCTTTAGTTTCCTTTAATCTGCAGTTTTGTTTTGTTTTCATGACATTGAGCGTGCTTTAAGAATACGGGCCAGCTATTTTGTAGAATTTTCCTCTATTTGGGTTTGTTTGATGCTTCTCATGATTAGATTCAGGTTAAAGCTCTTCAGTGTTGGTGCAAGGATATATTGTTATACATACCTTCTCTGCCACCCACTGGTTCTTAGACTTGAGCTATTCACACCTATCGTATTCATTAGTTTACAAAGCATTATATTTCCATTAAAATATGTATATATACATTTCATTAAATTTCTGACAATATTTTGTATAAAATATGTAATTCTACCATTTCAAAAGCAATTGTTGGCTCTATATTTTATAGTGGTTTCAAAGAGAAGTGAAATTTACTTAATATTATTAAGTAAATTCAATTTCTCTAAACTCATTTCATCAATTACTTTAACAGTTCGGAAATAGCTCCTCAGAAAGGACTACTGTGAAGTATTAAGGTTCAGTGATTTTTTTATTACCAAGCATTGCATACATTAAAACTATAGTCTTCTCATTTTTTAAATCCTAATTTACTCCTCTTAATATCGACAATGGAGAGAACAATACTTAAATTCTGATACAGTAAGTAATAATAAGTACTTCCGGCTTCTGACGTGGTAAAGGTTGTGAATTGGTGCCCTATCCCAATATTTCAGGTATTTTTAAATGATGTGAGGGGGAAAGAACTGGCAAAAGTACCTTAACCGTAGAGAAGCCTGTACTTCTTAAGAGATTTTTGTTTTGTTTTGGGTGTGTGTGTGTTTAAAGGCTCTCGCTGTAACTACAGCGCTCATACTGGAAAGAGAAAAATAAAAATGGTCCTTCAGGATTTTTCTGGGGAGTAAGAATTGTTTCAAGGAAGAAACTGGCAGAGAAATGGACAAAAAAAAAATTGTAGTGTTTTGGACACCACTAAAGCGCTAGAATGTTTAAATAAATATCTTACATTGTGAGAAATGTGTGAGTGTTAAACACGTTTCATTTTAGGGGGAAATTAAACAAATATTTCTTTAAGAAGATAGAAACAGAAGTCTTTGCTTCGCCTGCCCCCCCCCCCAAGTTAAAGTGTCTTTGGCTCTGCTTCTAGGACTTCTAGGAACGTGCAATTTAAATAAAATCGAAACAACAAAACCCTTGCAGCAGTTAGACTGGTTTTTCCTTTCCAGCGCTCGAGAAGACTCTGAGCCCAACATGTTTTTCCAAACTCGAAGCTGCGAGTTCCGAGCCTTCTAGGACGTGTCCCGCACACTCTCGGGACGACTCTGGTCTCCCGCTGTGGTCACCCCCGTCAGCCAGCGGCTCTCGGCGCCGCCCGCCTCCAAAGGGGTGTGTCCCCGCCCCGCAGCGGCCGCACACCAGCCTCCGCCGCAGGCCCACCTGCCGCCCTCGGCTGCCCGGGCCCGGGGAAGGCGCGGGGCGGCTGCAGTGCCGCGGCATCAGGTCCGCCCCCCGCCCGGAGCTCGAAGCCCCCTCCCCGCGCGGCGAGGCCAGCAGCCCCACTGGTCCCGCCGCCCGCTTCCGGACGGGCCGAGCCGCGGGGAGCTGAGTTCTTTTCTCCTTTCAACCCAAACTGCTATCGACCCCCGTTGGGGGGTAAACCTGCTCTTTCTCTCCACACACACACCCCCTCCAAGTAACGGCGGCCGGGATAAAACTTAAAAAGTAGGATCCCGGGCCCTCCTCGGGCCGTTTGCCTCAGCGCCCCGTCTAGCACGGCCCCGGCGGCGGGCCGCGCCACTTCGCGCGGCCGGACAGCTTTCTCCCTGCAGCCTTCGCAAGACGGGTGTGGAGTCTGCGAGAGTCGGGGGAGGGGTGCAGGGCGGAGAAAGAGCATCTCCGCGCCGCCGCCGCCGGCCGCTCCCCCGCCGCCCGACTGGGGGAGGCCTAGTCACAGCCGCCGCCTCAGCAGCGCCCACAGATCTCGCGGTGTTTGCCGGCGGCCGCGCCGCCATATTGTGTGACAGTATTTTGATTTGCACTGGACTGGCGGAGCCGCGGCGAGAGCGAGCGAGAGCTGGGGGGGTGGGGGGAGGGCAAGCAAGCTTAGACCAACACAGAATTATTTCATGGACTCCTGGGTTAGAAGCAGCTCCCGGCATCAGAGGAAACACCTCCACCCTGTAAGTGCTGTGAGCCTAAGTGCGGGGGGGGGGCGGGGGGGGGGGGGGGGGGGCACGCAGGCGCGAGGGGGGGGGGGGCCGAAGGAGGTAGGGAGGCCGAGCGAGCTGGAGCGGGGAGCGGCGACGCCACCCAGCCATCGTTTTTGATCTGCAGCAGCCGCCGGCGGGGCGACCCAGCCCGACCCCCTCCCCTCCCCCTCAGCCACGAGCGGCGGCGGCGGCGGCGGCGGCAGCCGGAGGGAGTTGGCGGCGGCGGCCGATCGGAGGGGCTGAGCGGGGAGGGAGGGAGGGCTGAGGTGTCCCCCCTGCCGGGTGGAATCGGAGGCGGCGGCGGCGCTGGCGGCGGCTGTGGTGGTGGAGGCGGCGACGGTGGAGACGGCTGCCGTAGTGGGAGAGGCGGCGGCGGCGGCGGCCGAGGAGGAGGAGGGGGAAGCGGCGGCGGCGAAGGGTAAGCGGACAGCGCTGCCGGGCCTCGGCGGGATCCCCAATCCCGGCTCTCCCCTCAGCTTCCCCACACCCCCCCTTCATCTGGAAGGGACTCTGCCGACTCGCGAGGCCCTTGCGGGGCGTCCGCTTCTTCCTCTCGCTCTTCCTCCCTCCGCCTCCTTCCTTCCCCAGTGGCGAGGCAGAGAGGGAGGCCCCCCCAAGTTCTCCAGACCGGGCGGGGGTGGGGAGCATCGGGCCCGGCCTGGGCTCCCGGGACGAAGTGTGTAGGGGGAGGGGGAGATTCATTGGAGTCGGGCGCCGGGGAGAGCCCCGGGTGGGGGAGGGTGCCGGGGGCGGGGAGGGCCCCTGCCTGCACGGGTGCCCCCGGCCCGCCCCTTTGGCATGTGTGAGATATGGGGGGGCTGGGGGGCGGGGACGGAGATCTCCTCTGGGGGAGCCGTGGCCCGAAGAGGGATGACTTAGGGGCGAGGGTGTTGCGGGGAGAGATCGAGGGAGTTACGTGGAGGTCGAGGGGAGAGCGTCGTTCCTTTTCCGATGTGGGTTTTCTGCAGCCTTCTGGAAGTGGGGAGCCAGCCCCGCTGTGAGTGTGTGGCCCTTAGATTTCAGAGGATAGTTCTAGCTTTCTGTCCTGTCAACCTCAAACCCTAAGATTGGGGTTGGGGCCGGGAGGCTGAAAGGGTCTGGGTATCGCTGAACAGGTGACAGGTGTATCTTCCCGTTGCTGATGCCGTACGGCTGCACGGGCGCGGTAGTATAGCAGAGTGGCGGAGCCCGTGTGGCTTCGTATCTATGCGTTTGGCCATGTTTCATTCCATATATAGTATATTTGCGATGTTCGGTTTCCATTCTTCAAGTCAGCTTAATTGTCGTGGAGGAATTCTTCAAATGTTTCTGATAAGCGGGGTTTCCAGGAGAGTGGAGGGAATTTGCAGCTTCACGGGGTTTTCTCAGGAGTTCATGCGTTTCGGGGTCCCCAATGCGAGGCAGTTTTGAGTGCCTCTCTTTATTGGAAAGTTCTTGAACACTAAGGTCGTATTTGAGGCAACAGTGAGGCAGTATACTTTTGCATCCATTTTGTCTGTTTTAGGTAAGTTTGTAAAGTGTCGAACTTTAGGGTCAGGTTGATTCGCATTTCATAAAAGGAATTCATTTGTGCTTTAGCTCACTGTTAAAGAGTACGTTGCTCATTATGCAATTTCAGATTTGGCTGGGAATTTTGGTGGGCATGGAATACAATTTTGCTTTCAGTTTTTACACTACTGCTGCTTACCACACTCTTCGTACAGTAGCAGAGTATTGACACCTTTTTAAAAATATCTTTGAATTCCTTGGAACAGTGAAGTCGTGATTGATTTTAAACCCTGACAGTTTGAAACTTTAGATTTTGAAACCACTGCATTTTTAATAAAGACAGACACGCTGTTCATCTTACTGTAAGCTTTGGCTGAGCACTTACATTAGAAACCATGGGAAGAATTGTCAGAAAAATGAGTTGCAAATTAAAATAGGGCCAAGTTTAAAAAGGATTCAATAGCTTTGAAAAAACGTATCTGGAACGAATATATTGAATGATGGCACTGTCAGTGTGTTAACAGGAAATAGAACAAAAATTCCAGTGATTCAGAACTTCTGTTGGGGTTTTTTTCCCCCTTAAATCTAATCAGTTTCTAATAGAGTGTGCTTAAGATTTAAATCTTTAAAGGATCAACTGAAAGTTGAATGCGTTGATTAGATGAGTAAGTCCTCCACTGAATATACTCCGTTATTTCATTTTTCTCTTGGGCACGTGGAATACCTTTTCTTGAGTTCAAAAGTATTCTCAGGGGACACTGATGAAATGCAAGTGGTTCAACCCTCTTTAGTGAACTGTCGCATAGTAGAACCTGTGCTTTTGTAACTTGTTAAGAAGTGGGTAAATGATTAGTCTCATCTGATACAAATTTCCTGAAAAATAAGTTTTAACTTAATCTGATTTGATTGAAATAACACCTATATTTGGTCCTCTCTTTACTGGAAAGAAGCGCTTGCCTTCAGCTAGTGATATTGCTTAAACCTTGCTTACAGTTATTGCATCTAATGAAATCAGGAGGTTTTTAAACTCTGCAGAGTTAAGTGGGCACACTACTCAGATCCCCAGTTATGTTATTATTGAGAATTGCTTCTTTAGTATTAGTAACACGTTATACTTGGGTAAGTGTCTTAACATGATTAGTCTTGTGTCTTGACAGAAATAAAAATTTATTCTACTTCTGTAGTTTTCTCTGTAAGGAAAATTCTTTTCTCAAAATACTGTTGAGGATGAAATCTACATATGTATCTTTGAACATATGGCGTTTTGCAAAATGGGTGTGATGGGCACCACTTACATGAAACTTTGTGAGTTTCGTGCCAGAAAAGTCCCATGAGGAATGTGTGACTTTTCTGAAACAGTATTTATTTTAGTTGTATAAATTCATCAAGACTAAAAGTGTATTTTTTAATGGTTATCAACGTATTTAAAAGACAATGTTTAACTTGTTATAGATGTTTTGAAAAAAAGTTCCTGATAATCTTTACAACATACAAAGTTTGTAAGTTAAACTGTAATTCAGAAAAGTTTCAATTTCATTATATCTCTACCTGGCCACGCTCCTATGACCCAAAAGAGAACAGTAGTAGCACTTTTCCATTGTTTCACTTATGTCATCTTTATTTGGTCCATCTAAGATTGGGACTCTGTAAAATAGAAGGATTATGAGGAAATAACAGAGGCAAATGTGAAAATGGGGCAAAACAGTAATGAGGAGGAGAAGCTAGGGGATAAGGTGCAAGTAGAGGATTAGATGAACAGTTTTAGGCAACTAGGAAAATGAAGATGTGGGTAGTGGTGGGTGCCAAGCACAGGAAGATGATCATGCTGAACGATTCTAAGGAGGTTTGGGCTGAATCTTTTGGTAGACTCACAGTCTATATGTCATTTTATTTTTTCTCTGTATTAAGATGGTAAGGATTTGGAGACTTTGAAATTGTATGAAATCTAAACATATGCATGTTCATATTTATTTGCCTCTGGCTCGTATTTCCAAAATACTTATATTATTTTAACATTTCATTTTTTTATGATTCCGACCCTAAAAATCAAGGACACTTGCTTCATCAGAAAGCTAAAATCCCTGAGTAAGTACTCAGGGGTGGCCAGTACTGTACTTTTTACATTCCCTTTAGTTGACTGCTAAACTCGCCTGTGATCTTGATGAGAGTCAGAGATTAAGAATGGCTGTCTTTTTCTTCATTTTCTAAGTATTCCATCCCTCAAAACACAATGTTTGGTACTAAGTAGTGCTTAACTACTAGCCTTCTAGCGTTCAAGTTATGCATTTCACTTAGACTTTTCATTTTGATTTTTATTGACTCATTTTACAAAGTATGCTTAGTTTCTAATTTCTTAATCCTCAGAAGGAATGGGCTACTGTTAAAAGCACAGTAAGATGCGTCAGCTGAGAAGTTGATGTTTTAGAAGGAGATCCAAGTCAGAATTGCCACAAAGCAAAATTGTGAATATTAATATCAGTAAAAGATCTCTGTGAAAATTGATTAAAGTTTTGCCACTTAAAAGTGCTTTGTTCAAAATATGATTCATGTAGACCCCCGTATCTCCTGAAAGTGCTTTATAAATGGGACTTTGCCAAATGTATTTTTTTGATTTGCCTCAACATTTTTAATGTAAAACTTGAACAAGAAATTCTATTGGACTTCTGATAATCTGTTTCAGTTCAAAATTTGGTATCAAGGGAGTGGTATATTTCTTTAGACCTTTAATATCTTAACATTAACCTTTTTAGTGTTTCGTGCATAGTAAAAGAAAGAGAAACTAGTATTTATTGAATACCTACTAAGTGCCAAGGTTTCTATCGTTTCACAAATATTTATTGAGCACAGGGTTCTTTGAGATATTGGAGATGGCAACAGTGGATAACATAGACAAAATTTCTGTCCCCATATAGTTTACATTTTAGTAGTGGAAGATATAATAAATGAGTAAAATCAAGCGTGTCTGGGAGAAAAAAGTACTGTGGAGAAAAGTAAAACAGAACAGGAGGTTGGGGAACAGACATTGCTTATTTGCTCTTTTAAAAACTGCATAGTGGATATTATCTTTGATTTCAAAAACAAAAACTTCCATACATAAATTTTTTTCTTTAAGAATATACTTCAAAACTAACACAACATTGTAAATCAACTATACTCCAATAAGAAACTTTTTTTAGAAATATACTTCATAACTTGAGAACAACATTATGTTTGTACTTCAGAGTTTTAGTTAATAGCGATTTCCTATTGTTAGTGCTTCAGAAAGCTGCTTTGTGGCTCAATAGAAAATTTGGAGTCTGCTGTCCTGGTTTGAATCCTGGTTTGCCACTTACTAGCTTTGTGATTTGGGGCCAACTACAATTTCTCAGCCTCTCTGAGCTTGTTTTCTTCTCTGTAAAATGAGTAGAATACCTATAGGGTTGTTGTGATGACAAATTATACATTTTGTGTAAATTATCTGATATATAGAAGGGGCTCAATAAACTGCAACTTTTTTGTCTGTTGCTTATCTGGAGTTCTGTTGTAAAACAAAATAGTTGATGTTGGTAACCTTTCCAAGAAGCTTTCATAGCACTGTGGGGGACATTGTTTAATACACAGTTTATTTGAACAACTAAAGCACTCTTCTCTGGTAGAATAAGGTTAATTAAAACTCAACTGTAATTTATGGTCACTAATACTTTCTGGAGCGTTTGCACATGTTATCTAGTCAATATGCTGTCAGGAGTAAACCTAGTCTTTATGAAGAGGAAACGTGACATATCTTGAGCTGGATTTCAGCGTTTTGACAAGTAGATAAAAATATCGTGTAAGATCCCAGTTCATGGAAGTACTTGTGAAACATTTAGTACAGTTTACGTATTCAATAAATGTTCGCTTTGTCATTAGTTATTATACCTTTATTGTGTGAAAAGGGGTCATTCAGAGAATTCACAAAGTATTAAGGAAAACTTTTATGAAGAGAAAGTAATGCAAATTGTGGATAAGTTCTTTGAAGAAAGAGTGGAATAGTCAATCAAATTGCAATATTTGTTTTTCATTTTTAGCCTGGGAAATCACTAAACTGTCTCAAGGACAGACCGTCTCTTATTTTCCTTTCAGTCTTGACTTCACCATATCTTCAGTGCCTGGCCTGTACTTAAGGAGCTCAAGAAATACTGTGTGTTCAGTGCTGAATGGCTCTTAGTGATAGTTTTCCTGTGTATCACACCTCTTTTTGGTAGTAAGCACCTTCTGATTTTGAAAAGTGTTTGCACTGGACTTAAGTCTTTGAATCTCTAGTTTTAAGCACAGACTCAGATATCACACAAAATCTTCTGAATGCTATTTTTTTGAATCTAGCCAAAAGTTTGAAAAAACATCCTAGAAATTAAAAGGAAAAAAGAAAGAAATTATTTGCAGCTAAATTAGTATTCATTAACCTATTCCTATGAAGTTGTTGACATTAAAGTGAAAAAGTGAATAGAAATTTTTAAAAGCAGAGTAGAAAAAATAATTCATATATAATTATGTGCTCTTAACCAGCCTTTAAAAGACAAGTTTGTCTTACCTCTTTAAGGCAATTTCAGTGAAACTGTACATTTATACTGACATTATGAATTAAATGGCTCAGTCACTTTCTTACATTCCTGTGATGTGGGGAATATTGGTGTTTTCACGGAAAAGGGAAAACATCCCACCGCACCCTACCCTATTTTAACAGTAACCATTTTTCAGATGTTTGAATCGTAGCACCAGTAAGCTTTTTCCTGTTCTGTAGCAAGTTATTCTCTGCCTAATGAATAATAATTTTAGCTTTCCTAAAACTGAAGACTTCCCTTAAGTTCTAAGATCTTTAGTCATTTATGCAAAATATTTCTTGGCTTTAAAAAAAATTCCCCTTGAAGATGTATAGAAGCAAATTCCTTAATTTTTAAACTTGGTATGACACAATACTGATTTAGAAATGAGATAGAAATATCTACAGTTGGATATTTTTATACTCTTGTGGGTTTTTGTTTGTTTGTTTGTTTTGAACTGTAACAACCTACCACTGGAAAGGGATACTACTACAGGGTGTCAGTTTGAGTGGCTTCAGAAAGAAAGTCAGTCTGATTTATCCACAAATAGGTACAACATAGACCAGGGCATTTTAAGAATTTGTAGTATTTTAATTGCCTTGTCAAAGAAAATGGCATTCTTGTTTCACCTAAGAAGAAAAACAAAAAACACTCCTGGTACAAGCCTCAGACGCCAAATAATAAAGTGGAGGTTGGAATGGTCCTGCAGAGAGAGACAGAGAAGAGAAGCAAGAGTAAAGAAGTGGGGGCTTTCCTGGTGGCGCAGTGGTTGAGGCTCTGCCTGCCGATGCAGGGGACACGGGTTCGTGCCACGGTCCGGGAAGATCCCACATGCCGCGGAGGTCCCCACATGCCGCGGAGCGGCTAGGCCCGTGCGCCATGGCCGCTGCGCCTGCGCGTCCGGATCCTGCGCTCCGCGACGGGAGAGGCCACAGCAGTGAGAGGCCCGCATACCGAAAATAAATAAATAAATAAATAAAATAAAATAAAATTCAGAGCATGGAACTCATTTTTTAATTTAAAAATCAGAAGACTTCTATTGCTCAAATAAATGCATCAGAAATTTCCAATAATTATTCTTTTTTTTCTCGATCTTAGAATCTCAGAATAAAATATTGAGCTCTATTCTTTAACATTTCTCTCACTAGGACACCAAGTTAAACCAGAATTTCGAGAACCAACAAACTTGTGTGTTCGGCACAGTAAGCCAAAATTATTTTTACATAATGTAGGAGGAAACTGGGAAAAACTTTCGAGTTTAATTTTCTTAGATTATCTAATTTTAGATTAGATATCTAATTTTCATTAGCATTAGGATTAATTACTCTCTGTGAAATTTTTGAATGCGATAAATTTGTTTTCTAGAACCAGGCCATTTTTAAGCGATATAAACAATCTAGTTGTTTTTAGATTTTTAAAGAGTAACCACATGATAATAATAGCTGATACTTACTATGTACAGTGAGAGGCCCGCGTACCGCAAAAAAAAAAAAAAAAAAAAAGAGTAAAGAAGTGTAGAATTGTGGAAATATTTGAATGCTGATTGTTTTTAATAAAATGATTCAAAAGAATTACTCTGTTAAAGAAAATTCGTGGTCTCTGCAACCAGCCCCTGCCCAAGCTTGCCAAAATAGTAAGTCAAAAGCAATGCCACATTCCGAGGTATATTACACAGATTAGTACTACCATCAAAAACTTCAGAGTTTCTGGGGGTTGATTCTGACCATTTAACTTGTCTGTTTGGCTAGTGCAGAGACAGGTTCTGAGAGAATAACAGATGACAGTGGATTATTGGGGGAAAAAATGTGCAGAAAAAGTAAATTTTCAGTTAGTAAATTCTTTTTATTCTTTGGTTTATTAACTATACTTTCATCTGAATTATTAAATAATACTCTTCTTTTGAGTTTTAATGTTTAAAGTTTTCCTCTAGCATTTATATTAAGGAAAACTTATTTTGACCCGTAATATCTTAATGTTAACCTTTTTAGTGTTAGCAAAATGGAGCACATCACAAGTTTGCTTCCTGTCGGTTTGCCAGGCAGGCAGGCCAGATACTGCTTGTTTCATTAGTATAGAGCCAATGGCAGTTCAGCGGAATGATTTTCGATTCCCTATCAATGGGAGGAAATACTTGCCAATACAAATGAAAACTTGAAATCTGCAATTTGACCTTGCTGAACACAGTTCGCACACCAGGCAAGTTTTGTTTAGTCAGAGAAATCAACAAAAACAATCATTCTGATATGAACTGGGAAAATAGGAGTAGAAGGGAGTTTACCTAGTTTTAATTCTCTCAGCTGCTGAAGAAAATACTACTTTTGAGTTTGAGTTGGTCTCTGTTAACTTGTCAACTTGTCAACCTCCACCCTTTTAAATAAACATCTTAATTTTATCGTGTTGGGAATCTGTGATGTATGATAAGAAAAGACCTGGTCTTTAAAGTCAGATGAGCCCAAATTCAAATGTGAGTTCTATTACTATAGCTTTGCAGTCTTAGGCTAATCACTCAAACTCTTTGAGGCTAGGACTTTTCTTTAGAAAAAAATACATAGGTATAATAATACCTACCTTGCATGGTAGTTTTAACTACATTATCTGTATTTCTTATGTTAGCTAGCTCTGTATTTATGTTACCTAGCACTGTACTTACCTGAACTTAGTAGACATCAATAAGTAGCAGTCAAAATGTCTGATATATCCTATGCTTTTTGAGGCAGTTTTTCTTCCCTGTAACTTTCTTATATCAATATTAGCTTCTATTTAGTGAAGCTCAGTTTCAAAAAGTATTAATCTTTCAAACAGAACAAGGTGAATTATTTTTTCTAGTAGACATGTAGCTCAAATAATGGGAGGTAATCTTATATTTGGAATTTAGCTTTGTTAGGCTTTTCTTTCAGAATACCTGTTCAATTCATTTTCCCCAGCAAGTAGAATAAAAGGGAAATAACTTCTATACTGTTTAATTTACTGTACCTCTTCAGACCAAGGGTGAAATAAACAAAACATCAGCATTTTTTTAATTACAAAATAAACATGCAAATTATTAATTCTTTGTATTTTTCTTTTCTGTTCCTGTGAAAAAGCCCTCATTTTTAAATTGAAATTAGTTCACAACCCATAATTTAGGTTTTTTTTATGAAAAGCATTAGCAAATTGGCATGGATCAGATTTTGAAAACACTGAAAATATATGAGCTTAAATATAATACTATAAAACATATACCACTTTATCTGTATAAGGTGACCTTTGTAATTTTTTTGTTTTAAATTGCTAGTTAATATTTTTTCAATTATTTGAATAGTATTCTTTTCTGTGTCCATATTTCACATTCAAAAAAGATACAGTGCTAAATTTCCTGATGTTCATTACTGGGTTAACTGTGATTTTTTGCTTTGAGTTTTCCTAAAAGTTTTTTTATCTTAATTCATTGAGTGAACTGGTGGTTGTTGTAGAATATTTTGCTCTACTAATTAGTATTAATTGCTATTTGTATAAGTAATATTTTAACCTACTAATAATACAGTTTGTATTATATAGTGATGCTTATACAAACATTTTCTGTTCATCAGCTTTTATTGGTGCTAAGTTATCACTAGACAATAGTAACAGAGAAGATAGCAATATAGGCAAGAAAATTTGCTATTTAAAAGGGCTTCAGAACAGAGTGTGTGTTCCATTTTAATTCATTGAGCACAGATTGTGGTATAATTGCTTGGTTAATTTTTAAAAGACTGTTAGTGACCTGACAAACATGGGCGTCTACTCTTTGGAACTCAAACAGATGCATGTAGGCATCACAGTTATGTAGTTACTAGAATTGAAGAGAAAAAATACTCAAGATATCTAAGGGATCATTGACAAACAAAAGTTAGTGAAAATACAGGTACTGTGTGTTTGCATTGAGAGTAACTTGCTGTTTACCGTGTGACTAGCATATACCTGAACTGTACTTGACTAAGTAGTGTTTGCTACTTTATGATGATTTTCTAAGGAAATGGAAAAATAAATATGTGGAAGTGGGGTTTCAAAAAAAAAAAAAAATTCCATTTCCACAAAGCCAACTCTGCTTTTTTACATATGAAAATGTATCGACACGTATTGGTTGGGCTTGATTTTTGTTTTTCTTTTTTGAGATTTTTCTAGCTGAGGTGGTGCTTGGCCTGAGTGAGACATCCTCATTCTCTTCATGAGATTTTCCCCTCATGAACAATGGCATGAATTTACAGGATGACTGTTCAGAGCTGTTGCTGTAGCTCTGTGAATGGAACAAGAAGTACTCTTTTGAGGAAGGTAACTGGTTCATGGGAAAAGTGAACTGGTGATCTTAGCCAAACCAAGCTACGGAATCAGTACTTCAATTTCTATAGGGTATCACACGACCAAAAGAATAGAAAGAAACTCCATAGAGTTTGCTTCATATGGCTTCTATGATACACCTGTGCAAAATAGCTAACCCCAAAAATCTTGCCTGACTCATTCTTTCACCATGCCTCATCTCTACCTTCTTTCTTGCTCAACCTAATTCACCTATCCAGTAGTTTTGAATTAGTTTTGAGTCCTGCTGTGTGCCAGGTATTTTGCTAGGTGATGGGATTGGAAAGAGGACTAACATATTGTTCTTGCCCTCAAGGGACAGGTATACAGGCTATCAATAGTGTACTAACACTAGCAAATGCAGTGACAAGGTTAGACATAAAACACTTTAGGAATCTACAGGAGGGAGTGTCTGACTCAGTGAGGGAAGGAGGGATGTAAGAGGGAATTCTTCATAGAAGGGGTGACAAAATCTGTTGGTGTCAGATAGGCAAGGAAGAGGAGGACAAGTTGGGAGAAGAGAGGCCATTGCAGTCAGAGAGAACAACATGCATAAAGGATGGAGGTAGGAAAGTCCACACCTATTCAGTACTGTGAATAGTTCCACAGTGCATTAGGTACCAGTGGTGGGTTAATTGGAAGTGAGGTGGAAAATGAGAAGAAAGAGCATGAAAATACTTGTATGCTCTGTAAAGTAGATTTGACTTCATCCCATAAATGATGGAATGTTTAAATTAACATTCTGGAAAGATTTCTCTGGCTGCAGTGTAGAGAATATTTAGAAAAGAGCGGGGGGAGGGGGGCGGCCAGGAGGTAGCCTTATAACCATTTATTTGAGAATTGATAAAGACGTGAGTTAAGGCTGTAATTAAGGAGAAGAGTAGGTGATGAATTTGAGAAGAGAATACTGAGTGTGAAGTAAGTAAGTAATCACACATGCCCTGGCTTGAGTACCTGAGTGCATAGTATAATGCCTGCCATTCATCAGTACAAGAGCATACCAGGGGCAGTAACAGGTGAGGAAGATATTTGAGTTCTGTTTGTTGGTTTTAAGGTTCCTATAGAGAGAGAAAGAGGAAGAAGACATCATTTTATTTGGGAGGCAACACGGAAGTCTTCTCTGATTAGATGACATTTGAGCAGGTGCCTGAGTGAAGTAATAAAGGGAAAGAGCTTTCTAAATAGAGAGGCAGGAGCATGCTTGCCGTGTTCAACAGCAAGAAGACCAGTGTAGTTGGAGTTAAGAGAGCGGGAGAAGAGTAGATGAGAGGATCTCATCTACTGATGTGCTTTCCATGTAGCTCTTTAGATTGTAGAAAGGATTTTAGTATTCAGGATGAAATTAGAAGCCACTGAAGGATTTTAAGATGTGAGCTATCTGCCTTTTTTTCCCCCTCTCACTTCTTAGAATATGATTTAATTGTTAGTGGTTGCGTGTGTACAATTTTATATTATTTTCATGTATGTAGATTCATGTAACCATCACAATTAGGATATAGAACTAGATCTGTTCCATCACACAAAGAAACTCCTTTGTGCTACCCAGCCTTAACCCTTTTGGCAACCACTCATCTGTTCTCCATCACTATAATTTTGTCACTTCGAGAATTGTTATAAAAATGGAATCATGTGTTGTGTTATGTATTTTGAGATTGGCTTTTTTTCACTCAGCGTTATGCCCTTGAGATCCATCCAAGTTGTTTCGTGTATCGGTAGTTCATTGCATTTTAATGCTAAGAAGTATACCATTGTATGGATGTACCACAATTTGTTCAGCCATTGATTGAAGGACTTTTGTGTTTCCAGTTTGGGGCTCTAAAACTAAAGGTGCTGTGAACAGTTTTCCACAGGTTTTTATGTGAAAATACTTTTTCATCTCTCTAGGATAAATCCCCAGGAATACAGTGGCTGGGTTGTATGATAAATGTATGTTTAACTCTATAAGAAACTGCCCCTTTTTCAGAGTGGCTGAACCATTTTACATTCCCATCAGCAGTATATGAGAGATCTAATTTCTCTGCATCCTTGTCAGCATTTGGTATTGTCAGTATATTTTTTTATTTCAGCCATTCTAATAGATATGTAGTGACATCTCTTTGTAGCTTTAGTTAGCATTTCCCTATTGGCTCATGATGTTGAATGTATTTTCATGTGCTTGTTTGCTGTGTGTATATCCTCTGTGGTGAAGTGTCTGTTCAAGTTTTTTGCTTATGTTCTGATGGGATTGTTTGTTTTCTTGTTGTTGAGTTTAGTGAGTTCTTATATATTCTGGACACAAGTCCTTTGTCAAGTATGTGATTTGCAAATATCTTCTCCTGATCTGTGGCTTATCTTTTCATCATCTTAATGGGGGCTTTTGCAGAGAAAAAAAAATTTTATGAAGTCTAATTTATCTTTTTTCTTTTATGAATTGTGCCTTTTGTTGTCAAGTCTAATAAGAGCTCTTTGCTTAGCCTTAGGTTCCAAAGATTTTCTCCTGTTTTCTTCTAAAAGTTTTCTAAAAAGCTTTACATCTTGCATATGTAGATCTATAATCCATTTTTACATAATCTTCACATAAAGGTGTGAAGTTTAGATTGAAGTTCACTTTTTGTCTGTGGATTGTTCGGCTGTTCCAACACCACTTGTTTAAAAAAATTATCCTTCCTCCATTGAATTGCTTTTGCACCTTTGTCAAAAGTCAGATGGCTGTGCTTGTGAGCATCTATTTCTAGATTCTCTATTCTGATCCACTGATCTTTGTGTTTATCTCTGTACTACTACCACACTGTCTTGATAACTGTAGCTGTATGGTAAGTCTTCAAACCAGGTAGTAAAATTTCCCTAACTTAATTCTTCTTTTTCAGAATTGTTTTAACTATTGCATTTCCTTTCCATGGAAAATTTAGAATCTATAAAAAAAATCATGCTGGGATTTTGGTAGGAATTGCATTAAACCCTTAGATCAATTTGGGGAAAATTGACATTTTTATTTTGTTATGTCTTTCAAGCCATAAACACAGTTTATCTCTCCTAGTTAGGTTGCCTGATTTCTTTCATCTGCATTTTGTAGCTTCCAGCACACAAATTCTATACATGTTTTGCTAGATTTATAACTAGATACATTTTTTTTGGAGCAGTTGTAAATGATACTGTGTTTTAAATTTTTGTTTCCAGTTGTTTATTGCTAGTTTATAGCAATATGGTTGATTTCTGTGAGTTCACCCTTTATCCTGAGACCTTGCTAAACTAATAAATTCTAGTAGTTTTTTTGTGGAGACTGTGCGTTTTCTAATGTGTCTATGAATAGAGACAGTTTTATTTCTTCCTTTCCAATCTGGATGCCTTTTATTTCCTCTTCTTGCCTTACTGCTCTGGTCAGTACTTTCAATACTGTGTTCAGTAGGCGTGGTGACATCAGACAAGCTAGTCTTATTCCTGATCCTAAGGGAAAGCATGAAGTCTGTCACCATTAAGTACATGTTAACTGTAGGTTTTTTGTAGGTGCTCATCTCTTCCTAGTTTAAGAATCACTTGATATGACCATATGGTTTTTCTTCTTTAAACTGTTAACTGAAGGTAACTTTCCTTGTTAAAGATTCACTCTGGCAGCTCTTTGTGGAATAAACTGTAAGAGCAGGGCAAAGATGTCAACAGGGAAGCCATATTGGAAATTATTGCAGTTACCCAAATGAGAGCTGATGGTGGCTTAGACCAGAGTAACAACAGGAAAGAGTGTGAAGAGGTCAGATTTTGGATATATTACAAACCCTGGGTGGGCAGGAATCACTGATGAATTGGATCTGAGGCATAAAAGAGAAGTCAAGGATGACTCCAAGATTTTTGGCCCAAGCAGTTGGAAGTATGGAGTCGTTGTTGGCTGAGTTGGAGAAGACAGTGAAGTAACAAGTTTGGGCTGGGCAATCAAGAGTTTGTGTTTTTTTTTGGATGTGTTAACTTTGAAAGGCCTACTAGACACTTAACTGGACCTATCAAGTAGGTAATTTGATATGCAGATGGAATTCAAGCAAGAAATTCAGGCTAGAAATAGAAATTAGAGAATCATCAGTTGAGTTGATATATGAGAAATTACAGTGATAGTTATTAAAAATTATACCTGTAACCTTTTTCTTTTTACTGTACCATTGTTTAAGGCTTACTAGCAAAAAGCAAGATTCTCCTAGCACGTGAAGAACTTTGTGAAAATTTTGATTGGTTCTGTTTATCAACATTGTTGTTTATCTCACATTGAGTGCACCAGAAATTATGTGGTTGGGAGACAAATTTGGGGGATATATATTTATTGTAATGTGTATTTAATCATGCTTATTTGATAAGTAGATGGCTATAATAGTAGTATAGACACATGTGCTTTACTAATTTTCAGAGCTTTGTCCTAAATCTTTGTAAACGAAGTAGCTTTATGCATATTGTGAAAAGGGTTTGACACTATTATTAAGTGACTGAAAGGCTTTCTGTGGCAACATTTCTTTTGTAGGTAAAACAGACAGCCAAAGCTACAGGTCAAAAACAAAAATTTAAAACAGGTATGCAAAATAGCTAGCAAGGAGAGACTTAGATTTCTGACTTAAAGCCAGAATTAAATTGGTAAAGGGAAAGGGTAAGCCTCAGTTTACAGACTTCGTAAAAAGATCTTCTGAGTTCCATTCAGGTATGTTTTCTTCATATTAAGGTAGTCTGGAAAATACTTTTTTAAGTGGCATGATATTTTCTGTTGTAACTGATTGATGCTTTTTCTTATTTATAATTTAAATATCTCAGCACTTTTTTTCCCCTATCACAGGATTTACCATATTTTATTATAATATTCTGTTTATTTTTCAGTTTCTCCCACTAAGTAAGTTTTTACAGCATTAGTACAATGCCTTGACATTTAAGCTCTATGTAAATATTTGTGAATGAATGAGTGAACACATATACTACTAAAGTTTAAAGCTAGAAGATTTGCTTGCTTTTAAAAGTAAGTGAGTTTTTGAGATTCCAGAGTATAGGTTATGGTCAAATGTCTTTTCTGAGTAAGTACCCTGATGCTTTCAAACAAATATTACACTCCTGAAGAATGCACCCAAACATAGCAACATTACTAACCCAAGGTCAGTGAAGCACGCATTTTGCCATTTGTTATTTGTTCTTTTTTCCTAGTGGTAGTGGATTTATGCAAAATCATCTAAAGTTGGCCCAGACTTCTTGTACAGAATGGCGCACACATGGCAAATAGTAGGCTGGGCTTAGAGTTTAGTCCATAGTAGTATCTCATAGGAAATTTCCTATACACATTTTAAAAGAAAGTAACTTTCATCTGCCTTTAGGACTAGGTCCTCCCTATTTCCAGGTAGATGGTAGGGGTATAAGCCTCTTTTCTCTTCAGTTAAAAACATTTTCATTTACTTTTCCTCCTTTGAGCTTTACAAGACAAAAATACCCTGAGCCTTTACTGTTCCAATTCAGATTTAAGCCCCAAGAGAAGAGTTATTTTTGAAAGCCATAGTATTTTATTTCCAGATCCTTAGTGTGTTTTGTATGTGTATGTTTACGTACGTGTATGTATGTATATAGCTGTATATACATTTTATATATTGTGCTAGTCAATGACATGTTAATGAAATTCATAGGAAAAATGGCTTTCCTCTGGTATTGTTGACACCAGCATAGTAAGAATGTAAATTGTTTGGTGCTCTCTTTTAGGCATTGTGGGGAATAAGGCCGGGGCCGGGGAGGGGGGTGCGCTATATAAAATAATCCTTATTTTCTCTGGGAGAGAACAGTGTGTAGTCAGCTGAGTCTGATACAGAGGTACCTACCTCTCATGATTATTGAGAGTATTGAATGAGTGAATGCATTATAAATCATTTGGCCCAGTGCTTAGCACATACATAAATGCTTAATAAATGTTAGCTATTCATTGTTACAAAATTATTATAAAAATAATAAACTTAAAACTTAATTGTTATTCCTCTTTTCATTTGGTTTTCTTGATCCCATTCTTTCCTGCATTTTATCTAACTTTTCTGACTCCTTTGTTGTAAGTTCTTGGTCTTTAAGTCTCCTCTCTTCCTGCCCAACCTCTTTTCCATTATTCCCTAGGTCAATGTCATCATCTTCTACCAAAACTCAGTACAGTCTAATTCTACAAAATCTTTTACCTCTCTTGGGGAGGAAAGTGACATGATCCAGCTATGTTTAGGAGCTAGAAAGCTTGTTACCACTGTGAAATATAGCTTAGAAAGGCCTAAGAGTGGAATAAGCCATCAGATAAGAGATTATTGTGTTACTTCGATTATCCAGGTAAAAGATACCTGAACATGGAGGTTGTGGGACTAGAAAAGGGGATTAATGTAAGAAACATTTGTGGGAGTAATCAGTAGAACTTTGCCAGTGATTGTATATGGTGAGGAAAAGAATCGAAGACCCTGAGATTTCTAACTTCAGAATCAGTGCTCTATTATTAGTAATTAACATATAGCTATATTATCATGTGGGAGGCAGTGGGTTGAGTTTTGGACAAGATGACTTAAGGTTACTAGCATGGCACTGTCAGACTATTAGTTTATTTGTTCCAGTCCCACCCACTTATCCTTCCCCCTCCCTCACTCACTCAGTCTCTGAATTCCATTGCTATTAGTCTAAGAACTTCCCTTTAAGAAAAGTAATTTCTATTTGGTCATAAACAGCACTAGAGATTGAAACGTGTGGAGAGCAGTTCCTTGTTTCCTACCCGCATTCGCATTATCCTCTTTTGGGCTCTTCCCTCCGATGAAAAAGATTACTTAGAATAATATTTACCACCATGACTGCTATCACCCACCCCACTTCTGTGATATTGGTATTTAAGTTTTTATATTTTTATGTAAAGTAAATGAGGCAACTTGGCAGAGCTCTTTGAAGAAGAATAAAACTTCATGAGGTGTTTGTGATTAAAATATTAATCAATGAGTAGACTAATACCTTGTTCATCTAGTATCATTAGGCAATAAATATTCTACATAGACAATTGAAACTTATCCCCAAATCTATTTCTTTATAGATTTTAGGTATAGAGATTTTAATGTTATATTTATATACTATGCAGATTATATATATATATATATATATATATATTTTTTTTTTTTTTTTTTTTTTTTTTTTTTTTTTTTGTTATGCGGGCCTCCCTCTATTATGGCTCACGGGCCCAGCCGCTCCGCGGCATGTGGGATCCTCCCAGACCGGGGCGCGAACCCGGCTCCCCTGCATCGGCAGGCGGACGCGCAACCACTGCGCCACCAGGGAAGCCCAATTATATATATATTTTAATAGCTCCAAATCTTTTTCTTTATAATGTTTTATATGATTTACTGCCTTCTGAGAACATTTCCCCACCCCAACTTTACCTATTCTGAAAGACAGAAACAGCTTTTTGTTCCAGAGCTTCATAATGAGAATCAGGAGCCCCAGGTTCTAGTCCAAGGCCTAACAGTAAATTCTTGTGTGAGTTGTTTTTGTTTTTGTTTTTCATTGTTTTTGGGGGGTTTTGGGCGTTTTGGTTTTTGGTTTTTCGTTTTTTTACCATTGAATCAGTGGAATCTGGAATTGTGCCTGGCATGTAGTAGATGCTTAGCAAATATTTTTTGAATGAATCATTGTTTTATGCCTACTTTAGCACTCCGTTCCTGATTTATTATTTGGAATTCATTACTGCCTAGTAAATAAGTTTCTGAGTTTGTAATACAATATGACTAGGTTCTGATTGAGGTGAATTATTAATATTAAGCTTAATTTATGAGTCTGTTTTGCTGCTTAGTGGAATTTTCAGTACTCTTGATGTATTTTCTGGTACTTAAACTTCCCAAAGAAATTGTCTTCTGATACTTGGTTTATTGAGAATAGTTTCTTTATTGAATACATTCTATGTGCCTATATTATATGTGGGCAGTGTGTATACAAGCATGTCACCCATGTCCCCAGGGATCTTACACCTTGGATGAAGAGACATGGAAGTGGAACTATAAGAAAATAATTACATGTTGGGTCATGAAGCATTGACCCACAGGTACATCAGGAGTTCTAGGAATAGAGAGATCCATGTGGGCTGAAGCAGTAGAAAAAGAATTCAAAAAGGAGATGGAACATGAATTGCTTTTGGTTAAGATTTTGATAAGCGTTCAGGTGGAGAAATGATATCCTAAGCTAGAGCAGTAACATAGTCAGGAATGAAAGCAGGGTTGAACATGTTCAGACAAAGCCTGACTGAAGTTCTCTGACCGTGGGGACTAGTGGGAAATAAAAGTAGGTGGATTTAATAGAGTTTAACTCTAGACTACATAACCCTGAAGAGGGTCTGAGGAGAGAATTTAAAGGAGTCCCTGAAAAAAAAAAAATCTGTATATTTTTACTAACGAATAATATGTAACTGAAATTTAATATTTCCTTCCATTATGATTTTAAACAGTAAAGCACAGTAGTATTAGCAGTACCTGTGATTTTATTACTAATAGAAAAAAGCAGATATTTTCATATTACTTTACTGTTGTGGCTGTCTCTGAGTAGAGTTTATGTAGAATACTACTTCAAAATTATAGTTGTTATTAGACCCCTGCTGGATTTTATTGTGTTGAGTGTTAATAAAGAAGCAAATATATAAATATATAATAAATATGGGTTCTAAAGAACACTTGATTACTGTGCTTTTCAATATAACTGATTTTCTTTGTGATCATTTATTTTACTGATTAAAAATTATTCTTTTAAAAAATAATTAGCTATGTTTCGGTAAAACTGGCTTTTACCGAAAAGCCGGGGTTGGCCGGGGGGTGTCCATGATACCAGTCCTAGTGGAACCAAACTGGAGAAGGCCTTGAAAACCACACTGAGGAATTTTAGTTTAAGTGATAAATAGGGGAGCGGCCTAGTATATTTTTCATTTGTTTGTGTTGTTTTAATTACAGAATAAAAGTCAATTTAGAAATTTTTAAAACTTCATTAAGTTTGAAAAAAATGAGAACCTCTTCTTAGCTTACAGTTATAGATAAGGTTTAAAAGGTAACAAATTCATCTATAATCCCACAATCACCATCTTTACCCTCTTATTATGTATCTGTTCCAGTTTATTAAGTTCTTGTGCAAAGAAGTGAAATATTTTAAGTGGTTACATAGAAGCCTTTCTTAATCTGCTTGATGGGTCAGATGGGAATAACTTAACTGGCAGGGAGGTAAACTATGGGTCTGGTCATTCAGAAATTGGATGATTGGGATAGTGTGGTAGCAGTAGGAGTGGAGTAGAATTGGCAATTGTGGTATTTGGAAAGAAGAACCTATAGAACTTGGTGGTAAATATGGAGGCTGAAATGCATGGAGTGGTGTAAGGGAAAGTATCAAAAAGAAAGTTAAGAATAGGGTGCCTAAATTAGGATTCTTGGAACAATATTGTACAGGTCCATGATACATTTTCTGAAACCCTGGGGCCAGCTATGTTTTGGAATTCATAATTTTTTGAATTTTAGAAAGGTAACGTGTATATATTGTATACTATGTAACATGCCCAGCAAGGTTTGAGGCATCACCCAGTAGTTAAACACTAGTATCTCTGCAGTGAAAAATGGAAATGTTTACAGTAAGTGGCTAAATAAAGCCTATAAGTAGCTTCACGTCAGTTCAAAGCAGATTTTTGCCACTTCCAGATGAGTTTTGACATGAAGCATCATAAAAAATCTTTTCAGAACTTTTTAGATTTCAGAATTGTGGAAGTGATTGTGAACTGTACTGACTGTAATATCCCGTGAGGAGAGTCTCAGGAGTTGTGTTTTGAGGAATGTTAGTTATTAAATGGATGAAATTTGAAGCAGTTGAGAAAGGTAAAGGAAGGCAAGAAAAGTTAAGGTAATTTCAGTTTTCAGGCTAAGAAGAAAATTGCTATTTCTGATAAAAATGGGAAGTTGAAGAGGGGAAGCTAGTTTGGGGAAGAGTTTAAGTTTAAACTGAAGCACAGTTAAGAGGGAAAAATATCTTCCTGCGTCACATGAGATTCCCTTTTATTTCTCATGCATTCTGTATCATGGGTAAATGAGCTTAAAAGTTTAGAAGTGTTGGGGCTTCCCTGGTGGTGCAGTGGTTGGGAGTCCGCCTGCCGATGCAGGGGACACGGGTTCGTGCCCAGGTCCGCGAAAATCCCACATGCCGCGGAGCGGCTGGGCCCGTGAGCCATGGCCGCTGAGCCTGCGCGTCCGGAGCCTGTGCTTCGCAACAGGAGAGCCCACAGCAGTGAGAGGCCCACATATCACAAAAAAAAAAAAAAAAGTGTTGGAGTAGAAAATTTCCTTTTAAAATAAGCTGTTAATTTTCAGAGCCTATAGACTCTGATGTTGAGATATTAAAGTACTTCTAGCTTGGGAGTTGTTGGAAAGGTATTCTTAGATAACTAAGGGTTGTGGCCCTGCTCACTAGAACAAAACTTGGACGATAGACCAAAAGGAGAAGAGTGAGAAGGTACTGGTCCTCTAACAGAATGCTTGTCTGTATGGCTGAATCATTAATATGGCCATATTTATAATCATATGAATATATTCAGAAGTAGTAATTGGTGGAGAAGCAGTGGTAGCTGACACGTTTTCAGTGCTTAACACATGTACCAGGCACTGTTCTAAGCGGTGTTCAGCAAACAGTCTAGTGGTATCTGTTCCTGCCTTGTAGACTAGGTCATGATTATCAACCTGGGTGGGAAGCATTAGGCTAGGTAGTGGTGTGATTTTGGTTCCCAGTTCACTCTAAAAATCTGGAAGATAGATAATTAATGCACAAATATATAGAATTGAGTAGGTTTTAACTTTATTGCCATTCCATGATTTTTTTAAAAAATTACTTTGATAAATGGACTCATACATTAGTATTGTCATATTAGAAATATGGACCAGATCTTTAACAAAAATGAAACAGGGGCCAGTAATTACTCTTGAAATTTTAGTTGCTTTCTATTTACTGTATATGTGTGTATTTGTTTTATGATTCATAAGTTTAAAAAGGCAAATTTTGTCTTAAACTTTTATTCAAAATCTGCTACTGACTTGTGTGAGTTGAACTTTATATTTTCCTTCTGTTAAATAAAGATGTTGGACTAAATAATCTCTAAGATCCTTTCAACATCAAATTCTATGATTCTGAATGCTTACGTTTCATCAAGCAGAACAGAAAGCTTAAACTACAATTTTTTTTTTTTTTTTTTTTTTTTGTGGTATGCGGGCCTCCCTCTGTTGTGGCCTCTCCCGTTGCGGAGCACAGGCTCCGGACGCGCAGGCTCAGCGGCCATGGCTCACGGGCCCAGCCGCTCCGCGGCATGTGGGATCCTCCCAGACCGGGGCGCGAACCCGGTTCCCCTGCATCGGCAGGCGGACGCGCAACCACTGAGCCACCAGGGAAGCCCTTAAACTACAATTTAAAGGCGCTTCTCTCTAGATGATGCTGTAACTATAGATGAGATGCTAGAGCAAGAAGTGAGAGAATAAATGTCATAGTTTTTACTTATGCATCCTTTTGACAAACATTAAGAAGTACCAAAATAAGGAACCTAGGATGCTAGAAGAATATTCAGTGTTGACCAGAAAAGTTTTAAACAAGATAATGATCAGTAAGTATTCAAGTTAGTAATTAATCAATCAAGTTAATAAAATATAGAGGAGGGAACCCTGGACCTGGAGTTAGAAAGCCACAAATACATCTTTGGCCCTAACTCTGCTGTTTATTGGAGTTTTCATAATCAGTAAATAGGTGTATTTTTCTGAACCTTGCAAATGAGAGTAATAATTACCTAGCCTTACTGGGTGGTTTTTCATGAGCATCAAATGATATGGTGAATTAAAAGTGCCTAGTAAAACTTAAAATATTCTATGGGAACTTCCCTGGTGGCACAGTGGTTAAGAATCCGCCTGCCAGTGCACAGGACACGGGTTCGATCCCTGGTCCGGGAAGATCCCACATGCCACGGAGCAGCTAAGCCCCTGCGCCACAACTACTGAGCCTGTGCTCCAGAGCCCGCGAGCCAAAACTACTGAGCCCATGTGCCACAGCTACTGAAGCCCGTGCGCCTAGAGCCCATGCTCCACAACAAGAGAAACCACTGCAATGGGAAGCCCACGCACCGCAACGAAGAGTAGCCCCAGCTCACTGCAGCTAGAGAAAGCCGGCGTGCAGCAATGAAGACCCAACACAGCCATAAATAAATAAATTTTTAAAGAATAAAATATTCTATGAACTTCCTTTTAAAAAACAAAATTTAACAGTACATTTGAAGATCTAATTGGATTTATTAAAAAAATATGAAACAAGCCGCAAAGTTTTTGCAAAATGGTGGATAAGGCTCCTGAAGAGGTTATTGGATTTGGTGATTTGAATAAAACTTATCAAGGGACGAAACTTGAAGGCAGATTAAAACAAATTTGAGACCATAGCATAACTACTCAGTAGAGAAGTTTGGCAAGGCACAGCTGGAAGAGAGAGATGTCCTAGCATAGCTTGTTTATTCTTTGCATTGCTATTGCAGTTTTTTTGTATGCATGGTTGTGTTCCTTACTAGATTAGGAATAGAGGGCAGGAACTGCAGTTCATTCTCAGTGCCTTGAATAGAGTAGCAGGTTTTTTTTTGTTTGTTTGTTTGTTTTTTGCGGTACGCGGGCCTCTCACTGTTGTGGCCTCTCCTGTTGCGGAGCACAGGCCGCAGACGCGCAGGCTCAGCGGCCATGGCTCACGGGCCGAACCGCTCCGCTCAGACCGGGACACGAACGTGTGTCCCCTGCATCGGCAGGCGGACTCTCAACCACTGCGCCACCAGGGAAGCCCAGAGTAGCAGTTTTAATAAATAGCTTTGTGAATAAGTCTTGCTGAACAAGACTTAACTGGTAAGGAAAGTTTTTGTGGTACAAGTGTGTTCATGGATGTATGTTTAAGATGGTTAAGACTTAAACAGGTTCGTAGGTTGAAGTGAGAGATTGAAAAGAAAGGGTGTTGTGGAAATGTGAAAGAAAGGGATAGGAGCTGGAGCCACAAATGAAAATGCTGGTCTTAACTGATATGAGACTGTTTCCTGCAAAAAGCACCAGATAATTAGCTGTGTATTTCAGAACATAGAGAAGAAAAGGTAAGCTTCCTGGTTCTTTTTACAAAGCCACGTAACATAAAATGTGAACATAAAAGATTGCACAAAAGTTGGTGTAAAAAATGTTTAATAAAACTTTCAAATGGAATCTAGCATTACATTAACAGAATAATACTATAACAGTAATATTCACTCTAGGAATGTAATGATAACTCAAATTAAGTCATATTAGTAGGTTACAGGGGCTATGAATATCTTGAGGGATGTCAAAAAAAAGGGAAATCAACATTTATTTCTAATAAGAATGCTTAGTGAAACAAGAACGAATGAACATAGCCAAGACTCAGACTGGAAGCCAGCATTTTGTTACTAGAAATGGTAAAATACTAGAATTCCTATTTTAGTATTTAGTGAAATACTAAATTCCTTTTTAAAAGTCATGAATCAAAAAAGGTCTGGCCAGCATTACTGTTACATAACATTGTCTTGGGAATGCTGGCCAATATAATTAGACCAAAAAACAAAATAGGAGGTGTAATTGAAAGGGAGGAGGCACATTTATTTGTAGATGACATTTTATTCTGGCCAGCATTACTGTTACATAACATTGTCTTGGGAATGCTGGCCAATATAATTAGACCAAAAAACAAAATAGGAGGTGTAATTATTGAAAGGGAGGAGGCACATTTATTTGTAGATGACATTTTATATCTGGAAAATCCAAAAGAATCAACTGAAACATTTGAGTAATGAGATTTCAATATGATAGTAGCTCAGACTGGAAGCCAGCATTTTGTTACTAGAAATGGTAAAATACTAGAATTCCTATTTTAGTATTTAGTGAAATACTAAATTCCTTTTTAAAAGTCATGAATCAAAAAAGGTCTGGCCAGCATTACTGTTACATAACATTGTCTTGGGAATGCTGGCCAATATAATTAGACCAAAAAACAAAATAGGAGGTGTAATTGAAAGGGAGGAGGCACATTTATTTGTAGATGACATTTTATATCTGGAAAATCCAAAAGAATCAACTGAAACATTTGAGTAATGAGATTTCAATATGATAGTAGTTATAAAATAAAAACGAAAATTAATGATTTGTCTATAAAAGTGTTTTTCTTGATGTCTTTAAACTGAAAGTCTATCCATATGGGTTAATGAATAGGAATCCTCATTTTTAAATACGGTTTTTTTCTTTTTTTTTTTTTGCCTTCTGGCAAAATTTAGTTTAATCTTATCATCTCTAAGTAAATGGCAATCTCTTTTGAGTAAGACTCTTTCTTTCCATGTTAACTTTTAAAAACTATTTGAAATAAAGTTGTAGCAGTGAATACATTTCGAGTAACTTTAAGGAAATTTTTTTTTTCTTTTTCTTTTTAAAATTCCTTGTGGCCTGCGATAATGCTCTATTACTTGGTAATGCCAGGGAAGGTGTAATCTGATCTTTGAACCATATTTGGTAAATAATAATTTTGTGTGGAACCCACTGTTCTATCAGTAAGAGGAAAATTATTGCTCAAATGTAAGGCTTTTCTTTGCCCTTAAAGCATTTCCTGACTTAAAGACCTAGTTAGATCATATATGGATTCCTTTTGTTTTTTAAAAGGCACTGTATCCCAGATCTATAACCTTTTAACCTGTTGACAAAAGTATTTTCTCCTTTACTTGGAGGAGGAAGAATTACATGTCTACTTACTTGTTTACCACTAATTCTCTTTATATCTTAAATATAAATTGTTATATTTTTATTTATCATCAATTCTCAGAACTGAGCGTTCTTACATTTGCTTTGTTCTGAAATCAGTGTTGATAAATCAGTTATATCTCTTAGGATGTGACACAGTTGAGTTATTTAAACCTAAAGCTTGTTACACAGATGTTGCTTTAGCATTTATGAAAATGAAAGTTTAAGTATACTCATATGTTTAGAACAAAAAAATAACGTTCCATTATGCAGAAAAAAGTATTGAATACCTACTGTGTGCCAGGTCATTAGGTGCTAATTCTCATGACAATCCAGTGAGGTGGGGGATAGTATCCCATTTAATAGACCAGAAACTTCTGCAGAGTTTTAGTTTATACTGGAACTAGATTTGAACCTAGATCTTTCTCTATCTGAATATTTTCACCTGCAACATGCCATCACAAAAGGTGGAAAATTGACATTTTTCTTAAAAACGACTTTCATTTTATTTTGCTTTGTTGTGTTTCTAGTTACTAGAAATGCAGGGAGTTAAGTTCTTTGAATCCTTGTCTTCACTACTTTTTTGTCCTTTTACAATTCTCACAATCTGCCATCATTTGACAGCAGCAGAGGGTTCAGTTTATTTTGACTGCTGTGGGATTGATTAGTTTCTTAGAGAGAGACTCCTAAGGGTATCAGCTCACCAAACATAAGGACATCATTTCCAGTCCTAGTAATCTAATTAGTACAACAGTCCAACATTTTTAATAGCCTGCCATTTCTGTAACCTTTGTAGTTGCAAGTTTTGCGTGTGTGTGTGTGTGTGTTTGTGTGTGTGTGTGTTTTTAAATAATGTGGACCTAACCAAAAAAAAAAAAAAAAAATCATTGAATCTATTTTGGTAATGGAAAGAAGAATTTCCAGTGTGGTTAAGAACCACATCTTATGAGCTGTTCTTTGCCTCCCTCTTTAAGAATTACGAAGTATTTTTAAAAATTGGACCTTGAAATTCAGTTCATTGCTTGGATATATCTAAAGCATTTCTTAAGAAACCTCTGAGAATTGATTGTAGGAATTTAGGGGAACAATTAGAAGATGATTGGAAATAAGATAGCAAAAGAGAAAAGTGACCTGAAAATGAGGACTTTACAATTCCAATTTTACCAATGAAAATGAATTTTTTGTTGTTTTTCTAGTTCTTTTATACTCTGTGGTCCCATATTGGACAGTCTATTGCTAAAAGCCAATAGAGATTTCATAAAGGCTACTGTTTTAGTTTCTAGAATTGGGAGTTCAGAGTGGAGTTGTGTAGATTAAGACAATGACTGAACTAATGCAAATAGCATCTTCTGGTAACTTGTAATTTGTAATTTAAGAGATTCTTTTCCACTTAAGACTATTTCATGTGAGAGACATTGGGGACTACCTCACTGCTGTTAGAGCTCAATGTTGTCTGGTCACGTTTCTTGTTCTGCCTGCCTCTAGTTTACTCTAGTTTCTCTTCTGCTTTCAAGGCTCCAGACCCAGTTCCTGGACCTGCCCTGGAAAAGAAGTATCCAGTAGAGATGAGCTCACTGCAGTTACTTAATTAAAAATTTGTAAGCTGCAAAAATGGCAATGGGCCAATCAAGAACAGCTACCATTTGAATTTTTCTATTTCCAGGTATGCTAAAGTCCATGGTACCAGCCAAGCTTAGCCATGTAACTGCCTTACTATGAAATCTATAATAACCAAAACTTTACTTTCAAAACTTGTGGTCATCTTGCTTTAAAGTTTGGTAACATCCCTAACACCTAGATAACATGCAGCTAGTATTGAATTTAATGTACCTTTGCCTGAGTATTTCTAATTTAACTTGTTTGCTAGTAGTAGCAAACTAATGCAAGAACAATTTAAGAAAAATAAATTTGACATGCTGTTGAGTTAAGCCCTGTAAATCTCCAAAAAGTACTCTGGTCTTCATTGAAAAGTAAACAGTAACAACAAAACTGTCTTCCTTTAAGAGGTTCACATATGGTACAAGTAGTTTAGAGAATTAAATGAAACCAGTTCTCTGTCCTGAGATCCTCAACTATTCTACACTACGAATGCCTTCACATAAAGAATTAATATGGTTTTCAAAAATTGGAAGAAGTAAGATTCCTGGATAGAATCAAGTAGCGTATTATGTAATACATTCGCCTGAAGAATTTAATTATATTTTAAATGTAAGTATATAACTAGTATTTGCTATGTTTTTACTTGATTGCTCAAAAGAAACCAAAGTCATTAGTAGTTGGAATGTCATGAAATTTAACAACAAAACTAAAAACTAAGGTTTCTTGCTACCTTAGATTTTAACCGAGAAAAAACCACTTACGAATGGTTAGAGGGCAGTTAGCTTTTAAGGACATTTACTGCTTTTACCAATTTGTATAGATTTAGAAATAATTAATCCATAAAAGGTGACTTTATTTACTAAATGGGTAGATGACCTTACACGTCCTTTGATTTTAAAGTTCAATTCAGTTAGGTTAGAGATTACCCAAAATTGAACAGAGGAATTTTATATCCCAATTCTGATTTTGAAAGATGATTCTAATATTCTACCTTATGCTTTGTATTCCTTCCTCCAGTGTTAATGCATAATGAATTTAATGTCAGCCAATCTTATCAGCATTAGGTCACTGATTATGTGCCACTTCATTTGTTTGGTATAGAAATAATTATATCTCACTGAGTGTTGAATTAGGACTGGAAAGAGTTACTACCAGAGATACTATAGGGTCATTACCACTCGTAGGTGAATTGAAGGGGAAATTAGAGAGAATTGCTTCTGAATTTCAAGTTGTACTGGTTATCACTGGGGCTATGAGTAATGGTGAAAGTTTTCTACATTATTAAATGCAAACTGTGTATAAAACACTGTGCTAGGCACAGTAGGGATGTAAAAATAAATAAAACTTGCTTTCAGTCAGCTTACAAACAAGTAATACAAAAAAAGTATCTTAATAGAGGTGCAAACAATGTACTTGAGAGTGCCAGAGAGAATCAACTTTGTAGAGAAGGTAATATTTCTACAGAACCTTGACGAGTAGATAGAACTCTTTAGCGAGAGTGACAAGAGTATTCCTAAGTTATGGAAGTCAAAGTATATAATATATTCTAAAAATTGTGAGCACTCCAATGTGCCTACAGAATAGTAGGGTACAGAAGAATATGATGGGTGATGGAGCTGTGTCACACATGCTTTCAAATGTCTGATGAAGGAGTTTGGATTTAGTTCAGTAGGTAATGAGAATCCATTGCAGATTTCTTAGCATTGGCACACTTAAGTCAGTGAGGCTTTTGAAAAGCTGACTGCCATACAGTGAGGGCTGAAACTTGATAAGGTTAGAGATTAGGCAGTAGTAACACCTATAAAGGACAACACTTATTGTTATGTGATTGGGCATTATGTGTGAAGAGTTTTACCTGCAGTTTCTCATTTAATCCTTACAGGAATGTTGTAAGAAGTAATTGAAATAATACAGGTTAACAGCGTTCAGCACAGAGCCCAGCCTGTAGTGAGTGCTAAACCAGAGTGATTATGCTATAGGTTCAGAGGAGAGTGCTCTTGTCCACCTTTATGTATGGACGTTTAAATCTCGTCTGTCAAGACTCCTGATGATTGAGCGTTGTTTCAGTTGCTAACTGTATCGGTAACAGTTTCAGCATTGATAACATAGGCTTTGAGTTATTTGAAAGTACATTAAGTTGGCTCAGTTCAGGTACTTTCAAATAATTCTTTCTATTCTGCTCTTACTCTCCTACCCACATATCAGAATACAAGTAGTGTTATGGGGAAATATGTAGGAAATAACTTTATAGGGAAAATATTCTGCTTTAAGCTCAATTGTTTATGCTTAATTATACAAGTAATACATTAATATATATTCTTATAAAAAATTAAAACGTAACAGAGATGACTAAATCTCCTTGGTCCATCTTCCATCCATGTGTCCCTTTACCCAGCCGGCTCTCATTAGTGTGTATCCTTTCAGAGCATTTCCTGTGCGTTCATATAAAAATAATCTGTTTAAAAATTTTTTTGTATCTTTTTTTTTTTTTTAAACACAAAGGGTATCATTATACATGGTTTTGCATCTTTTTTCATTCAGTAATGTCTTAATAGGTCTTTGCATATAATTACTTGGATATCTTACTCCACTTTAAAAAAAAAGTTGTATGATGTTCCTTAGTATTGCTATACAGTAATTTATTTATTCATTCCTCGATGGTCATTCAGGTTGTTCTTTTAGTAATATACACTGAAGTGACATCCTTATATGCTCCTCTTTAAACATATGAGTTTGTCCATAGGTTAGATACTTTACATTGTTATAGATAGAGCTCTGGTACTTAACGATCAGCAACAAATTTCATTTGCAACTGATTGTGCTAGCACTGGATAGTGACACCACAGTTGAGAACTGCTGGCCTAGAATACTGCTCTGCTACTGACATAGTTGGAACTGTAGATATATCTCTTAATACGTCTTTCCATGATTCCCTTCAGTTAAAATGAAAAAAAAAATGGCTTACCAGTTGTCTTCTCTGCTTCACGTGTAGGGAGAATGAAGTAAGATAACAAATATATGCTATAAGAAGTCCAATATAAATCTGAATTCTACTAATTTATAATCTCAGGAGCAGGGACTATATTTTATTCATCTTTGCATGTTTAGAGCACATTACCAGGCTTATAGTGGGCAGTGTTTGTGGAATGGATCCCAGATATCAAGGTGAACCAAAAAGTAGATCATATTTATGAGAAAGTTCCAGGCCAGTAGAATTTTCTTAGATCTTTTACATTATCTAGAATCTGTACATTTTTCACTGAAAACTTTCCACCTTTATAGCCTTATCTCACTTCCCTTCTACACTACAGCTATAATTCTTCAAATTTATTCTTTCATGGTCTTTCCCGCAACACAAACAGTAGTCAGTGATATCCTGCAAGACTTTTATGATTCATCTGTAATGGCTAAGTTCAAGCACTACATTCTTTGTGAAGGTTCTCCTGCCTCTCCTTAATTCCTAAGTTTTAGGAACTTCCTCCTGATCTCCACTGCAGCTTATACACCGCTAAATGGCACAGAGTGAATGTTGCTGAATGAATGCATGCCCACCTCTGGGACTTGGTGGAATGTCACAGAACCAGGCAGGGCTTGGAACTTCAGAGATAAGTTATATGAATCTGGAAAGTGAGAGGCATGTCGTTCTTGCTGACTTGTGGGATTCAGCACATATGGTGCAGAGGAAAGCAATTAAGATCATCTATCATATGCCTGTGCCTACCCTACTTCTTCAGCCTCATCCTTTATCACACTTTCTCCCTGTTAGTCTCACTCCCTGCACTTCAACATTAACCAGCTACTTGTGGTTTCCCAAACTTGCCATGCATTTAAAGTCTTTTTCCAGACAACTACTTATGTTTGAAATAGTCTTTCCCTCTTGCCTGAGCATCTAGCGAACGCATTTTTATCTTCCAAGACCCAGCTTAGGTGTTGCCTTCTTTATTTTATTTTTTTAAAATTATAATCTAATGATCATTTTGTTTTTCATGTCATCATTCTTTTTTATTGAATTTTATTTATTTTTTTATACAGCAGGTTCTTATTAGTTATCCATTTTATACATATAAGTGTGTATATGTCAATCCCAATCTCCCAGTTCATCCCACCACCACCCCTCTCCCCACCACTTTCCCCCCTTGGTATCCATACGTTTGTTCTCTACATCTGTGTCTGTATTTCTGCCCTGCAAACCAGTTCATCTGTACCATTTTTCTAGATTCCACATATATGCATTCGTATGCAATATTTGTTTTTCTCTTTCTGACTTACTTCACTCTGTATGACAGTCTGTAGGTCCATCCACGTCTCTACAAATGACACAGTTTCGTTCCTTTTTATGGCTGAGTAATACTCCATTGTATATATGTACCACATCTTCTTTATCCAGTCGTCTGTCGATAGGCATTTAGGTTTCTTCCATGTCCTGGCTATTGTAAATAGTGCTACAGTGAACATTGGGGTGCATGTATCGTTCTGAATAATTAGTGATGTTGAGCACCTTTTCATGTGCTTCTTGGCCGTCTGTATGTCTTCTTTGGAGAAATGTCTATTTAGGTCTTCTGCCCATTTTTTGATTGAGTTGTTTGTTTTTTTAATACTGAGCTGCATGAGCTGTTTATATATTTTGGAGATTAATCCTTTGTCCATTGATTCGTTTGCAAATATTTTCTCACATTCTGAGGGTTGTCTTTTCATCTTGTTTATGGTTTCCTTGGCTGTGCAAAACCTTTTAAGTATCAATAGGTCCCATTTGTTTATTTGCATTTTTATTTCCATTACTCTATGAGGTGGATCAAAAAAGATCTTGCTGTGATTTATGTCAAAGAGTGTTCTTCCTATGTTTTCCTCTAGGAGTTTTATAGTGTCCAGTCTTACATTTAGGTCTCTAAACCATTTTGAGTTTATTTTTGTGTATGGTGTTAGGGAGTGTTCTAATTTCGTTCTTTTACGTGTCGCTGTCCAGTTTTCCCAGCACCACTTATTGAAGAGACTGTCTTTTCTCCATTGTATATCGTTTCCTCCTTTTGTCATAGATTAGTTGACCATAGGTGCCTGGGTTTATCTCTGGGCTTTCTGTCCTGTTCCATTGATCTGTATTTCTGTTTTTGTGCCAATACCATACTGTCTTGATTACTGTAGCTTTGTAGTATAGTCTGAAGTCAGGGAGTCTGATTCCTCCAGCTCCGTTTTTTTCCCTCAAGACTGCTTTGGCTATTCGGGGTCTTTTGTGTCTCCATACAAGTTGTAAGATTTTTTGTTCTAGTTCTGTAAAAAATGCCATTGATAATTTGATAGGGATTGCGTTGAATCTGTAGATTGCTTTGGGTGGTATAGTCATTTTCACAATGTTGATTCTTCCAATGCATGAACATGGTATATCTCTCCATCTGTTTGTGTCATCTTTAATTTCTTTCAGCAGTGTCTTATAGTTTTCTGCATACAGGTCTTTTGTCTCCTTAGGTAGGTTTATTCCTAGGTATTTTATTTTTGTTGCAATGGTAAATGGGAGTGTTTCCTTAATTTCTCTTTCAGATTTTTCATCATTTGTGTATAGGAATGCAAGAGACTTCTGTGCATTAATTTTGTATCCCGCTACTTTACCAAATTCATTGTTTAGCTCTTGTAGTTTTCTGGTGGCATATTTAGGATTCTCTGTGTATAGTATCATGTCTTCTGCAAACAGTGACAGTTTTACTTCTTCTTTTCCAATTTGTATTCCTTTTTATTCTTTTCCTTCTCGGATTGCCGTGACTAGGACTTCCAAAACCATGTTGAATAATAGTGGCAAGAGTGGACATCCTTGTCTTGTTCCTGATCTTAGAGGAAATGCTTTCAGTTTTTCACCATTGAGAATGATGTTTGCGGTGGGTTTGTTATATATGGCCTTTACTATGTTGAGGTAGGTTCCCTCTATGCCCACTTTCTGGAGAGTTTTTGTCATAAGTGGGTGTTGAATTTTGTCAAAAGCTTTTTCTGCATCTATTGAGATGATCATATGGTTTTTGTTCTTCACTTTGTTAATATGGTGTATCACATTGATTGATTTGCATGTATTGAAGAACCCTTGCATCCCTGGCATAAATCCCACTTGATCATGGTGTATGATCCTTTTCATGTGCTGCTGGATTCTGTTTGCTAGTATTTTTTTTTTTTTTTTTTTTTTTTTTTTTTTTGTGGTACGCGGGCCTCCCTCCGTTGTGGCCTCTCCCGTTGCGGAGCACAGGCTCCGGACGCGCAGGCCCAGCGGCCATGGCCCACGGGCCCAGCCGCTCCGCGGCACGTGGGATCCTCCCGGACCGGGGCGCGAACCCGGTTCCCCTGCATC
>NC_041223.1:16494975-16495693 GCF_002837175.3 Physeter macrocephalus | reverse complement strand
CTTCTCAAAGAACCAGCTTTTAGTTTTATTGATCTTTGCTATTATTTTCTTTGTTTCTATTTCATTTATTTCTGCTCTGATCTTTATGATTTCTTTCCTTCTGCTAACTTTGGGTTTTGTTTGTTCTTCTTTCTCTTGTTCCTTTAGGTGTAAGGTTAGGTTATTTATTTGAGATTTTTCTTGTTTCTTGAGGTAGGCTTGTATTGCTATAAACTTCCCTCTTAGAACTGCTTTTGCTGCATCCCATAGGTTTTGGATTATCCTGTTTTTGTTGTCATTGGTCTCTAGGTATTTTTTGATTTCCTCTGATTTCTTCAGTGATTTCTTGGTTATTTAATAACATATTGTTTAGCCTCCGTGTATTTATGTTTTTTATGTTTTTTTTCCCCTGTGATTGATTTCTAATCTCATAGCATTGTGGTCAGAAAAGATGCTTGATATGATTTCAGCTTTCTTAAATTTACTGAGGTTTGATCTGTGACACAAGACATGATCTCTCCTGGAGAATGTTCCTTGTGCACTTAAGAAGAAAGTGTAATCTGCTGTTTTTGGATGGACTGTCCTATAAATGTCAGTTAAGTCTAGCTAGTCTATTGTGTCACTGAAAGCTTGTGTTTCCTTATTAATTTTCTGTTTGGATGATCTGTCCATTGGTGTAAATGAGGTGTTAAAGTCCCCCACTATTATTGTGTTACTGTCGATTTCCTCATTTATAGCT